>NC_041228.1:21883456-21904666 GCF_002837175.3 Physeter macrocephalus | reverse complement strand
TAATTCTTCTAGGTCTTTGTTAAACATTTCTTGCATCTTTTCAATCTTTGCCTCCATTCTTTTTCCGAGGTCCTGGATCATCTTCACTATCATTATTCTGAATTCTTTTTCTGGAAGATTGCCTAGCTCCACTTCATTTAGTTGTTTTTCTGGGGTTTTATCTTGTTCCTTCATCTGTTACATAGTCCTCTGCCTTTTCATTTTGTCTTTCTGTGAATATGGTTTCCGTTCCACAGGCTGCAGGTTTGAAGTTCTTCTTGCTTCTGCTGTCTGCCCTCTGGTGAATGAGGCTATCTAAGAGGCTTGTGCAAGCTTCCTGATGGAAGGGACTGGTGGGGGGTAGAGCTGGGTGATGCTCTGGTGGGCAGAGCTCACTAAAACTTGAATCTGATTGTGTGCTGATGCGTGGGGCTGACTTCCCTCCCTGTTGGTTGTTTGGCCTGAGGCGACCCAGCACTGGAGCCTACAGGCCCTTTGCTGGGGCTAATGGCAGACTCTGGGAGGGCTCACGCCAAGGAGTACTTCCCAGGACTTCTGCTACCAGTGTCCTTGTCCCCGTGGTGAGCCACAGCTGTCCGCCCCACCTCTGCAGGAGACCCTCTAACACTAGCAGGTAGGTCTGGTTCAGCCTCCTATGAGGTCACTGCTCCTTCCCCCGGGTCCTGATGCACACACTACTTTGTGTGTGCCCTCCAAGAGTGGAGTCTCTGTTTTCCTCAATCCTGTGGTCAAAGTCCTGCAATCAAATCCTGCTAATCTCAAGGTCTGATTCTCTGGGAATTCCTCCTCCTGTTGCCAGACCCCCAGCTTGGGAAGACTGACATGGAGCTCAGAACCTTCACTCCAGTGGGTGGACTTCTGTGGTATAATTTGTGTCCAGTTTGTGAGTCACCCACCCAGTGGTTATGGGATTTGATTTTATTGTGATTGCGCCCCTCCTACCATTTCACTGTGGCTTCTCCTTTGTCTTTGGATTTGGGGTATCTTTTTTGGTGAGTTCCAGTGTCTTCCTGTTGATGACTGTTCAGCAGTTAGTTGTGATTCCGGTGCTCTCACAAGAGGGAGTGAGTGCACGTCCTTCTACTCTGCAAACCTGAACCAATATCTGGGGACATATTTTAGATACAGCAGCTCTCAAAAAAGTGTGGGATGGTGACCTTTATGTCTGGCCCAGACCGTACCAAGGGATCTGTGAGGTCAAAATTATTTTCATAAGAACACTAGAAATTTTTGCCTTTTTTATTCTCACTCTCTTAGTGGAGTCTTCCAGAAGCTCCATGGCATAGAATATCAAAAGAGACTGAGTGAGAAGAAGATATGACGGGACTTCCCTGGTGGCACAGTGGTTGAGAATCCGCCTGCCAATGCAGGGGACATGGGTTCGAGCCCTGCTCCGGGAAGATCCCACATGGTGCGGAGCAACTAAGCCCGTGTAGCACAACTACTGAGCCTGTGCTCTGGAGCCTGCGAGCCACAACTACTGAGCCCACATGCCACAACTACTGAAGCCTGCACACTCAGAGCCCATGCTCTGCAACAAGAGAAGCCACTGCAATGAGAAACCTGCGCACCACAACAAAGAGTAACCCCCGCTCGCTGCAACTAGAGAAAGCCCACACACAGCAACGAAGACCCAATGCACCAAACATAAATAAGTAAGTAAGTAAATAAATAAATAAAAGAAGATATGAGACTCCAACTGTCTACTATTAAGCCAGACATTAAAGAAAGTTGCAAAAATGTAAAACAATGTCATTACCATTTCAGTTTAACGGTTCTTTCTCCCTGCTTGATTTTAAAGTCTTTTTTGGCTTTGACGTTCTGCAATTTCCCAATGTGTCAAAGCATGAATTTCTTTTTATTTATCCTGCTTAGGGTACACGGTGATTCCAAAACCCTAGGATTCACGGTTTATCATCAGTTCTGGAAAATTCACATTCACTATCTCTTTTTTTTAACTTTCCATTTCTTTCTTTATTTAAAAATTTACTTATTTTACTTATTTATTTTTGGCTCTGTTGGGTCTTTGTTGCCGCGTGAGGGCTTTCTCTAGTTGCGGTGAGCGGGGGCTACTCTTCGTTGCAGTGCGTGGGCTTCTCATTGTGGTGGCTTCTCTTGTTGCAGAACATGGGCTCTAGGTGCATGGGCTTCAGTAGTTGTGGCACATGGGCTCTAGAGCTCAGGCTCAGTAGTTGTGGCACATGGATTTAGTTGCTCTGCAGCATGTGGGATCTTCCCAGACCAGGGCTCGAACACGTGTCCCCTGCATTGGCAGGCAGATTCTTAACCACTGCGCCACCAGGGAAGCCCCATTATCTCTTTAAATAGTACCACTCTTCCATTCTCTGTGTTAGACCTTTACTTTCTAGCCTTGGTTCTAATATGCTACCTAACAGTCTTTTGAGTTTCATTTCATCGTCATCTCAACAATGTTTTTCATATTTAGAATTTTTCCTTTTTCATTTGTACTTGTTCTTTCCTAATACATTTTTAATTGGTAAACTTTTTGTACCCTTTACATCTTTAATCATTACAGGTAGAGTTGCCACATGTAACATTTTATATAATATTCTATATGTATATTCTATATCTGAAAAGTGCAAATATCTCAAGGTTCTAACTCTATTATCTGTTGGTCCTAGAACTCTAAGTCAGAGTGGCTGGTTCCTCATACATTTAAGGATCTTTGTGAGATTATTGCTTGGTCTTAATTGCAGGAGTCCTATAGTCCTTAACTGAGAATTGGGGAAACTTTTCTGGAGAGAAGATTTGCTCCTGCAGATAGACAGGGGATGCAACTAAACTGGGTTCACTTCAGGTCCCCTGAGCATTTCAGCTCAGCTCATCATGGGAGATCCAAGCTCTCTCACTACGTAACATGATGCCTGGAAATTCACCATCAGAAAGTTATACCTAAGGATTCTGAAGACATTTATATTTTTAGTAAGTTTGTTAAAATGCAAATACTTCTGTGGGGGACAATACCTTTGAGGTATGAGGTGACTTTCAAAAAAAGGACCAGTTGAAAGAGTAACAGAGCAACGTCCTACAAAGCTTCTTAAAGCTGGTTTTCAAAGGACTTCTCTCATGACAGTAGAAAGAAATATATTTTATGACTATATATTGATAGAATAAAGATGACAAATTAATTTCACCTCACATGTTGCTCCAATCTGGTGATAGGGGTTGTCTGGAGTGCTGTATCGCGAAGGAATCTGATGCCTTTTTGGGCCCCAGCAGAAGTAAATGCCATAAAAACCTTGTAATGTAATAATGGCACTGCCTGTGAGCCAGGCACTGTTCTAATTGCTTTGCATGTGTTAATTAACTAAATCCACCCAATAATCTTATTATCAGGTGTTGTTATTTTATATTTACAGCTAAGGAAATGGACATAGGTTTAATAACTTGCCTGAAGTCACACAGCTAGTAAGTGATGGAGCTAAGTGCTGAACATGGAACACCTAGCTTCAAGGCTGTCTGCATAGTCATTAAGCAATAATGCCCTGTAAATGAGAGCAGATAAATGGAATGAAAGGGACAAAGAAATTTATCTCCCCTCTGTGCATACAGTGATGCAAAACTAGGACTTGTAAATGCTTTATCTTTAGATACCATGTGAAATGGTTTCTAAGCACTTCTAACACTATCTGGTGCTACTTCCAGTCTAATATCTGATCAGAAATAAAAGGCTCTTCAACTGACACAGATGTCACTTGGGACAAGAGACCCCCATGGCATGACTCTTGATTGATTCATGAAGAGTGGCCAAAACTGAGGTATAAGCCATAAAGCCCCATGGCTGGTGCTACCTGCTTTTAACACATAAAGAGTCCTCACACACTCAACCAAGAATCGTATGATACACAGTGATCAGTACTAAGTGGTTCTTCTTGGGCAAATGCTTCAGGTAAACCCTTCACCTAGAATCTAAAGTTAAAATAGCACCAGATCTGCGAACAGAATACTTCTTGGAATATTTGTTTGTGACTTTTTTTCATTTACAATATGCCTATCCCACCAGACTATGAAGTCCCCAAGACCAAGTCTAGGGCACATTCTCATCTACACCCACAGCCTGGCAATATGCATGACAAGTAGTTGGTTCTCAATTTTTTGTGTGTGGGGTGAATGAGTGGTGGATGGGTGATGCTCCGTCTAAAACCAGAAGATAGTCTATAGGAATGCAGAATGTCAGTGTTCAGATCCCAAGCCTTCCGTGGAGATACAAACTGCTTTTTTTTTTTTTTTTAATTTTTTTAACATCTTTATTGGAGTATAACTGTTTTACAATAGTGTGTTAGTTTCTCCTTTACAACAAAGTGAATCAGTTATACATATACATATGTTCCCATATCTCTTCCCTCTTGCGTCTCCCTCCCTCCCACCCTCCTTATCCCACCCCTCTCGGTGGTCACAAAGCACAGAGGTGATCTCCCTATGCTATGTGGCAGCTTCCCACTAGCTATCTAATTTACATTTGATACCAACTGCTTTTGATTCTTAAGTAAGAAAGGGCAAAGTGAGATACACTTACACATACACACACACACACACACACTCACAGTTTGACCGACTTGGTTTAACAAAGTTACTAAAACGCACTCCCAGGCTAAAAGGACGGGAAATTTTCAAGGACAAGATGACCCCTCCCCACCCCAGTAAATTTTTCACCATATGAGAAGTATTTTACATTTCCAATTTATATTTAATTTTGAGAAATTTAAAACAGCATAATTTCTTGTTTAAAAATGTAGAAATAGGTGGAGGGACATAGTCATCTTGTATAAACTTTTTAAGGAGCTTGGGATAATTGAAGTATGTACACACAAACACACACACACACACACACAAACACACACAACTTAAAAATGGAGAAATGCACACACATCTCTGGGTTTCTAGAACCACAAAAAGTGACCATGTGCTTCTCTGATGTTTCACATTGTCTCCAGGGACATATGTGATATGTTTCCCACACTTACAGCACCTCTCTTAAAGTTATTCATAAGGTTTTTCTACCTGTAGGATACATGTCATCTTCTCACATCCATTTATATCATTTATTCATACATATCTTGAATAATAAATTGGCAAGTATTTTGTTTTTCTCATTCATATGGTGCTTGCATTATGGCATGTTCCCCTTTGGCAAAAGTTTCACAATTACAGGCCCTCAAAGATATAAACAAAAAAATGATATATTTATAAAATATATATCACATATATGTATAAAAACAAATGTGTATTTATATATATGTATACATAGTTTTTTCCATCCTTATGTCACTTGAGGACATACAGTAAGATGATTCAGTTATCCAATCACAAGAAAATTAGTGACCTTGATAAAAACTGTCTGGACAAGTAATGAAAATTTTAGTTAATAAAAATAAATTATTTCTAAAAGTACTATGTTACTTCCTGCCCTCTAAAACTGATTCCAATAGACATAACTTAATCTTTTGTTGGTAACTTTAGGATGAAGATTGCTTACTCCTCGATTTTATAGGACACCTATGACCAAATTTACTTATTCAATAAATATCTACTGATTGTCTCTTGTGTTCAATGACAGAGTTAGACTCTGTGCTACCAACGTTATAAAGCATCCCTGCCTCAACTGCCTCACAGTCTGGCAGGGAATAGAGCTAGACCTCCCTAGTTATTTGTAATATGAATACAGTAAAATAACTTTTTCATATATTAAAAAAAAATTTTAGAAGGTATTTCACCATTTCACCTGATCCTTAAAAAGAAAAAAGTCCCAACAGGTATAACAGAGAGTTAAGATATTCTAGACAAGGAGAATGGCATACGGCTGCAGCACAGATGTGAACAGGTGACAAGAGGGGGGAAATCAAGGGGAAAAGATAGTAAAGAGGCTAAATGAATAGTGGTTAATATCATGAATTTGGAATCAGACCACCTCATTTCACGTCCCAAATCCCCCATTTATTAACTTTACACCTGGGTAGGTTTTACCCTTTCTGAGCCCGTTTATTTATCTGCAGTTGTTGTGAGAATTAAATGACATAACGAATGTGAAGACTATTGTTGAGGTCCCAGAACCCAGTGAAGAATATTTGGAACTATTGTTATTGATTCATTATTTATGTCGTTATTATTAGAAGTGACCCGTAGTAGTGTCTCCAGGGACATGTCTCTAAAGACAGTGTCCCAGAGAGACAGCTCTCCTGCCCCAAAGGCAACTTTTTCCACTTTTGCCCACCCCCACCACTACAATGGGCTCCCCTACCAATGCCCATTAGGCCTAAACATTGCTGATTTCTTACCTAGATCAACTCTTGTCCTAACTTCTATTTTGTCAAGGCTCTACATTCTAAGAAAAAGTGGCAAAATTAGAAAATAAGAAAAGCCTATCTATGTTAAACTAAAAATAGGTTTCAACTGAATTCAGTGTTCCTACCCTCGCAGGATATTTCTATGCATTTTAAAGGTGCTCTTACTGAAATGATCTCTTAGACAAAGAATTCACTCTAATGGTGAGAATTTCAGATATAATGGCAGGCCTGAGGGAGAAATTTCCACACAGATATTTCCAGACTCCTCTAATGAATGATGAGGAGGTGGCTTCCTCCACCCACATGAAGAGCCATCTCTGCAGACAGCATTGCTGCTGGGTTCCAATTTTGCATGCCATGAATTTCCAGTTACATGGGTAGAAGATTCCATGGCACCATTCAGTTTATTCTTAGCATGTGTGGGTCATGCGTTATTCAGCATGATGAGACATCTCTTTGAATAATAAGGTGAAGATTATTTTTAAGGCCACAGCTAGCAAAACTGTAAATATTATTCAAAAGACAGAGCAAATGAAGCCATGAATACTCACAAGGCACAAGCAATAAAGTCAAGAAATTTTTATAAGGGAGCTAAGAAGAACCAAACTGGTTCCTCCAACCTGGGACATTCCAAATCTCATTGCACCTGAAGGCCGTGCAGGGCCCATTTATTGCCAACACATCCTTCTGCAGAATCCCTGGGCATCCCAGCTGCCAACATTTGATTCTTCATTAGCAACATTTCCAAACAACCTAGGAGTTTTCTAGGATCCGGCGAATGAAGAATGCATAAATAAGAACCTCTTAATATGATTATGGGTCTTGCTGTGGAGGGAGGAAGGGACGCAAGAGTGATCCTTAGCCTGCTCATTAAAATATGTCAGCTGCAGGTTGCTTAGGAGCCTGCTCCCCAACAACTTCTCCAAAGGAAGACTAGGCAGCCAGAGATGGTGGCTGATTAATAACATGACAGGTGTGGCTGGTTGTCTCTAGGTGCCTTGACAAAAATATGTTCGTGCTGAAGCCACTATTCATTATAAGTTAACACAAGGGTGTGGTGTCTCGATGTTTCCATGTTTAGCAATTATAAGCTGAAACTATTAAGCGTTTTGAAAACTAGCCAGAAAGCAGGCACACTGAAAAGTCCTGACTACACCTCTCTTTATGGACATCCTCTTTTCTGATCTTGTGTTACAGCAAAAATAACTTCAATCCCTCTCACCACTGACACGTTATAACCTTAACTTGTAAACCCTAAGCAAAAATAAATACTAAATTTGATAACCTCTATTTCAAATAGAAAAGAGTGGTATTAAGGTTTAAAAAAAAGCAAACTGTTGTAAGTAAAATTAAATCTCTCCAGGAACCTTTATTTTAGAAAGGTTGGTATTCAAAGTTTGATTCCTCATGTTGAAACAGATGGGCAGAGCAGGAATAATCCTTACTGTATATCACTTAAAAATTCACTATTTTTGTGAAGGATTTATGTTTCTAAAGTACCAGTAAAATGTCTTTACTCTTCTTTTCCCACATGTCTTTGAACATTTCAACTACTTTTGCGGTCTGAACCATCACTTCAAGGTGAATTACTTCTATTTCCACATTTCCTCTCCCACTCACTTCAGTTTAACAATGTTTCTGCCTACTGGTTCCGCCAGCTGTGTCTCTCACATGAACCTCAAGCTCAAGCTGGTTGAAATGATTCATCCCCTTATCCAATAATTCAGCAAAATTTCTGGGCTTCTAATTGCTCTCGATGACATCTTCATGTCTGTAGTCACAGAGACTCAGAATCGCCAAGTCACCTTTGTCTCCCTTTTCCCTTCTTTCTTTACAACACAGTTTCTTCAACCTCTGCACTGTTGGCATTTTGAGCATGAAAATTCTTTGTCCAGAGAAGGAGGTTAGAATTGTTCTGTGCATTTTACAACGTTTGGCAGTATCCCCAGCCTCTTCCTACTAGTTGCCAGTAGCAGTGCCCACTCCCCAATCTGTAACAACCAAAAGTGTCTCCAGACTTTACCAAATATCCTCTGAGAGGAGAGAGGCAAAATCACTTGCCCTCCCCCAGCCAATTATAGCTGACACAGCCAATTTGTTCTACCTGTTCTTCTCTTGCAGGTTCCTTGCCTTATTTCTTTCTGTCTCACTTCCATTTCAAGCCCTCACGTGACAATCAGAATGTGTGCTGTCTTTTTACAGTAATTTTTTGAGATGTACTGGATGGTGTCCCAAGACATGTCAAACTCAACAACCAACAACCAATCCAGGGGGAAAGAAAATCTAAAGAAAAGAAATCTGAGAAATAGTTCTGATGACTCCAAAAAAGGTTGGAGTCTGAGGGCTTCAAGGTTGATTTCATCTCTCACAATTTAAGTCATAGGATTATTTTAGAATAGGAAAGACCCGATAAGAAGCCATCATTTAACTATTTAGACAATCTTGAACTGCAGTGTTGTGAACAAGGACACTGGGTTATAGCAAAGAATGTAAGTATGTACAGTGGAAAGAACATGGGTTGGGGGTGTTAGGGGGACCTGGTGTGAGTCCTGCCTTTGATAATCTGATGTTGGGAGATAAGAATACCTAACTCAGCAGATGTGTCATAAGGACTAGAATGATTAGTTGTTAATTGCTATTTCTATAGTATATCTTTTACCAGAAGGGAGTTGAGATAATAAGAAATGTGAAATACATGGCACATAGAAGGTGCTCAATAAATGTAAGCTGATAATAACATGAATACTTCATACTGATGCTGTTACAATAGCTTTAGATGAAATTAGGGTGATACTGTGATGGTTCCATGAAGAATCCCATTAAGACAAAAACAACAGTGCTGAGGATACATTCAGAATTTCCTGGGAAAAAAGAGGGACAAGAGTAGACTTGGAGTCAAGTGATGGACCCTCCTAGGTCCACCACTATAAAGTAATGGTAGTAATAAGGTAGCTTTAAAATTGATAATCAAAAATTTACTAGCATCCCATAGATATGCACTAATAATATTTCAACCATTTATTATGAAAACAAATTAAAACAATTACACTGGATCTTTGAGAATCAGCCTGAATTACCTTTCTAAATGCAACAAAGACCGTGAAGGATGGGTTTCTTGAGAGAGTCAGAAAACACCAGCAAAAGTGTGGTGTCACAGACACCAAGGGAAAAATTACCTCAGATGGAGCGAACAGTCAATAAGACTAAGTGGTGCTGAATGATCAAATAAGAATTTAAAGTGCCTGGCTGGATTGGGGGTCACAGAACTCGTTAGGAGGAGCAATTTCAGTCTGATGGTCATGGTGGACACCAGACTCCAGTGCGCTGAGGACAGAATGGGAAGTGAAGTAGTCAAAATGGCAGGTATAAGCATTCCAATGAGTTTGACAGTTTCACTGTCAAATAAAGGATAAAAGGAAGTTGAAGGGCACAGTGGAATTGAGAGAGGTTTTCCTAAAAGTTGAGAAAGGCTCAATCACATCTAAATACTGAAGGGAAGAAGTTCATTGAAATTTCAAGAAGAGGAATCGTGCAGTAGAACACGGTTCCTGAAGAGGCAAAAGCGTACGTGATCTTGAAGAAAGGTGGAGGGATTAGGCTTAGATGATATAAGGAAGAGAGTAGATTAATCTTTCATAGCAGCAAGTGGGAAGAGGGAAAGGGTGGCTCCTTGGGCACTGAGTCAATCACAGGAAGTTGAAAAAGTTCCCATCTGATGACTTCCATTTTAATAAATAAAAGAAGTTGCTATGTCACCCATGCCTCTGACTCTAATAAATTAGATAGTATTTTTTCTTTTATCCATTTTTCATTTGCCAGAATAGAGGGACAAGAATGGTCAATAGTTAAATAATTATTTAAGATGGTCAACGGTTACATATTATTGGTGTATTCTTTTGATAATCCATGGTTCTTTCTTTTAAATCCATGAACCCACCATCTCACACACACACACACACACCAATTTGTACACAAAACAAGGTCTAAGCTGTCCTGTGACTCATTAGTATGTTCTCAAATTGATAACATTTACACTTGTTACAAATCGGTACAGGATACACTCAAATAATACGTGATCTTCGAGTTGAAGTGTTGAAGTAAGTGTCTCCTGCAAAGATGTAGGGCTCTCTCATCAGGACACAGGGTACTGGAAAATCACCTGCTAAGAATGTGGCCATTATGTAGGTTTTGTGTGCAAAACAAAGGTAGATGAGGCTGTACCTTGGCGGAGCTGCCTGACCTGCCTCTGTCGTTGCCCAGGTGTTTCCCATGCCCTTGGCGGACTCGGGAGGTGGAGGAGCCTGCCAGACCAGTTGCAAAGTGCAGAACATGCCTCAGGGCCTCCATTCACAATCCAATTTGCCTCAGTGACTGTGCCCAGCCTTCACACCACAAAGCTGACCTTTCAACACAGGTAAATTCAGCAACAATCACTTGGCCTCAGTCATCGATTCTGCCTCATGCCAGAAATTCTGCAGTCCCTTGGTGGCGGTGGCCGCTTGGCAGCAATTTTCAGGAGGTCTGCTCTGGCATAGAATAAGGCTCTGTGTGTGTGTGTGTGTGTGTGTGTGTGTGTGTGAGTGTGTGTGTGTGTTCTCCATAGTTAACAGGTGATGCTTGCAGGAAGGGAGGATGAGAAAAGATAGAGAAGGTATGAATAGAAACAGCACCTCTATTCTCTCTTTCTGGCCATTGTCACAGCACCCTAGCTATATCCTGACTTCAACAGGGGTTTCTAAATACAAGGAAAAGGAAGGAAGGAGGGGGAAAGAAAAAAGGAAAAAAGAAGAGAGAGAATGCAAAAACTGGAAGGCAAGGGAGGGCTGAGAGGCTGAGTTAAAATCACCCTGGAGGGGACTTCCCTGGCAGTCCAGTGGTTAGCACTGCACGTTTCCACTGCAGGGAGCCCGGCTTCAATCACTGGTCAGAGAACTAAGATTACACAAGCTGCATGGTGCGGCCAAAAAAATAAAGTCATCCTGGAATGTGCCTTTGGTTGGAATATCATTTCATCTTTTCTGCCTTTACTTTCTTCAATTCAAACTTTGAACTCACTGAAGTGGTTACAAAGAAACCTCTTTTTGTTATAGCTTTCAAACCTTCCATATTTATGATATTTACATTCCTGTAATAAATTTCCCTATATCAATGGAATAGCAAGGACTCTTTGTGGCATTTTTGAAAATTTTTTTTACTCAGGTCAACACAACACAAGGATAACTCCTTGTTTAATATTACCAGTGTGGACAGATAACTGGATAACTTGGGCCAAAATCTTCCTCTGTCAGATGACCAAAGGTTCACTTAACACTGAGCTGGGAAAGAAACAGAGACAAACGCTACAAACAGTCAAAAGCATCTCCTTTGTAAAGATGCTCCTTCCTCATATAATTTCCAAATGTGGTTCTACAGTAAAGAGTATATCCACTGTACTTAATTGAAACGATTTTCTTTTTGAAAACAAGCTCCTCTGTTCTTTTGTCACCTTAGGGAACTATACCTGCAATTGATTTCAAAGGAAGTGAATCAAGGTAACTCCCCCGGCCAAGCACTGGAGGACCCCTTGCTCTAACTTCAGCTGGGAGAGAACTCAAAAGTAGCATCTAATGATGCTTTTAGTGCAGTCTCTGGCACAGAGTAAATGGTCACTAGCTGTTAGCTATTTTTATCCAATTGGAAGAAAAAGTCAACTGGTACTAAACAAAACCAAAGGCTTGTGAATGTAGGGGAAAAAAGTAAAGGAACAAAGGAAAGGCCAATGGCTATTTGTAAGTAATGGATAGTTTAAAATACACTGATGAAGCAGGGAAAATGGAATCCAAATTTCAGGGAATTAAAGAGCAGTTAACAGTAAGTGTACGGTAAGAAAATGGAGGCAAGGATAAGACTACTTTTGAGTTTGCCAGTACAGAGACATAAAAAGCTAGTATAATACAATAAAACACTCATACTATCTGGGCATAGAGTTCATCAGATGACCAAATGATTCCCCTTCAGAATGCAATATTTATTCTTATATCAACTGACCTTTTCTATATCAACTGACCTGTTCAACAAACATGTCCCTCTATATGCATATGTAAATACATGTGTATTACTTATTAATAATATGTGGATACATGTGACAGATAGATGAAAGCTTAAAACCCCAGACCAACTAAAACATGATATGAATTCTCAAAAACCACATGTTTTATTGCAATCATTGTTCTGTTTCCTGCCAAGGTCAACTCAAAGTTATCTTGCAATTTTTTGGATACTATTCCTCTCTCAAAGTTAGAATGGTGTAATATGAATGTTCCTTTCACAAGTGGCCACCAATTCAGCTCAACATTTTACAGCTTGCTTAAATAGCCTTCTGTCTTCAATTCTTTGAATAGGCTCCTTCTCAGCCAAGTTCCCTTGAGACAATTTCTGGCTTTAATCCAAGTCCTTAGTGTTGATAACCCTCCTCGCTACTCAGCACTCCCCAAAATTCATAGATGATGTTGTGAGATTGTTCAAAAAGCTGAATGCAACTCAGGTAATTTGTTGTCCCTCATCTCTCCATTTGCCATGTTGCTGATTTTTTTTTTTCACATCATGCTTCCACCACATATTTTAGCTGTTTTTCTTTTTTAATTTCCCCATTTAACTGATCACCAGATTTCAGTTATCTGCAGTGAATTTCAAAGCCATCGAGGTACCTGTCCATATTTGCCTAACATCCCACCAGAATGCTCTCCTCATCCTTATGTATTTCTTCATCCACCACTTTGTCATTAACTTTCTTTTTTTTTTGCAGTAGCAGGCCTCTCACTGTTGTGGCCTCTCCCGTTGCAGAGCACAGGCTCCAGACGCGCAGGCTCCACGGCATGTGGGATCTTCCCAGACCGGGGCACGAACCCATGTCCCCTGCATCGGCAAGCGGACTCTCAACCACTGCGCCACCAGGGAAGCCCTGTCATTAACTTTCAACTTGACCTTCTTTAATTTTCTTCTTCTCATAGCTCTATAATTTCCTCTATCTAAATTTCTCCCTATGGATTGGGAATGAAGTTATTATATGCAGTAGGATTTATTTTTTAATTATAATTTGTATTATAAAGGTAATTAAAACACATTACAAATGATAAAAACTGGACAATCACCCCCAAACACACAATCACGTGTTTCCTTCAGATTTGTTTTCTGGTGCATAAATTTAACTTAGTTGTAACTCTGCTTCAAATATTTTAAACAATGTAAATAATAAGCATATAAAATTTATAATAATAGTATATATGTAGTTTTCTATAAATTTTTTCACTTAACATTATGACATAAGCATTTTTTATTGAAGTATAGTTGATTTATAATATTGTGTTAGTTTCACGTATATAGCAAAGTGATTCAGTTATATTTTTTCACATTATTTTCCATTATAGGTTATTATAATACATTAAATATTGGTCCCTGTGCTATACAGTAAGTCCTTGTTGCTTACCTATTTTATATATTGTAGGGTATATCTGCTAATCCCATACTCCTCATTTATCCCCTCCCTACCTCCCTTTCCCCTTTGGTAACCATAAGTTTGTCTTCTACATCTGTAAGTCTGTTTCTGTTTTGTAAATAGCTTCATTTGTATTATTTTTCGATTCCACATATAAGTGATATCATATAATATTTGTCTTTCTCTGTCTCAACTTCACTTAGTATGATAGTCTCTAGGTGCAACCATGTTGTTGCAAATGGCATTATTTCATTCTTTTTTATGGCTAATATCCCATCATACACACACACACACACACACACACACACACATACATATATACCACATCTTCTTTATCCATTCATCTGTTGATGGACACATAGGTTGTTTCCATGTCTTGCCTATTGTAAATAGTGCTGCCATGACCATTGGGGTGCATGTATCTTTTCAAATTGGAGTTTTCATCTTTTCCAGATATATGCCCAGGAGCAGGGTTGCTGAATCATATGGTAACTCTATTTTTAGTTTTTAAGGAACCTCCATACTGTTTTCCATGGTGGCTGTACCAATTTACACTTCTGCCAACAGTGTAGTAGAGTTCCCTTTTCTCCACACCCTCTCCAGCATTTATTATTTGCAGACTTTTTGATGATGGCCATTCTGACCAGTGTGAGGTGACCTCGTGGTTTTGATTTGCATTTCTCTGATAATTAGCGATGCTGTGCATCTTTTCATGTGCCTGTTGGCCACGTCTATGTCTTTTTTGAGAAAATGACATAAGCATTTTTCATGCTGATAAATAGACTCCATAATTATGACTTTAATAGCTAGGTAACATGCCATAATATCAGCTATCTTATTGTTGGACATTTAATTTATTTCCAATTACTTACTAGTATACAATAATGATGCTACGCATATATTAGTAGGTACAGCTTTTCCTCGCATATTTTGAACTATTTTCTTAAGATAATATCCCAGCAGTGGAATTAGTTGGGTGCAAACACATATTTCCAAGTTACCTTCCAAAAGTCATACCATCTTGCTACCATTATGTGAGGATACTAGTTTTGTTATAGCCACATGAGCATAGAATGAATTAATGTCTAATGATGGTCTAATATATTCATATTGTACTCCATAATTGTTTGAGCTAAATTTATCAATCTGATGCAATTTGAAAATTTTTCTGTGTTAACTTCTTCACCTTACAAACTCACGTTCAGAATGTTGCCCTAACCAAGCAATGATGCCAGAGAAAAGAGATAAAGTCAAGTAAAGTGTTGTTGCTTTATTAAAATTTTTAAAAACTTAAAGAGGTGGTCTTGTTTATCATCTATCCATAGAACAGGGAACTTGTTACTCGTATTTTTCTCTTCTACCTGGCTGTTACCAGGCGTAAAGCTCCATTAGGTCATTATTTCATATTTAAATAACCTGAGTAATTAGCTTTATCAGTTAGAGATGACAGATGTGGTATGTTTAGTATAAAGACACTATAAAACCCAATACCCCTAAGTCTATCATAATGTTTTATTACATGAAACACCTCAAGAGATGGACCAGATCTCTTAATTGTTCTTCAGGTACTTAAAGGTAATTAAATCACGTAAATGTGATATTTCAAATTGTAGCTATTCATTAACCCCTCCAGTGGCCACTCACATGCCAGTAAAATGCCCAGTATTAGAAGATACCAGCCCTCAATGGCATTCATGTTGTATCTGTAATCTCACAGCAATATCTGAATCAATGTACAGAAACCCATTTTCTGTATCTCCTTATGCATCTTCCCCCTCTTGGAAAAGGGGAAATGTGGACAAGTGACTTAATAGAAGTATATTAATGAGGTTTCCTTAAAAGTGACTGAGATGTTATGCAATTTTATCATGTGCACTAACAAATCTGTTGAATTTCCTTGGATTGTGTCAAAGATGCTTCAGGGGAGAAGTCAAAGTTCTCTTTTGCTTGCAATGTTGACAAATTATTGAGAACAAGTTGACGATGTTTACTGGCTCAGCAAAGAGTAATGATTTGTCTGAATTATGAAAGTTACAAATAATTGACAAAATTTGACTATAAGTCAAAGGCTGCCTCCACACAAGAAAGAGGACTCAAAGAATACACAACCCCTGTTCTGTGCAAGAGAATCTACAAAATCTTTTCAGTTTTTCATAGATATTTTTTCTTTTTGTGGCTAATATTATACTCTTTGCTACTACTTCATAACCAACAAATTTATTCAAACTTTTTATGCATTTTCACTAATTGGTCTATTATGGCCAAATTTTGAACTTTGGCAAAATAACAAACCTATGCATGATAAACAAAGATAGACTTCTAAGTAATAAGCTCCAGAACAACTATGAAACATGATCATGAAATAAATGCACATAGACTTATGGGTCCTTTGCCAATCAGGTACAAGAAGCCATACTTCTTGTAGAGGTTCAGCTATACTTCCTGTGTGGCAATTTCTCCAGATGACATTTTCAACCTTGTCTATTTTCTGGTCTGATTCCTAAGTACAGTGATGGAGATTCTCTGAAGATGTGTGGAGACAAAAAAAAAAAAAAATTGTCACAAAACCACAGTGTCCCATGTCCACTCATTATCTCTGGTGTTTTTCCTCTGGGTTTCACAGAAATACAAAGGCCCAAGAAAGCTAAAAGTCTATTAACTCTCTTTCTTCTAGACATGATCCTACTTAAATCATTCTAGAAAGGGTTATCCCATTCTCCAGGGGAATGAATTTCACACTGTACTTAGAAGAACATGACCCTCATATAAGTAACAAGATGAATTGATATAGGCCACTTTGGAGAGTATGAAATCCCTGACATTTCTTAAAGTTGAATCATTCTAGGGAAACAATTTAACTGAATTCATTGGCATTACCACTTTGAAGCACCTACACAATTTCAGTATTTGAATGACAACTACAATAGTTTAAGATTCCTGTAGTTTCCAGAGAGAAATAACATTTTTTGCACCTCATTAATCTCTTGATTTGTTTACACATGTCAGAGGCTTCAATTTAGCCAATACATTGCTTGGCAATCTCAACCAAGCACCGCTCCACTTCTCATGAAAGACTAAGCCGTTTTTTTTTTTTAGTTTTTGGAAGGAGAAGATTTCTTGACAACACATAATACCTAGTGGATAGTTCACTTGGTCAACTGGTCTGATACCAGAGGTTCTTCCAGACCCAATTCTCTTTCATAGGCCTCAGTGTTAGGCAGAGAATATATAGCTCTTCTCTGGTGTTTTGTTCTCTAGAGAAAGAGTTACATAGAAATGCATAAATAAATAGAATTCTTACTCCCAATTTGACTGATACCTTCATTCTTACCCCGTCATTGGCTCTGCCATATTTCTTCACAGTGTGTTTTGTGGTCAAGTGAGTTTAGTCTAAGACAAGTCCATAGGAATAGAAGAATAAATACAGGAAACATTGACTTTTGTTGGCCAATTTGTTTCTGCAGCAAGGCCATCATCCAAGACTTTTAATGTCCTCAACACATGTTCATAAATAGACCAGAGCATGAAATGAAAAGAGGCAAAATCCCTAACTTTGCGAACAGTGTCGGATCAGTTGATTTAATATTCCTTGGTAGTAAGGAAAGGGGAAAACTCCAAAAGAGCTCCTTCTCCTGATAGAGAGATTTAGTTATATGCATATTTATTATATTCTCAAATCTTAGTAATAGAGCCAAGGATATCCCCATTTAAAGAGCTATAAACTGAAACTCAAAGAGATAGAGCCTCATATCCCATAGAAAGCCAACCGAGGGAACACATGGACCATGGTTTCTTATTTTGCAACTCACTAGATTATTTTCCTTCCCATATGGCTGACTTGGTTGCTATCCAAATGAAGCAGGATCTTTTACCTAAAAAACAGCCTTTTCCAATTAACCAAATACATAATAGAGAGAAGAGATTCTTTTAAAGAGTCAAGGACTGATCTCTCCTGGAGGCAAGCTACTGGATTTGAGGGACCAGAGGCCAAATGGGTAATGACAAATTCCAGGTTTTCATGTTTTGGTTCCTTGAGTGCCTGAAAGCATATGGAATGAGATTCTTTTCTGAGATGCTGCAGTGAGAACAGAGAGAACAGAAATGTTCAAACTCACAGGATTTTAAGGAATGAAATGTATAGGGAGTTTTTGGGAGAACAATGGTAGAAAAAAAGTAATATAAGATCTGTCAGAAAATATCCTCAACTCTTACTATACAATTTGCCTTCTAAGAAAAACAGTCTTGACTCATGAAAGATGGTTTCATGGAAGAGAATAACTGGCTTGCAGTACTGATAAAGGAAAAATTGTAAACAAGTAAGCTAAAATGGAGGGGGATATTAAGAGAAATAAAGAAGACAAGGCTTAAAGGAAGTTTATGGGTTTCCAAAATAGATTTGCTCTGTTTTCTGTGCATGGATTTTAGACAAATCACTTAATTTTCATTAGTCTCCTTCTACCCAATGTGAAAATTAGGTTATTTGGGCAGACGATAGGAGGTGATTTTGACAATCGCTTAGCACAATGCTTACTATATAGTGGCCAACAGATGTTAATTTCTCCAATGATGTGAGTCTAATCTATAATCTCATTTAATGAAACATAGCTTATCTTATACATATTGTCCATTGAAGCATGTAGCTGAAATTTAAAATGCACTAAGAAAGATGAGACAATATTTGAATAATTATGAGATCCACTGAATAGGGGATAAATTAATTCCAGGTTCTAGTTCTTACACTGAAAGCCTTGAAACATTGTAATATACTTATTTTAAATGAGAAAACATCTTTGGATACAATTCTGGATATCTCAGCATATTCTTTTCTTACAATACTGTAAGTATAGGAATGTGCCTACCTCAAAAGTAATCTTTGAAAAGTAATCAAACTGGACTTCCCTGGTGGCGCAGTGGTTAAGAATCTGCCTGCCAATGCAGGGGACACGGGTTCGAGCCCTGGTGCAGGAAGATACCACATGCCGTGGAGGAACTAAGCCTGTGCGCCACAACTACTGAGCCTGCGCTCTAGAGCCCACAAGCCACAACTACTGAAGCCCGCGTGCCTAGAGCCCGTGCTCCGCAACAAGAGAAGCCACCACAATGAGAAGCCCGCACACCGCAACGAAGAGTAGCCCCCGCTCACCACAACTAGAGAAAGCCCACACGCAGCAACGAAGACTCAATGCAGCCAAAAATAAATAAATAAATTTATTTTTAAAAAAGACAAGTATTCAGATTAATTCATTTGTTTAGAACTGACAGGTAACACAAATGAGACTAGTTCGAATTAGTCAGATGTCAATTCAAAACTACATTTGGCCAAGGGAATGTGGATCAATCATTTCTAGATTACTCAATTATTTCAGAATAAGACAGAAATCATTGTTATTATGTAAAATCCACTGATTTAAATGTATTCTCAAAGATTTTTAACATTCCATGGTATGAAATACTTCTAACAGAGCCCTGAATGTAGTTGATAGGTCACTGCTTTTAAATCTATGATGTCATACGATTCAAGGAAGTTGTCAGCTGTCACAGGGAAAATCTAAGATTCTGAATCATTACTATAGACAGGACATAAAGTAGTAGCAGCCTTTGAAAATGAAAGGTCACAAATGCTTTGGTTACTCCTGAAAGGAAATCTCAGTAACTTAGTTTCCTTTAGTAACTCAGCATTAGTTAATTATGTAAACCCTTCTTATTCCCAAGGATCCACCTAAGAACCTATGGTTTGTCTTAATCAGTTACACTTAACACTGTTAAATTATTAAACTGTAGTTATTGCTCACAAAGAGATACTTGGTGTATTTTAATATGAATCATATATTCATATGGGATATTTAAGAAAGTATTTTTAAACAAGAAATTGCTATAAAAATATTAAGTATTCTTACCATGCTTTTATTTTTTTTGAATTTTATTTTATTTTTTTATACAGAAGGTGCTTACTAGTTACCTATTTTATACATATTAATGTATACATGTCAATCCCAATCTCCCAATTCATCCCACCAACAACAGACCCCCACCATGCTTTCCCCGCTTGGTGTCTATACGTTTTGTTCTCTACATCTGTGTCTCTATTTCTGCCTTGCAAACCAGTTCATCTGTACCATTTTCTAGATTCCACATATATGCATTAATATACGATATTTGTTTTTCTCTTTCTAGCTTGCTTCACTCTGTATGACAGTCTCTAGGTCCATCCACGTCTCTACAAATGACCCAATTTCCTTCCTTTTTATGTCTGAGTAATATTCCACTGTATATATGTACCATATTTTCTTTATCCATTCGTGTCTCGATGGGCATTTAGGTTGCTTCCATGACCTGCCTATTATAAACAGTGCTGCAATGAACACTGGGTGGGGTGCATGTGTCTTTTTGAATTATGGTTTTCTCTATATGTATCCCCAGTAGTGGGATTGCTGGGTCATATGATAGTTCTATTTTTAGTTTTTTAAGGAAGCTCCATACTGTTTTCCATAGTGGCTGTACCAATTTACATTCCCACCAACAGTGCCAGATGGTTTCCTTTTCTCCACACCCTCTCCAGCATTTGTTGTTTGTAGATTTTTTGATGATGCCCATCCTAACCAGAGTGAGGTGATACCTCATTGTAGTTTTGATTTGCATTTCTCTAATAATTAGTGATGTGGAGCAGCTTTTCATGTGCCTCTTGGCCATCTGTATGTCTTTTTGGAGAAATGTCTATTTAGGTCTTCTGCGCATTTTTGGATTGGGTTATTTGTTTTTTTCATATTGAGCTGCATGAGTTGTTTATATATTTTGGAGATTAATCCTTCATCCGTTGATTCATTTGCAGATATCTTCTTCCATTCTGAGGGTTGTCTTTTCATCTTGTTTATGGTCTCCTTTGCTATGTAAAAGCTTTTAAGTTTCATTAGGTCCCATTTGTTTATTTTTGTTTTTTATTTCCATTTCTCTAGGAGGTGGGTCAAAAAAGATCTTGCTGTGATTTATGTCAAAGAGTGCTCTTCCTATGTTTTCCTCTAAGAGTTTTATAGTGCCTGGTCTTATAGTTAGGTCTTTAATCCATTTTGAGTTTATTTTTGTGTATGGTGTTAGGGAGTGTTCTAATGTGATTCTTTTATATGTAGATGTCTGGTTTTCCCAGCACCACTTATTGAAGAGATTGTCTTTTCTCCACTGTATATCCTTGCCTCCCTTGTCATAGATTAGTTTACCATAGGTGCGTGGGTTTATCTCTGGGCTTTCTATCCTGTTCCATTGATCTATATTTCTGGTTTTGTGCCAGTCCCATATTGTCTTGATTACTGTAGCTTTGTAGTATAGTCTGAAGTCAGGGAGTCCGATTCCTCCAGCTCTGTTTTTTTCCCTCAAGATTGCTTTGGCTATTCGGGGTCTTCTGTGTCTCCATACAAATTTTAAGGTTTTTTTGTTCTA
>NC_041228.1:21825319-21883427 GCF_002837175.3 Physeter macrocephalus | reverse complement strand
TACAGGTCTTTTACCTCCTTAGGTAGGTTTATTCCTAGGTATTTTATTCTTTTTGTTGCAATGGTGAATGGGATTGTTTCCTTAATTTTTCTTTCTGATCTTTCGTTGTTAGTGTATAGGAATGCCAGAGATTTCTGTGCGTTAATTTTGTATCCTGAAATTTTACCAAATTCAATGATTGGCTCTAGTAGTTTTCTGGTGGCATCTTTAGGATTCTCTATGCATAGTATCATGTCATCTGCAAACAGTGACTGTTTTACTTCTTCTTTTCCAATTTGTATTCGTTTGATTTCCTTTTCTTCTCTGATTGCCATGGCTAGGACTTCCAAAACTATGTTGAATAAGAGTGGTGAGAGTGGATATCCTTGCCTTCTTCCTGATCTTAGAGGAAATGCTTTCAGTTTTTCACCATTGAGAATGATGTTTGCTGTGGGTTTGTCGTACATGGCCTTTATTATGTTGAGGTAGGTTCCCTCTATGCCCACTTTCTGGAGTGTTTTTATCATAAATGGGTGTTGAATTTTGTCAAAAGTTTTTCTGCATCTATTGAGATGATCATATGGTTTTTATTCTTCAGTTTGTTAATATGGTGTATCACAATGATTGATTTGCATATATTGAAGAATCCTTGCATCCCTGAGATAAATCCCACTTGATCATGGTGTATGATGCTTTTAATGTGTTGTTGATTCTGTCTGCTAGTATTTTGTTGAGGATTTTTTAAAATAAATTTATTTATTTATTTATTTATTCATTCATTCATTTATTTATTTTTGGCCATGTTGGGTCTTCGTTGCTGTATGCGGGCTTTCTCTAGTTGTGGTAAGCGGGGGCTACTCTTTGTTGTGCTGTGCAGGCTTCTCATTGTGGTGGCTTCTCCTGTTGTGGAGCACGAATTCTAGGCACTTGGGCTTCAGGAGTTGTGGCATGTAGGCCTAGTACTTGTGGCTCGCGAGCGCTGGAGTGCAGGCTCAGTAGTTGGGGTGCACGGGCTTAGTTGCTTCACAGCATGTGGGATCTTCCCAGACCCAGGATTGAACCCATGTCCCCTGCTTTGGCAGGTGGATTCTTAACCACCGTGCCACCAGGGAAGTCCCTTTTTGAGGATTTTTGCCTCTATATTCATCAGTGATATTGGTTCTTTAATTTTCTTTTTTGTAGTATCTTTGTCTGGTTTTGGTATCAGGGTAATAATGGTGGCCTCATGGAATGAGTTTGGGAGGGCTGCTTCCTTTGCAATTGTTTGGAAGAGTTAGAGAAGGATGGGTGTTAGCTCTTCTCTAAATGTTTGATAGAATTCACCTGTGAAGCCACCTGGTCCTGGACTTTGGTTTGTTGGAAGATTTTTAATCACAGTTTCAATTTCATTACTTGTGATTTTTTGGAATGGTTTGAGAAGGATGGGTGTTAGCTCTTCTCTAAATGTTTGATAGAATTCACCTGTGAAGCCACCTGGTCCTGGACTTTGGTTTGTTGGAAGATTTTTAATCACAGTTTCAATTTCATTACTTGTGATTGGACTGTTCAGATTTTTTTTTTCTTTCTGGTTCAGTCTTGGAAGATTATACGTTTCTAAGAATTTTCCATTTCTTCCAGGTTGTCCATTTTATTGGCATAGATATACTTGTAGTATTCTCTTACGATGCTTTGTATTTCTGCAGTGTCCACTGTAACTTTTTATTGATTTCAGTCCTCTCCCTCTTTTTCTTAATGAGTCTGACTAAAGGTTTATCAATTTTGTTTATCTTCTCAAAGAACCAGCTTTTAGTTTTATTGATCTTTGCTATTATTTTCATTGTTTCTATTTCATTTATTTCTGCTCTGATCTTTATGATTTCTTTCCTTCTACTAACTTTGGGTTCTCTTTGTTCTTCTTTCTCTAGTTCCTTTAGGTGTACAGTTAGATTGTTTATTTGAGATTTTTCTTGTTTCTTGAGGTAGGATTGTATTGCTATAGACGTTCCTCTTAGAACTGCTTTTGCTGTATCCCATAGGTTTTGCTAGGTCGTGTTTTCATTGTCATTTGTCTCTAGGTATTTTTTGATTTCCTCTTTGATTTCTTCAGTGATCTCTTGGTTATTTAGTAACGCATTGTTTAGCTTCCATGTGTTTGTGTTTTTTACGTTTTTTTCCCCTGTAATTTAATTCTAATCTCATAGTGCTGTGATTGGAAAAGATGCTTGGTATAATGTCAATTTTCTTAAATTTACTGAGGCTTGATTTGTGACCCAAGATGTGATCTATCCTGGACAGTGCTCCACGTGCACTTGAGGAGAAAGTGTAGTCTGCTGTTTTTCGATGGAATGTCCTGTTAATATCAATTAAACCTATCTGGTCTATTGTGTCATTTAAAGCTTGTGTTTCCTTATTAATTTTCTGTCCGGATGATCTGTCCATTGGTGTAAGTGAGGTGTTAAAGTCCCCCACTATTATTGTGTTACTGTCGATTTCCTCCTTTATAGCTGTTAGCATTTGCCTTATGTATCGAAGTGCTCCTATGTTGGGTGCATATATATTTATAATTGTTATATCTTCTTCTTGGATTGATCCCTTGATCATTATGTAGTGTCCCTCATTGTCTCTTGTAATATTCTTTATTTTAAAGTCTAATTTATCTGATATGAGTATTGCTACTACAGCTTTCTTTTGATTTCCGTTTGCATGGAATATCTTTTTCCACCCCCTCACTTTCAGTCTGTATGTGTCCCTAGGTCTGAAGTGGGTCTCTTGTAGAGAGCATATAGATGGGTCTTCTTTCTGTATCCATTCAGCAAGCCTATGTCTTTTGGTTGGAGCATTTAATCCATTCACATTTAAGGTAATTATCGATATGTACGTTCCTATTACCATTTTCTTAATTGTATTGTGTTTGTTTTTGTAGGTCCTTTTCTTCTCTTGTGTTTCCCACTTAGAGAAATTCCTTTAGCATTTGTGTAGAGCTGGTTTGGTGGTGCTGAATTCTCTTAGCTTTGGCTTGTCTGTAAAGCTTCTGATTTCTCCTTTGAATCTGAATGAGATCCTTGCTTGGTAGAGTAATCTTGGTTGTAGGTTCTTCCCTTTCATCACTTTAAATATATAATGCCACTCCATTCTGGCTTGTAAAGTTTCTGCTGAGAAATCAGCTGTTAACCTTATGGGAGTTCCCTTGTGTGTTGTCATATTTCCCTTCTTGCTTTTAATAATTTTTGTTTGTCTTTAATTTTTGTCAATTGGATTACTATGTGTCTTGGCATGTTTCTCCTTGGGTTTATCCTGCCTGGGACTCTGTGCACTTCCTGGACTTATGTGGCTATTTCCTTTCCCATGTTAGGGAAGTTTTTGACTATAATCTCTTCAAATATTTTCTCAGGTCCTTTCTCTTTCTCTTCTCCTTCTTGGACCCCTATAATGCGAATGTTGGTCCGTTTAATGTTGTCCCAGAGGTTGCTGAGATTGTCTTCAATTCTTTTCATTCTTTTTTCTTTCTGCAGCAGTGAATTCCACCATTCTTTCCTCCAGGTCACTTATCCGTTCTTCTGCCTCACTTATTCCACTATTGATTCCTTCTAGTGTATTTTTCATTTCAGTTATCATATTGTTCATCTCTGTTTGTTTGTTCTTTCATTCTTCTAGGTGTTTGTTCTTTAATTCTTCTAGGTCTTTGTTAAACACTTCTTGCACTCTCTCAATCTTTGCCTCCATTCTTTTTCTGAGGTCCTGGGTCATCTTCACTATCATTATTCTGAATTCTTTTTCTGGAAGATTGCCTAGCTCCACTTCATTTAGTTGTTTTTCTGGGGTTTTATCTTGTTCCTTCATCTGGTACATAGTCCTCTGCCTTTTCATTTTGTCTTTCTTTCTGTGAATGTGGTTTTCGTTCCACAAGCTGCAGGATTGTAGTTTTTCTTGCTTGTGCTGGCTGCCCTATGGTGGATGAGGCTATCTAAGAGGCTTGTGCAAGCTTCCTGATGGAAGGGACTGGTGGTGGGTAGAGCTGGGTGTTGCTCTGGTGGGCAGAGCTCACTAAAACTTTAATCCGCTTGTGTGCTGATGGGTGGGGCTGACTGCCCTCCCTGTTGGTTGTTTGGCCTGAGGCGACCCAGCACTGGAGCCTACAGGCCCTTTGCTGGGGCTAATTGCGGACTCTGGGAGGGCTCACGCCAAGGAGTACTTCCCAGAACTTCTGCTGTCAGTGTCCTTGTCCCCGTGGTGAGCCACAGCTGCCCCCCCCCACCTCTGCAGGAGACCCTCCAACACTAGCAGGTAAGTCTGGTTCAGTCTCCTATGGGATCACCACTCCTTCCCCCTGGGTCCTGATGCACACATACTTTGGGTGTGCCCTCCAAGAGTGGAGTCTCTGTTTCCCCCAGACCTGTTGAAGTCCCGCAGTCAAATCCCGCTAGCTTTCAAAGTCTGATTCTCTGGGAATTCCTCCTCCTGTTGCCAAACCCCCAGCTTGGGAAGCCTGACATGGGGCTAAGAACCTTCACTCCAGTAGGTGGACTTGTGTGGTATAATTTGTCTCCAGTTTGTGAGTCACCCACCTAGCAGTTATGGGATTTGATTTTCTTGTGATTGCGCCCCTCCTACCGTCTCACTGCAGCTTCTCCTTTGTCTTTGGATGTGGGGCATCTTTTTTGGTGAGTTCCAGTGTCTTCCTGTTGATGACTGTTCAGCAGTTAGCTGTGATTCCAGTGCTTTCGCAAAAGGGAGTGCAACTATGATTTTATAGTTTCCTATGGCCACTCAAGAAGAATTATCCAAAGGATATCAGAGCACAGCTCCAATATGCTTACAAACTTTTCCACCCAGTTTTCCCTGGTAGAGCTTCATATATATTGATATAACAGTTCTAGGGCAACTCGGCAAACATCAATCAGTCAAAAGCCCATTCACCAAAAATCAATGGGTTGAATGAACAATTTGCTAAATTTTTTATCTAGAGTAGGCATATTTTCCCCTGGTCCTCCCGTGAATATAAATAACAACCATAGAACATTATACATAGAAATAACTTAATAAGACAGTGAAAGACAGAAGTAGGCAGAATAGCTAGGGGCTTTGGAATTACATAGTGGTGAGCTCCCTATGCTTTCTTTTTGCCTCATATATCAAGATTTGGAACTGAAGAAGCTAACAATGCAGAAATACCAACAAGTGCAGGTAATTTAAAAAAAAAAAAGAAAGAAAGCCTCAACAAAGCCAGTTGTCTCTCTAGCCAAAGGACCAGAAAGGGGCTGCCTAGAAAAAACATGTAACTTTTAGACAATAGTCTCCCTACTTCTGCCAAACACCACAGGCGGTAAAAAAAAAAAAAATGTGCCCACATCCCCACCCAAGCCAGCAAAGGCCTAGCAGAGAGTCTCAGCTTCCACCCCTACTTGAGAGTAAGGAGGCACCCTTCCCCTTCCACATTGGAGTGATGTCACAGGACAACTAGTAGAATCAGGACTTTCACCACCACCCAGTGGTAACGAGGGCACTGTCTGCCCCCTGCCCAGTGATGTCAGTGGAAACCATGTGGCAAGCAATCATGAAGCACTCTGACTTCTGCCAGCCAGGGAGTTATCATGGAGGTCTAGTGTGCAGCAGGAACTCCCAATCCCTTTCAGTAGTACCCAGGAGATTCCCCGTCCTTGCTCAAGTGTCAATGGAGGCCAAAGGAGAACCTGGACTTCTACCCTCACATTGCAGGAAAGAGGTGGCACCTCCTCCCTCTTCCCCTGCTGAGCAGAGTCAAAATAAGCCAGTTAAAACAGAAGGTTTAAATAAGATTCAGAGTCATATAATACCCAAAATGTCCAGATTTCAACCAAGGATCAAACATCATATCAATAATCAGGAATATCTCAAATGGAACGAAAAAGGACAATCAACAGACGCCAACACTGAGATAATAGGGATGTTAGAATTATCTGAAAAAGATTTTTAAAGGAGCCATCATAAAAAGGCTTCAATGCACAATTATGAATACAGGCATACCTCAAAGATATTGTGTGTTAATCTTCAGACAACTGCAACGAAGTGAGTCATATGAATTTTTTGGTTTCCCAGTGCATATGAACGTTCTACTCACACTACACTGTAGTCTATTAAGCGTGCAATAGTGTTGTGTCTAAAAAATGTATATACCTTAATTTTAAAAGTTTTCTTGCGAAAAAATGCTAACACTCATCCAAGCCTTCAGCAAGTCGTAGTAGTAACATAAGAAATTACTGACTACAGATCACCATAACAAATATAATAATAACAAAAATGTTTGAAACATTGTGAAGATCACAAAAATGTGACACAGAGACACAAAGTAAGCAAATGTTGTTGGAAAAATGGCACTGACAGACTTGCTTAACCCAGGGTTGCCACAAACCTTCAATGTGTAAAAAACACAATATCTGAAAAGCACAATAAAGCAAAGCACATTAAAATGAGTTATACTCGTAAACCTGAAACAGATAAAAACTGGAAGATCTCAGCAAAGACAGTTGATATAAATAAAACCAAATGGAAGTTTAAGTACTGAAAATTATAAGAACCAAAATCAAAAACTGAACAGATGAACTCAAGAGCAGAATGGAAAAGATAAAGATAATAATCACTGAATCAGAAGACGGAAATTACCCAATCTGAAAAACAGAGAAGACAGACTGAAAAAATTAACAGAGTCTGAAGGAACTGTGGGACTATAACAAAAGATGTAACATTTATGTCATCAGAGACCCAGAAGAAAATGAGAAAGAGGGCAGGGCTAAAAAGAACTCAAAGTAATAATGGCTGAAAACTCCCAAATATGGCAAAAAGACACAAATCTACAAATTCAAGAAGTTAAGTGAATCTTAAACAAGTTAAATCCCAATAAATTCACATCAAGACACATCATAGTCAAATTTATGAAAACTAAAAACAAAGAATAAATCTTAAAAGCAATGAGAGAGAAATACCTTACCAATAATTGGAGGGGGAGAGGAATCTGATAACAGCAAATTTCTCATCAGAAGTCCTGGAGACCAAAAGGAAGTCACCAAAAAGTTTTCAACTGATGAATTAAAAGAACTATCATCCCAGAATCCTAAACTCAGTGAAAAATCTACTCTGGAAAATAGTTTCTTAAAGAATAAAACATGTAACTATAATATAACCCAGTTGTTGTGCTCCTTAGCACTTATCCCAAAACAATGAAAACTATGTACACACAAAAACATGAACACAAATTTCACAGCAGCCTTATCTGTACTAGCCTAGAAACAACCCAGATATTCTTCAATGGTGAATAGTTAAACCATAGTATATTCATGCCATGGAATACTCTACAGCAATAAAAAGGAACAAAATATTGACACATACAACAACCTGGATGTATCTCCTGAGAAGTGTACTGAGTGAAAAAAGCCAGTCTCAAAAGGTTATGTACTAAATGTTTCCATTTATATGTCATTCATGATATTTTAAAAAATTACAGAAATGGATAGCAGATTAATCGTTGCTAGGAGTTCAGAAGCTGGTGGGGACAGGAGGGAGTGAATGTGGTTATAAAAGGGCAACATAGGAGATATCGGTGGTGACAGAAATGTTCTCTGTTTTGACTGCATCACTATCAATATCTTGGTTGTGATCACGTACTATAGTTTCGCAAGATGTTACCACTGAGGGAAACGAGGTGAAGGGTACACAAGACCTCACTGAATTATTTCTTAGAAATACATGCAAATCATATTAAAATAGTTTAATTTAAAAAAATAAATCTGATAGGGTAAGACTCTCATTCTTCTTCAGATGACTTTTCCTGGCTTTTCCTAATACATTTTACTGTCACCAAGTCCATGACACTTCACACAAGGGCTTGGCAGACAGTGGTTGTAGGTAAATACAAGTTAGAGCAGGAGGGAAGATAAAAAATAAGCAGGAACCAAGTGATAACTACAGCTGACAGACTGGTTTATGAGGACATATGGGCCAACCCTATGGGGACCCCTAAAAATAACTGGCAAACACTCTGACCACAGACTCTTTGGACTAGTAAGGACTCACTTGATCATTAAAAGTAATTGTGACTTTGTTTTAAAACCATAGGCTAGTAAAAACTGAAACATTTACGTTTTAACAATTGCCCCTGACCTTGACCAGAAGATTCATCTAGTGCTTATTTCATTTTTCTAGTTAAATAAATAAAATACTTCAAGGAGAACATTTCGCAGAGAAGGCTAATATTGTAAATTCTCCAGGGTACAGATTAGCAATCTCATTATGATCCCCACAAGCATTCACCAGTTCTTCTCTGCATGTGGTATAAAGCCAGGTGTTATACAAAGGAAGTAAAGAAAGGGGGTTGGAGCCTTTGAGAATTACAACGAAAAACTGAAAAGACACAGTAAAGAAATAGTCAACCACCTAAACACTAAACTGTGCTCTTACATGCACACAGCACTACCAACGCCGCCAGCAGCCTGTGAACCTATACCCCCCCATCTCTCCACGTTTATGTTGGGCTTAGTTGCTTCCATTCCTGCCCAAGCCACCTGGGCCTCACACCTATCTGGATTGCATACCTGAAGCAGCAGTAAGGGGTAGTCATTTGTCCACACAACAAAGATTTACTCAGGGTTTACCATGTGTCATATTCCATGGTAAGTATGAGGGTTATAAAGAAGCATGAAATACAGCCTTAGCTCTCAAGCCTTGGTGTAAAGTAGACATGTCAACAAATAATGCAAATCAGAGTGATTAGTACAACCGTACACATATGGACAGGGTTGACTAGAAGCATGAAAAAGAGAGGGAGCGATTCTGCCACACAAGGAACATCCAATGTATGAGCGTTATCACCTGTACTTAGGCCAATCTCTTTCCTTAAAGCAATGAGGCAAAATGGGACTGTCACTGGTATGACATCAGGGCACCTGCCTATTTCCTGGGGAGATTATGAAGTTCAAGTGTATAATCTATACAGGGGCTGAGATATACGTCCAACTGGCACAAATTTATCTGCAATGTTGAGCAAGTCCCATAGCTTTTCTGAATCCCATTTCCCTCATATGTAAAACAAGAGAGTGCGCTGGGCTCTAAAAGACAATCTCAGCTAGAAGTCACTGCTTAATCACCATCTACTGTTTATAAAGGGCAATCAGAACAACCCCCGCTCCTCTCATTTCTAGCTATGTGAACTTGCGTAAGTCACTATCTCTCAATGCCTCAGTTTTCTCATGTCTAAAGTGGGCACAATAATAAGACATCTCATAGGACTGTCAGAAAGATTCAATGTGTTCACATATGTAAAGTGCTTAGAAGAGCACCTAGCTCATACTAAGTGTTATATAAATATTACGTATTGCTATTATAATAGTTTTTTATTATAGATTACCAATGATATTTAATTATTACATTTAAAGCATTGAAATACTTGATTGTAAATGTACAAACTGTTTGCATATTCTTCCCAACAGTCACCATTAGGAATTCATAAATTAATACATTAATGAGTCAGATTCTGCCAAAAGCACATTTTTTTTTTTTTTTTTTTTTTTGTGGTACGCGGGCCTCTCACTGCTGTGGCCCCTCCCGTTGCGGAGCACAGGCTCCGGACGCGCAGGCTCAGCGGCCACGGCTCACGGGCCCAGCCGCTCTGCGGTACGTGGGATCTTCCCGGACCGGGGCACGAACCCGCGTCCCCTGCATCGGCAGGCGGACTCTCAACCACTGCGCCACCAGGGAAGCCCCAAAAGCACACTCTTTAAAAATAGAACAGGTTTTTTTTGGAAACCACATAACTTAGAGGGTGTTACTATATTATTTAATCATATTTAAAATAATTCCCTCCTAACCACACACACACACACACACACACACACAAATGCATACATACTTCCAAAGCTGTCTAAGCTCAAAATGACCTGAACACCTAATTTAGGATCCACTAGGTCCTTGCTATTCACGTGCAGTCGGCAGGCCAGCAGCATTGCCGCTGATGCAGTCGGTCGTATCTGGGGCTTAGGATTCTGCATTTGTACAAGCTTCAAGTGCTGCCAGTGCTGCTGTCCACAAACAATACTTGGAGTAGCAAGACACGAAGCTGTGGCAATCAGAAACAGACTTCAAAATGACTGAAATGATTGAATTAGGTTCGCCAAAGTCCCGTTAATTGACCAAATCTGGAAAATGTCTTACTCGACACATTGTACAATCACAACCATGTTTATAAAGTATCTCAGAACTTACATGGAACTCTGACAGGAGTACATATATAAACATAAGAGGTTCCATATTGGCAGACATGTTGCTTGTGATTTAATTTTTATAATAAAATTTTCACAGTTACAGAGATGAGCTGACATAGTCTTCATAAGTGGGCACACATGACAGGGGGAAATACACCAATATTAATTTGGATAACTGTCAGAAGGTCTTTATTGAAAGACATATCACAATTACCGTGAAAGTGGGATTTCAATATAAGCATGGTGTTAAAAAGAGATTGTGGTATAATTTCTGCTTTTAAGATTATTAGTAGGGCTTGTGTTATTCCTACGAACGGAGTGAATCTGACCCTCAGAGCTGAGGCTGTCAGAATCTCAATAGTTAGCTATACAGTGTCTAAAGATTTAAATTAAAATTATATGTATCTCGTCAAAAAGAGTGGCCAGATTCCCAGCAGCTGGAACAGAGTACTGAGAGGCCCTACTTTTTGGGCGGACTTGAAATGAGAACTAAGACTTTTTCTTAAAGCACATGAAAATAGAATTTTGTTGAAGACAGACTGCGATGGTACAAAAGGGGGGGTTAGGAAGATACGAAAAGCAAACTATTTGATGGCTGCAGTTCTTTACAACCAGCTCAAAGAAAGAGACCAAATAGTTATCTGCTTACTACAAAAGATGCAGCAAAGTTACTGCTCTCCAAGTGGCTGAGTACAGACGATGCTTGGATGAAATGCTCCTCCAAACCTTGGAAGATGTATGACTTTGGGATTTCAGGGGTTTCCAAAAATACACGAAATGCAGAAAAACTTCCCTCCTTTGCCAAAACACATCAGCCCTTTGTTTACATTACATTTTCCCCTTCTATATGTTGGAAATAATAAGACCCCTCATAGCATTGATAAGACTGAACATAGGGGAAGGCAAGTGGGAGGCAGCTCAGTCGATTCTGTCTTGAAATCCTCTTTCACACCTCTCTCTGAAATGTAAATATGGACTTGGTCCAGCTCTCCCAGTCCCAATGACTTTGGCTGAGGGCGGTCGGTATGGAAGTCATTTCCCTTCTAGGTGCAGTAGCTGCTTTCCACAGACTCAACAAAGACACAAAATATCATTAACATCTGATTCTGAAAAGGTTGACAACCACTTCTTTGTTGTACCCAGCAGTCTGGGGAAAGCTGCTGCGTATTACTCTATCTTGAGCAAAATTATACCTATTAGGCTCTGATACGAGTATTGGAATATTTCTCCCATTCGTGCACAGCGTTGCAGCTTGAATATGCCTATTGTTTTCACAGTATCCATTACATATTTTAAATGGCATGGAATGATCATATATGTAAACATTACTTCAGCTGAGGCTGAGTGATGCTTGGCAAAGCAAAAGAGGCTGTCTGACCTCCTTGGGCCTTGGTTTCAAGGAAAGAGGTGCCAAGGGACTTTGGGGGGTGGTCAGTGGTTACTGAAAGGAGTGAAGTGGATTGACCAATGGGTGCTGCCATATTAAAGAAGTCTGGATCCCTTCCTTTGACACACACAAAAAGCTGCAGGCCTCCAACTAGCTTGTCTGTTTTGTGGCATACAGAAGGAGGATGAAAGGCTTGCCTGAGGGTCTGAAAGAGCAAGAGGGAAGAGTCTGGAAGAAAGGGGAGAAGATTTACTGGGTGCAGCTTCAGGATACATGAATAAGAAAAGAGGGGAAAAATGCGTCCAAATATAAAAGCACTTCTAAAATAGCCATTAATAATCACATTCTCTAAGATAAAAGCAAGAATCCTAAGCTGTTTTTTTAAGCACTGATGTTTTTCTTTCGGTCTTCAGAACAGGAAATGGAATTAGCCTAAAAACATGAAATCGACTGATTAAGAATTCTTGAAACTTCCTAGGGTCGGCAGGCACACTGGATCGTAGCAGTCGCTTCACTGCAGGCAGACGAGTGAGCAGAAGTATTTCTGCACACAGGACATTAATGCTTAGAACAACCTGTGATCTTAATCATTTATAGAGCTGAGTGCACGCTTTCACCCCAAGATCTAAGTCCTGGAGCCCTGGGTTCACGTTGGAATGTTTATTGATATTTTTCTAAGAGACACTCTCAAAATTATCCTTGCATTTTACTCACCATTAGTCTACATTTAGAGTGCATTTTTCTGCCTTTTTAGATTAGATTTAGATTTCCTTGATAACCAGGAACATAAACACAGGGAATAAGGATTAAGTCATTATTTGAAGAATCTGGGCCATACAAATAGACAAAAAATTTCCTCCAGGCCAAATGTACACCCAAATGTTTATTGTGCTCAATACTTCTGTTTCCCTGATAGATGGCTCACACTCACTTTTAGGCTGAAAACTGGGCCTTAGGCAACCTTACAATTACAAACTAATGGCTGTTTACTGCTGTGGAAAGGAGCAAAATTGCTTCTTTAACTACTGAAGTTATTCACCAGCAGTGAAGTCAACAAACATTTTTTTAGCACCTACCCTGTTTAAGTTACTATGCTAAGCAAACACAGATGCATGAGAGTCTTATCCCCAACTAGATTGTGAGCTACTTACCAGCAAAGACAAACTGCCGACAAAAAATTTAAATGATGAGCAAAAATCAAATCAAAACAAGATGAGATTCACTGACGAGTGAGAGATACAGACAATAGAGGCCCCTGGACATCAGCAAGAGAAGAGATCCCATCAAGGAGACGGGGAGGCTTTATCAAGGAAGTGAGATTTGCCCACCAATGAAATCATTGCTACTTATCAGAATTAAAAGATTAGCAAAAGGTAGTGATGTTCTCCAAAATAATATTTTAAATCATTTTCTTTCAGTCTGTCTGGCTTCTTTCCCTGTTTAGATTTTTTAAAAAAATACCCATTCTGCTTGTCAGTAGGCTGTCTCTTTTTAAAAAGAGAGGCATCTTAATGATCGATCAATCCAGTGACATTGAAAAAGACAGGCTACAGGACTAGCCATTTGGGGAAGCTCAGCTCTGCTGTCTCCCGCCTATTATGTTGAAATGAGCTGGAGACAAGCTGTCCTCACCTACAACCAAACACACTCCCATGCACATCTGCACCTCCAGGTTGCAGACCTTCCATGCTTTGTTTTCTCTTTACAGAACTACATGCTCATTCACATCCATACACGTGTGCACACACACATACACACAAGAACACACACTGCATAATCTTGCTCAAGAGATATTGTAGCTATAGCCCTTAAGCGTGAATAGATGCTTTCTTCTATTAGCAATGGAAGAAAGTTTCCATTTCTCTTTTTTTGTGTGTGACACCTTCTATTTCTTTTTTATTTATTTATTTATTTTTTGTTTGTTTGTTTGTTTATGTTTGGCTGCGTTGGGTCTTTGTAGCTTCACGCAGGCTTTCTCTAGTTGCGGCGAGCAGGGGCTACTCTTCGTTGCAGTGCACGGGCTTCTCATTATGGTGGCTTCTCTTGTTGCGGAGCACAGGCTCTAGGTGCGCGGGCTTCAGCAGTTGTGGCACGCAGGCTAAGTAGTTGTGGCTCGCGGGCTCTAGAACGCAGGCTCAGTAGTTGTGGCGCACGGGCTTAGTTGTTCCGCGGCATGTGGGATCTTGCCGGACCAGGGCTCGAACCCATGTCCCCTGCATTGGCAGGCGATTCTTAACCACTGTGCCACCAGGGAAGTCCCATTTCTCTCCTTTTTAAATGCAGACATTATTGAGTACATGCAAGAGTCCAATGGGTAAGCATCATGCTTTCTAAAGATGTTATGAATTGATTAGTCTCAAATAAAGGGGTATTGCACAGTAACTCTACCATTAGCTCAAATCACCCAAAGGACAATGGTGGCAGTGTTTCCCAAGAACTGATGAGAATTCCAGGTGTTTTGAACTCAGGTGATTATTCTCACAACTCTAGCAACTAGTCAAGTGTAAAGAATTTGTAATGTCCAAGGCAGGGCAGTATCTAAATTATTTGAAAAGTGTTTTTCAAAGAAAATAGCTGCAATTTGTTAACTCTTAACAGGTGTGAAACAGAGCAGTGCAAAATCACCAATTTATTTTTCAACCCAGCATGCCCTAGACTGGAAGAACTGTACAAAAATCTACTGAAGTTCAGAGGAAATAACTCAAAGAGCTTGTAAATCTTCACTAGTTCTTAAGCGATCTAGTCACATTTAGGAGATCATAACACTCACTGATTTCTTTTTCATGAAATGAAATCTGAGCTAAATTCCATTATCACCTCTTCCCTAAGTCGACATTTCTCTGCCCCTTGGCCCTCCCCTCTTTGGAGCTCTTTCTCAAACTTCAGGTAGGAAGAACACCACCTGGGGAGCAAAGATGACATAAGATTCAACTAGGAAGAGGATTTCGCCCAGCTTTGCCCCTCAGAAAAAGCTGCTTTCACAAGTCCAGTTGAGTGATTTCTTTGTCACTCTGGATGAAAGGATCTCTTAGAATCTCTGTGATGCTAACATTATGTGTCTCCATACTTCTCTGAAAAGTATTCTATCTCCTCTTATCAACCTTTTCCCCATTCTTCTTGTAATCTCCAGACATCAGAATGGAGCTATCTTAGATATCATCTATGGCACCTGGGAAGCCAAACGGAACTTTTCTCAATCTCCCATCTTCACTAGGTGCTCAAGGCTGAAATAAAATGCACGGATTCAAAAGGTCAAGCTAGTACCAAAATTATAAACTCACCCAGTGCAATTAGTATATAAAAGAGCAATAATTAAAGATAAAGGGTAGTCTGTAATGTTTTAAACTGACTAAAGAGGAAATGCATGTGAACTTCTGAAGACAAGTTATAACAAGGATTTGATATATTACATTAGGATCAAGTAGAGTCTCACGTATTTAGCCAGTAGTTATATACCAGAAAGGAAGTTAGAACCCAAAGCCCTGTAATGCAGGAGGAGGGTACATACTTAGTTTATTTTCTCAGATTAAATATCCAGCCCTAGAGTGATACAATAATAATTGACATTTTAATAACAATCCAGACAGAATACCTTTTGCACGTTGGATAATATACAGTTATTTGATACCATGGGTAGTAAAATTGTATTTAAAATACCATAGACGCCAAAGAAAAAGAAGGCTTCTCCTTAAAAGTAAACCTCAACCAGGGTAATAGAACCTCTAATTTTTTCCATAAGAGGCTCTTATATTTTAAACCCAGAGAAGGGATGATAAGACACTTTCTTATCTAATTACAATGCAATTTTTCTATTTGCCTTATATTGATTTAGGTACAAGCTTTCTAGAACTTTCCATAAATAACAGAGGAAGGCACATACACACATAAAAAGCCATGATTACCCATCCCAGAAGCTTTGGAAAAGGGAAAGAAAATGGTCTCTCATACAAGAGAAAGAAGAGAAGAAAAAATTATCATCAACATCTTTTACTCAAATACCTAATACGTATGAAGCACCTTCATTGAATGTCTGTAGAATTCAGATTCAAACGCAGTGGCGATGGTTATAATAGTGGTAATAATTTACAACTGCAAGATGGTCACAGTTTATGTAATATTCTCACCTGATCAGCAAAACACAGAAGGCAATCTTCTCCCCACTTTAAAGATGATTAAAAGGCTCAGGTAGCCTAGCAATTTCTCAGGCCTCTGTGAATAGTCAACGATGCAGCTGAGACTGTCATCCTGACCTCCTAACTCCTGGTCCAGGGCTCTCTCCACCACACTTTGCTGTACCCTCTCCATAAAAATGAAAAATGCATTCCAGGATTCCCAGTCTCTGCCATTACAGCAGCTCATAAGACGCTTTTAAAGAACTGGGCAATTCCCACCCTATGCCATTTTATTTCTCACCTGTCCAGAGCCTGTCAAGGGTCCGCTCTGCACGAGTTATTGCTCTGTGGAGCTCTACCCTAGGCAAGCTCAAGTTCCCCTTAAGCCCATTTCCCAAAATAAGAGTAAGTAATATACAGCTCTTAGTTCTTCCTGCATGCCAGGACACCACAGCCACCTTCCCCTCCAAAAAAATAATGAGTCCACATGACATTTGGAACTTTGGCTCCTTTTGCCTACTATTTGTATTTTCCTGTCCTACTATTTGTGCAATGGCAGATGATGCAAAAAAAGTAGTCACTTCTCAGAGAACCCTATGGTATCTTCAGGTATAGTCAATTTATACAAACCAACCTCTAAACATTTAACTTGTGCCTTGTATCGGCACCCCTGATCCACCACCACCATCAAAAAAAAAAAAAAATTCCTCCTCTCTTACCCCCCACCTACCACTAGATCTATCCAATCAGGAACCTCAGTCACACCTAAGCCTCCCTCAGCCTCACTCCCCAACCTCTGTCTGCCCCATCTAATCAGCTTCCAGGGTTTTGTTTTGTTTTGTTATTGACAATTCTCCATGAATTTCATTGATTCAGCCCTTCCTCTCCATTTCCGTGTGGAGAAACAATCCTGCATGGATTTCCCACATTCGTAGGTACACCGTAGGTCTTCTGAGCAAAGGACATGTTTAAATAGCTGACAGCCTAGGAAGCTAGAGACTGTGTATCCCTCTGGAGAGACTCAGAGATGCATCTCTCCAGAGGCATTTATTTACATCCCAGGGTGTATAAACCTAGAGATTCCTTTCCTCTCTCTCCTGATAATGAATAATCTCTCTCTCTGGAGGGGAGATGAGAAGATTTGCTAGGGACCTTATAAAAGTTCAGAGTGTACTCAAAGGTGGGGTCCTCTCCTGTGGTGCACCCCATTACGCACATAGGTAACACCTCCTAGTCTAGTCACCCAGTGGGGATTGGGGCGTGGGGAACTCATGCAGGCTGCTCTGGCTGCTGTTTTTGCTGTAATAAAGCATTTGTCATTAATCCTGGGTCTTCTCTGTTCTGTCGGTATTTGTATGTAAAACTGTGGCAGACAAACTTGTTACCTTGCAAGTGAAATACAATTCAGATCCTTCGCATTTTTTGACTTAATACCTATTGCCATGCCTTAGCTTAGGTCACTATCTCCTTTCCTGATTTCCTCTAATTCTCCTCAATGGTCTCCCATCTTCGTTTGCTCTCCTCTGTTGAATATGTCCTCCTTTCAGTCATCAGAGTGATCTTCTAAAACTCTCCTCTAATGCTGACTCTTCCCTGCTTCCCTCCCTTTTGGAGGATCACTCACTTTGGGAGAAAAAATAATAAACGTCTTAGCACGGTCTTGTACCACCTGAGCCCTCTCTGACATTTTCATCAGTGCTCTCCCAAGTCCCCTCCTCCTCTCCACCTGCAATGCCCTCCACCACCCGTCTCCCCAACCTATCACCATTTCTACACGATGAATGCCTACTCATATCTCAATACCCAACTCAAATACTACCTGCCCTGGAAAGCTTTCCCAAACTCCCCAGAATATGAGCATCTCTCTTTTCTCGGCTCATCTGGAACACTGCGTATATGGTTCATGTGACACACCAATTAATATTCTTTGTTCCCAGGTCTGTCTGATCCACTGGATTGTGACCTCTCTCATTTAAACACGTATACCATCTCCACTCCCGCCGTAACACAGAACATGCCTTCAGTTAACGTTTGTTGAATAAATGAATAAGCGAAAGAATAATCGTTGAAACGTTTTCAAAGACCTTAGTTCTCATCCTTTTCCTCATCTACATGGGCTTCCATCCCCCTCCCAAATCTTGTGATGATTTCCAGTGAAGCCACACACATTGTCTTCACAGGCTCTGTGGACACGTGGAGAAGAATGACAAGAGAGGCTATCGTGCTTTTCATTACAAAGTGCACTTCACATTACATACTTTTGCCACCACTTCAACCACAGGTATCCCTCTATCACCAAAATTAAAGCGATCTCAGAGATTTGGAAAACAGCTCCCGGAATAACAGTTAACTTAGATAACTGAGCCATGTCTGAAACATTTAAGGCTTTTGTTTGTTAACATTTTATTTACAAAGACATATGACTTCCTCTTCCATTCAGTCAAGAAAATGAAGCTATTTCATCCAGAAATTAATCTGATCTTCTAGACTTCAAATCTGAAGTGTCAGTGAGTTTGATGAACCTGATTTTTAAGCAAGAAGATCAGCCTGTTTGGTTTTGTTCCTGGCTGCCAAACGAAGAACAATTTCACTGGGAAAATGATGAATGAGGCCACCAATCATGAAGGTAAAAACACAGCAAAGACTGAAAACCTGAAAATAAGCGGAGGGCATCAGGTAACATTTTCATTGGGACTGAAACTTTAATTGGGAGGATAAGTGTTCATTACAGACTTTGTCCCTGGAATACTTTGGCTAAGAGATTCCAGTGAGTGTTAAAATCATTACCGAATGGCCTCAATCTAAACAAACACCCACCTTTTCCATTTCACACTGAGATGAAATTACTTCGCTGGGTACACGTGAAAACCCTTGGGCTGTCAGCTTCTCCTTTCCCAGAGGGGCTGTGAAAGCGTTTTCTCTTTCTCCTTACCCCTCTGCTTTTCAAATTTAGACGTTAGTCTCCTGAAAAAGTTTTCTATCAAGCACTTAGACTAGTACCTGACTTAAGTGACTTCTGCCCAGTGCAGAGCTGATTTTCCATATGAGCACACACAGGGCCATGCCACCTGAGCCGAGGAAGCTCTGACAAGCACCTTACTGGGGGAAACACAAGCACAGGGCTTTTTCTATAGCATGAGTCATCATGGAGGAGCAGCCAGTTTAGCTGGAGGGGACAAAGCAGCAGGAAGTGACAAAGAGGATGGTACCCAAAATGCAGGAAAGGAGTGATTACAAGGCGAGAAATGTCCCTCCTATATTTTCAATCACTCTGGTTGTCTGTGGCTCGTTCCTAATTAACAGATCAGGAAATGCAAAGGCTTTCTCCAGTCAGCCAGGATCATTAGCATGCAGGAACCTGAGGCTCTGTGCCTAGAGCAACCGTTTATTATAAAGAAGATAAAAATGATGTATTGTATATTATATTCCATCAGCAGAGATCATGAAGATCATAATACATGAAATACAGCCTTGCCTCACCCCACGTATCAATAGATAGATTGCGAGGTGCAGTTTGAAGGCTACAGCTTGCCTTCCTTTTGATTTTATTTTTCAAGAAATGCACATAATGAAACCTGTAAAGCAAATCACTCAAAAGAGTGATGGAAACAAATTAAAATGAGTAGTGTTTAAATAATTAACACCTGCCAAATGGAGAAGGGCCTTATTGCTGATATTAAATCACATCCTTTAACGTCTGAAACAGATGACAGTAAGTAATTCCAAACAGTCAAGACAGGATGCTAATTTTTAGTTCTTGGAAAGTGGAATGAGTTTCAATAAAGCTGACCAAAAAAACCCCCAAATTTAAAAAGTCTCATTTTGATTTAGTTAATTCTACTGCAGAAAGCTGGGCTTACATTAAACTTTTTTGGAGGGGTTTAATATACTATAAATGAACAGCTCTAAGTCCTGGTTTAAAATATGTTCTATATTCATTATTCAGTGAGCTAATGATGTATGTTCCACCTGGTTGCTGTGGAGTCTTGTACGTAAAAAATTGAGGGTAATGTCTTGTTACCAAGAAAAAATATTAGCCTTGCCAAGTTTCCAGTCGATAAATATAACTCACAATAGTGCTGCCAGATAGGCAAATAAGGATGCCCCCTGCCTGCCCACCCACCAGCAGGAGGATACCGAAAGAGGAGTATTATTCCAGTTTGGACCAAAACTAAAAATTTTAGCACTGAGCAAATAATCCTTAACTCTATTAATGCATGAAGAAGAAAAAGACATAACATGGTGGGGTTTAAAGAGTAACTAGTGAAAACTCCAGCAGCTTGAGTGACAGTCTTCACGGCCAAGGGCTCCTTTCCAACTCAGCCCCTTGGGATGCAAGAGTTGGGGTCTGCAGTGAAGTCCTCAGCTCGGAATTTCACCACTTTGCCTAACCCTGCCTCCAAACTAGGCAACGGTGAGACTGTGGTCATGTCTCATTTCTCACTCTGCTTTGTGGAGGGCGATGAGGGAAACAGGAGATGGTGGTCATGTTCACTCCCCTTCATATTAATGGTATCATTTATTTTAATTAGAGTTAGTGTTGCAACCACCTGCCTGTAAATCAACGAAGTTCTTTGACAACTCAGATGCTTCATATTAAAACACGTTGGAAACATAACCCTTCTGCATCTTCTATGGTCCACGTCAAGTATCTCAGCTATTTGACAGGTTTGTTTGCTTGTTTCTCCCCAAGCTATACTGGGACATTGTCTCCAACAACATTTACCTGCTTATAGAAATCTCAGCCTTGTACGGATCAGGACAATGACATGAGAAGCCATGAGCTTGTTTTGCTGCTCTTCTCCCAAACACAGCTTCATTACCAGAACATCTTTTGAGAAAAGTTATCTTCTGATCTAAAAGCATGTTCCCCAGAAAATGAGTTGGTGCCGGCTATCATATTATCAGAAGTGTTTGGTAATCTAACTGCTCTGGGAAAAAAAATATTACAAGAGCACCCTCCTTTTTTTCCTTCTTGTTTTGTAAAACCAAAACTCTTTAAACAGTAACGTTTAACCATTTAGAGATTGTGTTCTTGGCAGGCAGACCACAGAACCCAAGGAAACGCTTCTAGCTGAAGGTTCCTGGTTGACCACAGAGTCTGAAGAGTTTACTTAACCCCCCAAAAACCCAAGCATGCCTTTTTTCCTCCTATCAAGACAGGTTCACAAACACTATAAACATTGCTAGTATCACCTACTGGCAAAAACGAACAAACAAAACAAAACAAAACAATGAACCAACCTAATGATACTTACTCAAGAGTAGGCAGGAAATGATACCTAAAGATAGGCACCCTCGATGCATGGTTCATCTAATCCCACAAAAATATGTTTTTTAATATAATCCTATCTTTATGAAAGGCTCCTAAAACCCGAGGACTTCCCAGTTAGCCTTCATTTTCTTTCACTTTCACTTTAATAAATGCATCATTATTCATCATACACTGTAAATCAATACCCATGGTTGAACCTGAGATTTTACTTTGGGACTTTTATCAAAAAGCACAAGGTATCTGAAGTTATGAAATATGGGTTTCTTTCCATCCTCACCACAAAATTCACAAATTACATAATGTCTGCAATGACTTAGTTTTTCTCACGTGTAAAGTGGGTACAATTACGTCTGTATTATCCACATCAACGTTATAAGGTTACAATCACAAACTTGGAAATAGAAAAATAAATTTTAAAAGTAAGAGAGAAAGAAGGATGGGGGAGAGGGAAAGAGAAGGAAAGGGAAAAAAAGAAAAGAGGAGGGTAGGTAAGGGAAAGAAAAAGAGAGGGAAAGGAGGGAGAGGAGAGACCTCTCCACATATCCATCCAGTGCACTGTATCTGAACAGCATGCTTCAGCAAATTAGAAATGGTGGCAATCTGGATTAAATGAAACCAATTAAAACTAGCATGAGGGTCATTCTCATATTGATATAATTTCAGTTTCCAACATGGAAATTTGTTATTTTCAAGTTTCATGTTTGCGATTCCAAAGACGGCAAGCTCTAGAGTAGACAGGATGAAATGAGATGCCATCCCACTTAATTTATTGTATTGCTGACTAATTATTCCATGAGATTTAGTCCTGCCAGTCTTCTCTTTTAGAGGGCAGAGAATTGGCATTGTTACAGTTTTCTGTTTAGCCCCAGAAAGTCTAAGACAAGTTCAGCCATGAGGAGAGAAGCCCTGCTACTTCTGCTTTCTTTATTAATAGCTTCAGATGAGCTGCTTCTTCCACACTGCTCTTCTTATGTTCAACCTTCATATTCCATCTTTTCCCCTCATTTCATCCAAGTTACCTCATGGTGCAGAACAGCAGTTAAAGCTTTGCAATCACACAGATTCAAATACCTGGATTCAAATACCAGTTTTGTCACTTGTTAGCTGTATGACTTACAAAAATTACTCCATTCCTTCATTGGACAAATATTTATTGTGTATCTACTGTGACCAAGCATTGCTCCAGGAAAATTCAAGGGTGAAAAGAGATAAAATTGCTACTCTTGTGGAGCTCACAGACTAGTATATTCCGATCACTACCAAAAACAAAAATGAGTTTTAAAAGGAGAAAATCTGTGTCATTTACTTAGCTAGGTGTTGGAACATAGCAAGTGCTCAATCAGTGGCAGTTTAAAAAATTATGTCACCATGGATGACAGGGAAGCTCTGTTTCTTTCCTCTTCTCTCTCCGAAGAGCATCAAGAGTTATATAACCATGACTTTCATTTAAGTGACCGAGTCAGTCATACATCCAAAAGAACAACCTCAGCTGGTCAGTTCAAACAAAAGGCCCAGCCTGGGGTATAATACAGTAGCTTTGCCATCACATAAACCACAGGTCTTGTCATCAAGCATATATGGACCCAGGTCTTTTCAGATAACAATCCTCCAGAGACATCTAGTAAGAGAGAGTACAGCATAGTGGAACCACCCAAGCATATTTAGGCTTCATTATTAGCTTTATGAGTGTAGGCAAATTTCTTATTTTCCTTTAAACACACCAATTGCATGCCATTTTCTGTTCACTCTGCCTGAGATCTCTTTCTCCAAATATCTGTTTGCCTTTCTCCTACACTGTTGACATGCCTGCTCATCTTAGAGAACTTCCTTGATCAACTATATAAACCAGCAGCCCCTCACATCCCACTCATCCTCTATCCCCTTATCACCTTTCATTTATCTTCACAGCACGAAATCTCACATGCTGATATAGACTTGTGTTTTCGTCTGCTGCCGCCTGCCTCTGCACTCTAGAAGGCTAGCAAAGATTTTGTCTTTCCAGTCACTGCTAAAACCCCAGCATCTAGAACAGGTCTTGACACAAAGTGCTGCTCTATAAATATTGGTATTTGTTCAAAAAGTGAATAAATATACTAAAAATTGCCTACCGTGTTACTGGGATCACAGATCTATTGAATCCTACCTATTGGATGTCTTGGTGGTTAGGGGAGTCCCTTGAACCCAAATTACAAATCTCTGCCTGAATTCTGGCTTGTCTGTCTGACATCCCAATGGTAGACAATTCACTCTAGCATAACAAATACTGCTTTTGGGTTTTTGTTTTTTTTTTTTTTGTGTGGTACGCGGGCCTCCCTCTGTCGTGGCCTCTCCCGCGGCGGAGCACAGGCTCCGGACGCACAGGCCCAGCGGGCCTGGCTCACGGGCCCAGCCGCTCGGCGGCACGTGGGATCCTCCCAGACCGGGGCGCGAACCCGGTTCCCCTGCATCGGCAGGCGGACGCGCAACCGCCGCGCCACCAGGGAAGCCCTGCTTTTGGGTTTTTTGGTGGAGGTCCTTCCAAATATGGGGAAGGCCTATAGCCCCCAATACCTTAAGTAAGAGACTCTAAAAATACAAGAAAGGCAGTGTTGAAATCTTTCCTTTGTTCTCTAAACCATTAGGTCTCCAACTTTAGCCGTATCAGGACCACCTGGTGGAAAGGCAGATGGCTGGGTCCCCACGTCCAGAGTTTCTGGCTCAGTAGCTCTAGGGTGAGGTCCACGAATTTGCATTTCTAACAAGTTCCCAACTAATGCTGCTGCTGCTGCTGCCCGGGAGCTCCTTTTTGAGAATCGCAGCTGATGCAAAAAACAAAAACAAAAAACTCTGGTACAGCCCTTCACACTTTCACCCTAACTTTGCCTCAGTTGACTTTCTCAGAAAAGCAATGACTGCATTTACTCCCTGATTCTACAAACTTGAAAATTATGTTCTGGGAGTGTGGGCAAGTTTTATGTTTTAGTTCCATAATGAAATCTAGGCTTCAGCATCATTAACCAATCTGCTTCATGATGAAAATTAATTATTATGGTCACTAGACTAAATGGCTTCTGTCATCTGCAAAGACATAACTGGTATAGAAAATTGTTTCACAAGTATGAAATAATCAATCAGCAAAGGCTGGCTGTACCCATGATTTTTTTTTCTCTACTAGTTTCAAATGGACCTGCCCACCCTGGTGACCCAGTGGTAAAGAATCTGCCTTCCAATTCAGGGGACACAGGTTCGATCCCTGGTCGCGAAGCTAGGCCCGCGTGCCACAACTACTGAGTCCATGCGCCCTGGAGCCTGCAGGCCACAACTAGAGAGAAGCCTGCACACCACGACGAAGAGCCTACGCACCGCAATGAAAGATCCCGCGTGCTTCAAGGAAGATCCTGCGTCTCGCAACTAAGACCCGACGCAGCCAAAAATAAATTAAAATAAATAAATAAATAAATAAATAAACCTTTGAAAAAATAAAGTTATTATAAAATATTGAAAAAAAAAATGGACCTGCCCGGAAGTCACTTAGAATGGGAAGGGGGTGGGGGGGTGGCGTGGGTTACTCTAACAAGGAATGGAAGATGTGTGGCCTATGCACTCTAAACTATACAACTTCCCCTTTAGAGTGCACTTTTCATGATTCCAGGGGAAAGACAAAACCACAGGGAGACCTCTGAGACGGGGCTAGAGGAAAACGCTTTCTCACCAAGGCACACTCTTCAAAAATGGCACCCTTTCCACAGATTGAAAGTAATATGAGAATGTGACAGCAGAAAAGATAGTGATGAAAAGTCAACAGAGGCTGCAATGCATAATTGAAAAATGCGTAATTGAAATGTCAGAAGTAAAACCATGAGATGCTTAGGAGAAAGAGTCTTGGGAGAACACCTATTCTATGGACTCACCAATGCAGGTCCCACCTCCTCCACTCATGCTGCTCAACCTGCTTCTTCTGATGACTACACCTCTGCCAGAAACAGTCATCAATCCTGGGGAATACCAGAGGAACCTTGCTTGGCAACCAGAATCCTTCAAAGGTTCACTATTATTGGTTCCTAAAACTCAACCTACTTGGAACTAGGCTATACCTCTAAGGCTATTTACCTACTTGTCTGAATACACAGATCTACCAAGTCATCTAACAAACATTTATTTAGCACCTATTTCTGCAGGGTGTGAAATTTTAAAAGCATTTACTGATGACTGGGAGAGGGAAAAGAGTCAAGGTTATAAAAAAATAGAAATTTTGTTCTCTACCCTTAAGTGTTCAAAATCTGGTTGGAGAGACAAAAATAAACAAAAGTAATTACATCAGAACAATACGAATTAACATATCTCCCAGTAAGAATATAAAAGCAATTTAATTAGAGAGAACATTTTTCTTTACAGATTAGCATGAGGCGATATCAACTGCACACTCAGATGCATCTGTGGGTGCAGATAAATATTCCTATGAATGAGAAGCTGATTTTGACCCCAATATATTCACAAAACAAATGGATGTTGACATATGCAAAGATGACTGGGATCATTTAAGCTGATAAATAAATTACTAAATTAAGCAGCCTCAATCAAGCATTATTTGTAGGGGTACCATGCTACCAAAGTTTATCATGTTTGCTTTGAAGAAAAGTTCTTCATGCAGAAATGTGGCTAATTGTACATTGTTCTAAATAATATCAGATGTAGAAGGTAGCAATTTAGGGAAGATTGCTCCTAGGATAACAATATTGAACAAACATGTAATAACAATGGCCCAGCAGGAATCCAAAAATAGGGTCAGCCATTCTACGCATGCTTCCCTCCCTCCCATGAGGGACTAAGGGACGAGGTATTGAACCCAAGACAAACTGAGCCATGCGCTTTCCATTTTGAGCCTACTTCTTGCCCTGCCTGCAGTGTAAGCATTTGACTCTTTTATGAGTTGCTTCATCAGTACCAACCAGAAAAGGACTTTAGTACAGAGAGCCCTGCGAACATGCAAAGTCAAATAGTCTTCATTAAAATGAAGAAACTGATGCATCCATCTATCTCAGTGGGAGTTAGTTGCTTACACATATCTGAGAGATTTGGCTGAGTACAACTTTCTTTTTTCCAATTCCCATTGTTTATAACAAGTCTTTTATCATCTTGAAGTCTTAATTCTGTCTCTACCAGTTCAGTTGTTCATCCATTTGGCAAACTCTAGGTTTTCCCTGTTGTCCTCCCTTTGGGGCATGAATTAGCATAGTTGTGCAATGTTTATTGTTTGTTATTCCTTTATTTTTTGATGTCATCCTTGAAGATGTCAAATCTTCTTCCCTGAGTTGTACTGCAAAAGCCAAAGATTTCCATGAAGGGGGAGTTTGGGAACATGGAATATTCAGTAGGAGCCTGGGGTTCTGCTGGTGAAGCTGTTTTATTTTAAGCATATTCAGCAGGCTGTATTCTCAGGGGCTATTTCAGTAGACTCCCCTCCAACCCCCAACCTGCCACACATACACACACGCACGTGTGCATACACACACACACTCCATCGTTCCAACTGTAGAGTCAGTAGAGCAGTTGCAGATCAGGGAGTTCCACGTTAGGGAGGCAGTAAGCAATGTAGTTAGAAGGTCCATCTCTGGAATGAAACATCCCCTGGACTCAAATCCAAGCACTGTCTCTTACCAGCTGAGAACTTGGACCTCTTACTCAACCACTCGGAGTCTGAGTTTTTCACTCTATGAAATAAGGGAAAAAATACCACCCAGAAATACCATGAGGAATAAATAAAATAGTATATATAAAATGCTAGCAGAATACCTGCTGAGCACCCTGCTAAGATACACAAAGATCAATAATGATAGCTTCTTAATGATTACGATAAGACTTTAGGACTCGGTATCAATGTTTGACAATCAAGGTGTAGATTTTCCTGTTTGTAGATTATTCAGGAGGCAGATTCCTTACCCATACAACCCCGCATTGCTCTGTTCATACAAACCATCTCATTTCTTACTCTGACAGCCTTCCCTAGACTGTCAAAGGGACAGGAAGGAAAATCATTTCTATTAGTATTTCATAGCTCAATACAAGTGGATTAGGGAAGCAGTTGAATAAAAAAATGGGACATTAGCCATTAAAGATTCAATTACCTCTATTCTTCCTTCCCCCACTTGAGGAAAAGTCAGAAATAAGGGGGAAAAAGACTGCATTATAGTGCTTTAGGAATGTCTTGGGGAAAATAAATACGCAATCTAAATGCAAGGTGTCATTATTATCACTCTGCATTCATTTAATAAGAGATTAAAGTGTTCCAGTTCACAGCGACTAAACTTGCTTCAAACTTTCCCATGGTTTCTTTGATATTCTTTATTTGAAGGAAGCTCCCATTTAGGACAACTGCTGCAATTTGTTGGTTTTAAACTAAAGCCCTCTTGGAGATCGGAAGTACCTTTAACCCAATCATAAAATTCACTGCTCACTTGTTTTCTCAGATTCACTTCTTCCCAAGCTAAGGCAACCTCACCTCATCCTATTAGGCCAGTAACAATTGGGACATGACTGCAGCTCCTTACTCCACTATATTCTAGGATACATTCCCTGACCCACTTCTCCTTCTAGAACTCCAGGGGGAAAGAGAGCTTGAGCAATCCCAGAAATGCTGAGAGTTCCGAAATCTCTCCAGGGAAATGTGTTACACGTTGGCTTCTCCAAAAGCATACACTAAGAAGGAGTTTGGGGTACAAGATTTTTCTTAGAAATCACACTTAGGAAGGGAAAAAGAAGAAACAGGATGGGGCAGAGGAGGAAGTCAAATTGCATGATAGATCCCACAAAGCCTTGGTCAACCTAGCAGAGCACTCTAGAGCAAGAATTTTTCCACCAGAGTATCTCCCGTGGTGCCAAATGCCTCGATTTTTGTATCCGCATCACGCTCAGTCATTCCAGATGACTGAGGACTGAGGTAGCAAGTCCTTCCTTGGAGGAGATCTGGGTCCCTCATCCCCAGGCTCCCCCTCCCAATCCTGGCCTCCTTCCCCCAATGTGTAAGGCTCAAAAGGAAGGAATGTATCACTACGTGGCCACATGTTTTTATCAGAGTTCAAGGCTGTATCCCTTCTAGTTAAATACTCTGCCAGTAGGAAGAAGAATGACTATGAAGGAGTAGAGATAAAGGAGCAATGACCATTCCTGGAATCATCACCTCTCTTTTTTTCTAAACCTATTCCTTTTCCATTAATCTTTATTTGCCAAACAGGTACCACCTCCTGCCCAGTAGTCCAAGGTAGAAATTTCAGAGGCATCCCTCACCTCCTCCTTCTCCATCACCCAACAATCAGTCAGTCATAAGTCTTACAGAGCCTACCTTCCTAATATTTCTCTTAACCTCCTCCCTTCATCTCTTCATCCACTAATACAACCTAAGATAAGGTTGTATCACTTCTAATTACACCTACTTATCCTTCAAAATTCAAAAAGGGCTGCCTCTTCCAAGAAGCCTTCCCTAACTCCCAACCTCTGCAGCTCTCTAGAAGAGCTCTTCTCATCCCTTATACAACTGCTGATTTACTTGCCCATCTCTCTACTGGAGTTTAGGTTTGCAGAGACCCCGAGCAACATCTTATTTGAATTTGTATCCCAGCATCTAACTTGGTGCTTCACACTCAAAAAAATCCTAAATATTTGTGTGCTGAATGCATTTATTGTCCACTTGTGCAAACTTGAGCTTTGGGGCCACAAAGAGTCTCCATTCTCCAGGACCTTAACTAAATTCAATCACATCAAAGGGAAGAAGGAAAGGAAAGCAAGCCTCAAGACACCAAAAGGGAAATCAAAATGGTACCAAACAATTTTTTTTAATATCTTTATCGGAGTATAATTGCTTTACATTGTTGTGTTAGTTTCTGCTGTATAACAAAGTGAATCAGCTATACGTATACATATATCCCCATATCTCCTCCCTCTAGCGTCTCCCCATCCCGCCCCTCTAGGTGGTCAAAAAGCACCAAGCGGATCTCGCTGTGCTATGCGGCTGCTTCCCACTAGCTATCTATTTTACATTTGGTAGTGTATATATGTCCATGCCACTCTCTCACTTCGTCCCTTTCTTTTTATGGCTGAGTAATATTTCATTGTATACATGTGCCACATCTTCTTTATCCATTCATCTGTCGATGGGCACTTAGGTTGCTTCCATGTCCTGGCTATCGTAAATAGTGCTGCAATGAACATCGTGGTACATGCCTCTTTTTGCGTTATGGTTTTCTCAGCGTGTATGCCCAGTAGTGGGATATACAAGCAGTTCATACAGCTCAATACCAAAAAAACAAACAACCCAATCCAAAAATGGGCAGAAGACCTAAACAGACATTTCTCCAAAGAAGATATACAGATTGCCAACAAACACATGAAAGGATGCTCAACATCACTAATCATTAGAGAAATGCAAATCAAAACTACAATGAGGTATCACCTCACACCAGTCAGAATGGCCATCATCAAAAATTCTACAAACAATAAATGCTGGAGAGGGTGTGGAGAAAAGGGAACCCTCTTGCACTATTGGTGGGAATATAAATTGATACAGCCACTATGGAGAATAGTATGGAGGTTCCTTAAAAAACTAAAAATAGAAAAATAATAATAATAAAAATTAAAATAGAACAATTTTTTTATGAGACATTCGAAAATGAAACAAATACATGAAAATGGGAAAAACATAAAATTAGAGCTAAATAGATAGAGAAGGGAAGAGAGTGCTGTAAAGACTCGTCTCTCAAACTATCAGATGAGTGATGTCAAGCTGATGTGAAAGAAAGGCAGAGAAAACTGTGGCCTAATCTAGCCATATTTAAAATGGACAGAGACAAGAGTAAATGAATGAACAAATATGTTAATTAATTAACTAATGTTAAATAAAAATTTAAACATCCGGAAAACACTAATCAATCATTTTCAAATTTTTACCTCATCTCTTATTATAGTTTGTACTAAGTATGATAGGACATAATAGAGTGAGTGATAAGGACATGCTTCAGTTTGGAAAATAAATTAAAAGTACCATTTAAAATTTAGCAAAAACCTATTCACAGTTCAATTTCATATTTCATGAGACAAGACCATAAGGCATAATATAAAATTTTACTGGGTAGAAGCAACAACAGAAGAAGGCCCCAGCCCTGCAAGAGCTGACAGCCATATTTTTAACAAAATGAAACTCATACAACTAATTAAGGAAAAAAAAAATCATACAACTCATTAAGGAAAAAAATGAAATAGGCTGTGACTCCTTGCTGATATTAGATACAAACAAAATGGACAAGGAAATGAAGTATCATATTTTACATCAGATTGTGACTTTTCTTGATCTTGTTCATCTATATAACCCCACATCAACTCAAAGACAGGCATATAATATGAAGCCAAGTGATGAAAACCTCTTAGGAGAGACAGCTCCTATGGCATATAAAACTGGTATATGCGTACAAGGAGACGAAAGCTGTTGTTTTCCTAGAAGATAAGTGAGACATGGATTATCATATCAAGAACATTAAAAATATAAGGGATATAAAAGCACCTTGAAATGTTTAAACAAAAATAACTATTATCATTAGAATACTCTGTTTCTTCTTCAAACTCCTTATTTCTTCTCCATTTCCTCTAGTATATTTTCCCATCTCGATTCCTAACCTCAGACATTATTCAGTTCTCCGGACTTAGCTCTCCTTTCTCTTTCACCAACCATAAATTACCTTTAAAATAACCCCGAAATTCTTATATTTGCTGCAGTGTAGCTTTTCCAAAAACACAAGAATGTCATATCGAGTCTATTCATATGAAAGTCACATCTAGTGATATCTTTTAAACCCATTTCTCCTTTTTTGTTTCCACAGTCATGATCTAATCCAGACGGATAGCATCTTTCCTATGGATTACCGCAAGACTGATCCGTCCCAGACACTGCTGCTAAGTCACTCTGCTTAAAGGACCCTCTCTCTCAAGGTTGCCCCCTACTCAAATGCTTTTATCCTTCACCCTCATCTACAAACTTAGATTCCAACTTGGACTCTAAAATTGGACCCTAGACGACAAACTTCTCACAGGTATTGAAGATCTTCCACTATCTGGTTCCACCTACCAACCCCACATTGTTAGTTGCTCCTGAAACAAAGCCTTCATCCTAACCGCTCACCAAGTCTCTGGCCATGCAGTAGCTACGAAGCACTCAAGTCACACTGCTAACACTGTGAATGGTAAGTACAGAAGCTTACAGATGTTAGGCTCCTTAATCAAGGACATGCTGTGAAAAAAGTGGGATTCAAACTCAAGTTTTTCTCACTCCAAAGTTACCCTCTTAACCACTGTTTACTCAAATCGTTTTCACCCAATAGCTGGTACTCTTAATCAGTCTGGCTGGCTGTCTTATGAACCAAAACAAGTATAAATTTTACACACACAAAAAAGAGTCTAGCTCTGTTTAATGATGACATTAGCCAAGACTTTTACAATGTGCAAATTTCAAAGTGTATAATTAAAGATTGACGCCTTACTTAAATACATATGTTAAAAAAGATGAAAGTGTATTTGACTGATCCTAGTTCCTTGATATAAAACTAAAAATGTATAAATTGTAGGTCTCTGTGAAATTAGAAAGTGTTTCTGTGAGCTAATGAAGACTTTTTAAAACTAGCTCCTGGGAGAAAAAAAAAACTAAATAGATATATAATTCCACATTTCTCTCCTCACTAAGACAATGAACAAGAGTTTGATCTCTCAGGCAAATAAATGTACTTCTGAGTTTGTCAGTTTCATTCTGTTTTCATACTAAAATCAAAGCATATGAACAGCAATTTCTCCTTCTTGGTGGCAATGAAGTCCTGAGAGCAGGGATCTATCCAAAGCCTATAATACTATGTTTGTGAGAGGTTGCAAAGTGGTGGCCTGAAGACTCAATCTGGCCTGCACGTGTGTGCCATTGGCCCAGGCAATGTTTTTCCTTTAACTGAATTAGTCTCCAGCATTCAAAATTCAAGAAATATCACATAAAAAACCCAGATTTTCTTGGAAAAGACAGAGATCTGGGAACACCAGGCTCACATTCCTCCCAAATCACTGTTGCTTCCTCTAGAGGGGGGTTGGCTCTGGAACTCACCACACTTGGCCTGTCCTCACTCATGGCTTCTGTCTTGTCTTGTAGGCATGTCATTTTACATCCTGAGGATTTAAAGGTGAGTTTTGGAAAACATTTGTGGAGGGGCAAAGTACAACAAAGAACATGGGAAGAACAGAAATAGGAAATCAGAACATCATTCTAGGGTTTTTGTTCTGTTTGTGTCTGTGTTTGAAATTATTCATTGAAATGCTCTTCTGTGAAGATGAGAAGTGCCTCAAAGTTCCTTCCACACCTCCTGCTCCCTTTTCCATTTACTACGCCTAAAATTCAAACTTTTTTTTACATAACGAAAACTAAAGAGATAAGAGAACCATTTAAATTTCTTTTTCCCAAGAGTATATGTGTGTGTGTGTGTGTATGTATATATATATATATAATGTATATATATACATAACTGAATCACATTGCTGTACACCAGAAACTAATACAGCATTGTAAATCAACTGTGCTTTGATAAAAAAAATAATAAAATAAGGTCATTTAATGTTTGGGTGCAATAGTACATGTGATCTTCTTTAAATTTTTTTTTTAATTCTTTTTCCCACAATTCCCACCTCTGCTGCCCTCACCCCCAATCCTCAATTTGGGAGACAATTATAGTTATGAGGTGATCAAATCTTATAGTCATATTCAGAAAAGTTTGATATTTTAATAGTAACTTACAGAACAAACTAGAAGAAAATGACACAATAGTTTGAGGAAGATACAGATTATAGACATGAAAAGTAACAACAACAACAACAAAAAAAAAAACCTGGTAACCAAGCAGAACACTGGGGATTGAGGAAGGGGTTATTCTTAAAACTAAATTACACACTACTATATTTAAAATAGATAACCAATAAGGACCTACTGTATAGCACAGGGAACTCTGCTCAATATTCTATAATAACCTAAATGAGAAAAGGATTTGAAAAAGAATAGATACATGTATATGTATAACTGAATCCCTTAGCCGTACACCTGAAACTAACGCAACCCTGTTAATCAACTATGCACCAGTATAAAATAAAAAAATGTTTTATTAAAAAAAACTAAATCAAGCAACAGAGTTGAGATGTCTTTAGGAAGGATATTTTATTTTACACATATATTTTAAAATAAGCAGTCTCCGCAATTTCCAAAGGGTTATTATGTCATTCCTTTCTATACTGCTGAATAAAAGTAACCTGTGATTAAGCAGCAATTCATGATTTAGGGAACAGAATTCATTGAACGTTTTATAAGAGCATTTCTAGTGGCTTCTCACCTCTGAGGAGCTAGTTTCGATTTACACACTGTAATTAATCAGATATCCAGAGCCAGAGAGAATTCATCAAAGAAAATGGAAACTTATTTTAGGGTAATTAGCTACTCTGGTGATTGATCAGTTAGTTACTTCTTTATTTTTTCTGGTCACTGCCAATTCCAGCTATATATTTTATCTTATTATCTAAGAATCTCCAAGTGAAAAATGTCTAATAATTTCTCAAGCTCTGCTTAAGTGTCAATGAAAAGGGTAATAGGAGAAGAGCTCTATCTTTGCAGAACAGGTTTTCCACACCTTATGTGTGAGCTCCTTTGAAATACTGGAGTTCTATCCTGACATTCCTATGTAAGTGGCTCTGTCCATAAATGTAAGGATAGAACAGCAAAATAAGTAATGAAGCAAGGACTTATTAGATAATCAGGATATTAAGGAGAAAAGTGGAGTTTCTGGCTTGAGGTTAGGACAATCCATTTAAAATCTTCTGGAGAAGAACAAAGAGGAAACTTACTAACTTGAAAATTGCCATTCTTTTTTTTTTTTCCCGAAGCTACTACCGATTCATTAATGCCCCTTTTGAAAATCTCTTAAATTCTTCATTTGGCAAACAGATTTTCTTCACTGCTTCATACTGATGGGGGGTAAGGGGGAGTGGCGTCTTATGTATAAAGTAAACCATATGAATGTGTAAATTTAGACAAATGGGAAAATAAATGGACAGTTATTATGCAAAAAGCAAAAGCCAAATGGATCTGTAAAATATCGTAGACCACAGTGGCACCTTCTCAAAGAAATGTTCTCTTTGCTCTTGCCTTTGAGCTCCACAACCCTTAAGAACCAGAATCAACTCAAGAGATCTAGCTTTCAGCCTTTAGCTTATATTTATGTCTGTTTCTTCTTTGTCTAAACTAGATTGGACAGTCCCACTATATATAGGCAGCTACGGGGAACATAAAAGAATTAAGAAATAGGATTTTGCTATAAAGTCTACCGAACATGGATGAAACCACTGGTAGAAAAGTCCCTTGTCCCTTCAGATAACGTTTACACTCAGCACCTCCTGGCATTCAAAGTACTTTTCAGCTCTGGAATCATCTTCTTGGAAATTGAGAGATCTCAACAAGTAAGTTGGAGCAATACTTTTCAATGGACATATTTTACAGGAATTATATCCTTCAGGGCTGGCAACCACTAAGTTTAAATTCTAGAAACTCGAAAGTTTTCTAAAACTCTCATTACCCTTTTTAAATTGTAAACTAAACTGCCCTCTCCTCTCCTGGGCCATCTTGTCAGGTGGACTTTGCTCAGGATTCTGGTGTGTGCAATCCAATGAAAGCGCTCCTAGGTCTGTGGGCCCACGAGCCTGCATTTCCTCCCCTCTCTCTTTAAACCATGTAAGCCTAGCTTTTTTCCTTTGAGTCCATTGAAATTGTACTACATTGATGGTCACTGTCAAACTTTTAATAACCAAATCCAGAAGGCTTTCCCAGTCATCATGATCCTATATCAAGGGTCTCTGCTCCAAATCACTGGTCTCCCCTACCTTCCAGCCCCTCTGGTAATATCTGAGGTTTCAATATATCAATATATATTATAATATAAATATTATAGCATATATTAATATTTGACATCTCTCCTCGCTGACCATTAGATTAATTTTTTCCAATCTCATCCACTTGTTGTTTACACAAGAAATGATTTACTCTTTTAATCAGTGGGTACTTGTTATAACCCTCTACACCTAGGATGAAAGTGAGTCTTAACCTCAGGTTCAGGAGACACACACCCCCTGCCCCCGGCAAAGCCTCCCTTGCTCTCCCACTCCTCTCCCCTCTGCCCAGGATTTACAAGTTTTGCCTCTCTTCTCCCAAGTATATCAACAGAAGGGAAATCAGAGACTAAGACCTACTGCTGATATTTGGATCTGTGGTCCCAGACCCCAACCATTCAACCAACTTCTTGTGTGGATCAATTTTACACCTTTTGTGGACTAAGAGACACCCCAAATACCCCTGAACCCTCATTCATCAGAGCATGTGACAAAATTGTCCCTCCAGATGTTTGGCAGGCAGTAAAGGGTGTTGGTAGAGTCAGTTATTGTCTGCCATGACTACCTGGGGCCCTGGGCAGTAACAGGGAGCTAGGATTAAAAGTATCATTGCGGAATAAGAGGAGAGATGAGAGCCAAAGTTCTTAAAAATGCCTGTACCACTCTTCAAGGTATCTTTTGTTTGTCCCTTCCGATTTACTCTTCATTTTTCTCCAGTCAGGAGGCTAACCAGTATGGACCACTTCAATAGGGCTTCAGTGCTCCCTGTTTTCTGACTGGGTTTGATCAATGGGGCTCCTGCCAGAAGATTAAGAGAGGGAAAAAGTAAAGTCAGTGTATTATTACCCCGGCCCCCTTCTTACAAACTTGCTTCAGAGGGATGGTTCTCTCAACACCACAGAAATCTAGGGGGCCACCAACTCCCTCCTTCTGGATTCTAGTGCCCCTTTTCTCCCCTTACCCTTTCAGGCCTAGTGGTAGCAGATCTGCTGCTGCCAGTCCTGGGTTCCTGCATTATTCCTTAAGGCTCACCTACACCCCACCCACATTTTTCTACAATTTAGTGCTCCCATAAATAAAACTCTGTGAGTTGTTCTAATTTTAGTGTGCTTCTTATTTCCATTGGAAACTTGACTTACATTGCCAAAAAATCACCTACAGGCATACCTCATTCTATTGCGTTTTACTTTACTGTGCTTCACAGATACCGTGTTTTCTCCAAATTGAAGGTTTGGGTAACCTTGCGTCGAGCGGTTCTAGCATTTTGCCAACAGCACTTGCTCACTTTATGTCTCCGTGTCACATTTTGGTGATTCGAGCAATATTTCAAACTTTGTTATTATCCCTCTATTTGTCACAGTGACCTGTGTTCAGTGACCTTTGATGTTACTACTACTGCTCACTGAAGGCTTAGACGATGGTTAGCATTTTTTAGCAATAAAGTGTTTTTTAATTAAGGTATGTACATTTTTAAATACATGCACACTTAATAGACTACAGTATAGTGTAAACAAACTTTCACATGCACCGGGAAATCAAAAACTTTGTGTGATTTGCTTTATTGCAATATTCACTTTATTGCAGTGATCTGGAACCAAACTCACAATATCTCTGAGGTATGTCTGTATAGGATTTTCAAAAAATCCATGTAACGGACCTCAACCCACACCTACTAAATCAGAACCTTTAGAGGTGAAGGAAGCCTGGAAAACCATTTTCAAAAAGCTTTCTCATTGATTTTTACTCAGTGATTGTGCAGCACCAGTCTAAAGTAGGGGTTGACAAACAAGGCCCATAGGCCAAATCCAACCTGCCCTCTGCTTCGGTAGAGCCTGTGAGCTAATAACATTTTTTACATTTTTAACTGGTTAACAGAAATCTAAAGAATGTGATGATCTGAAAATTATAAGAAATTCTGTCCGTAAATAAAGTGTTATGTGAACACAGCCATGTTCATTAGTTTAGATTTGGTCATGGCTCCTATGGTGCTACAACAGCAAAAATGAACAGGCAACAGAGACCATGTGGCCCACAAAGCATAAAATACCTACTGTCTGTTCCTTTTACAGAAAATGTTGCCCATTCCTGGTCTTGAGAAGGATATATTCTCCTTCTTGATCTCTCACTGAGACGACCCCCTATCATCTCTTTGGACTGAAGACTAAGATCATTTCCCAAGTCATACAGACAACTTAACGATGCAAAGTTAATGCTGTCTTATGCACTGAGAATGCGCTGAGAATGCGCTCAGAATGACAATTCCAACTTTAATGTGGTTGTTGATATATTTAATCATATGGATATTTACATGCATACATATTATGTGTTGTAAGTATTTAAACCAGAGCTAATGGACACTACGATTGGACACATTTAAGCATCCAGACTCAGAATCCTTGTTCTATTACTTATTTGTTGGGTGACTTTGGGAAGTTGCTGTTTTCAAATTTATATCATTTAATTCCTGCTCTCTAAATAGTTGTGAGAAAGAAAAGAGAAAATTTTTATGAGAGTATAGCACAAGACATGTAATCAGATAGTCCACAGCTAGTAATTCCTTTCCTCTACCCCACCCTACCTCACTACCATTTTCGTTCCTTCACACACTAAAAAGTCAAGGGATAAGGATATATCTTTCACTGGGGACTTTCTCCAAAGAACTGAATGTTTCCAGGTTATTTGGGAAGGCAAAATAGGCCTTAGAAATGCACTAATGAGAAAATGAGCATCACAGAGGTTTTTATCTTGTTAAATACAACAGCCCACACCCTGTGGGCACTCCATAAACACTAACTGAATTGGACTTCATTATGCTGTTAGACCACATCCAATTCCTTTGCTGCCTCCATCATTAGAAAAGCTGGCTTACAGTATATGCAAATAAACAATCTACCCATTGGTCCATGCTCTGAAAGGAAAACTTGCATGTGGCAGTTGAGACATTACGCTTGCTTTGATAGATTCTACCCTTGGGGTCTGTTTTTGAAGTGTAGCTTTAGTTTCTCTTTTATCAGTATACCAAAGTTTTCTAAGAAACATGGAGACTTTAAGACCTGCCGAATCCCCACAGTCCTACCAACTGAAATTGGCTTGAAGACAAATGAAGCCTTGCCACAGCCTTAGAATGGAAGATCAGAAACAAGAGGTAAATCTATCACTGAAGTCTACTTTTCCACATATGCTGAAAAAATAAGAAACTATATGTATAGTTCCAAAGCTGTAAAATACCTTGGAGATGACCTCTTCAGAGGGTTTTTTACACTTGGAGCCCTGGGGGTCTTTGGCAATAACTTAGGAGGCAGGGAGAGCCAAATTGGGTGGATCCCTTCAACCCTAACCACTTCCTCAACCACAGAAACTTTGGTTTGTCTATTTTATATATTAGAGTGAAAAATGGGTCTCACAAGTTTAAAACAGGTTGAAAGCTACTGACCCATCTCTCTTACATTGTAGATGAGGGATCAGCAAATTTTTTCCATAAAAAGCCAGAGAGTAAATACTTTCGGCTTTGCCCTATGGTCTCTGTCACAACTACTCACCTTGGTCACTGTAGGTAAAAGCAGACACAAATGTTATGTAAATGAATGAGAGCAGCTGTGTTCCAATAAAACTTTATTTACAAAACAGGTGACAGGTTGGATCTGGCCTGGGAGCCACAGTTCATTGACTCTTGTTGAAAATGATAAAAATAAGTTCTGAATAAGTTAAAATGACTAATCCAAATCATCAACCAGGTAATAGCTATGAGACCAGGATTCTTTCCACTACATTGCTAATGGATCAGAAAAGACAAAATGTACAAGATATCTTTTGAAAGGTGGTGGATAGTATTAGAAAAGGTTCTATTTAATAAGTATTTCATAAATGCCTAGCCTGTGGCTAGTACTGCATCCTGCTATAATCCCAATCAATACTTTTATTATAATAATTTGTCTATTACTGTACCTAAAAATAAATGCCTCACGGTGAAAAAGAAAATTTGTAACATTCTTATGTAATCTGACTCATTTGGTTTTGCCAATGTCGTTCAGTAAAAGGATATATCACTTAATTAACTATTGATTTGATCAGTTTATCTATAACAAAATGGCATCTAAAGTGTTGTAAGCAAAAATGTATTTGATGTCTGCAACTCAGTGAATGTATCATGATGTGGTCATTAAGCCTAAAGCACTCCCTAAATGGGAATGAATTAACTCTCTGTCTGCCTTTCCATCTTGATACACCTCTGGCTGTGATGCCAATATAACAGACTCCGATCCTCTGCATTAAGGTACTTTTCCTAATAATGGAGAGACTCCCCACTGTGTCATCCAAGTCCCGTTCACGAAGGCGGCTCAATGAGGGAGATTCAGCCACTGCTCTTGGGATCCTGAGCCCCATACTCCTGCCTCTGCAGCTTTTATCCAAACACAGGGGAAGAGAAGGCTCAGAGAGCAGCGGCAATTAATGCAACTCTGTCATCGATGCTTTCTGACACTCCTTCTTTATCCCAGATTCAGTACTGTTTTGACCTTTCCCACATCATGAGTTTCAGTTTCTTGTTGCACCCTCCTCGTTCATAGGTTAGTAAAAACCCAACTGGAAGGAGCAGTAAATCAAATCAGAGCATATGGGAAATACCACACACCCCTGTAATTCACAGAACATAGGAGGCAATAAGGAATAGGAAAAACTAAAATTGCTATGGTGTACCTCTATTCTTATGGCAGTTGTAATGAAAATGGAAAATAGTTTTAGCATAGCATTCCAGTTAAGTCTCAGGATGGTTGCTTTGTGGTTTTCGTCGGCTGATCTGCCCGCAGACAACAATAGAGACCTGAAATTCCTTTAGGAAATAATTACAGATTCACAACTCCAAATGTCCATGAAACATGCATCAGAATTTTAAGACAATTTAAAGGGACAATTCTTATCAGTTGATTCCCAACACCGTAAACGATGGAAACCAGGACTACCTCCTAAGTCTCTAGCCAAAAACCATAGAAAAATATTTCCAAAAAGAAAACCAATCATTTGCATTTTGTTTACTATTTAGAAAGATGGGGTCTTGAAGCTAGAAAGGATCTTAAAAAGCAGCCACTCAAATACCTTGATTTTATTCACAAGGAAACAGAGATGCAAGAAGATTAATAAGTGTCTCCCAAGATCACAGTGCTGGGTGGCAGCAAACTCAGGTCTTGGACTCGGGTTCTCTAATCCCCATTCAGAAGTTCTATCGGCTACACCATTTGACCTCTTCCATTCTAGTTCTATTTACCATGGTTATAGTGTTAAATCTTTTTTTTCTTAAGCTTCTTTTGCTTTTAGAATAAAGCAATCAGTAAATACTTCCCACCTCTTTTCACAGAGGAATGACTGGCACAAGAAGAACCTGGTGAAAATTGTTCAAGATTGCTCAGGAAGTTTACAGAAATATGATTCTGTTGGTGTTTGTGTTTAGCTTTGCTTTGTTTTTAATTTTCTGCCTATGTCTTGGGCCAAGCAATCACCCCTTCTAAATGAAGTGGTTGCTGGTTTCCATGAATTCGTTTGTGTTTCACTCATGACTATGAATACAGGTAAATTGCCAGAGCCTTCCCTCACTTGCCTTTCCCACCCACTCCAGCAGATTGGTATTAACTCTCATATACATGAACCTCTGTTTCTTTTAATGACCTTTTCAATGTAGGGCTTCTTAAAGATTCTGTTTCCCCTGAAACATAATTAGAAGTTCTTCGTTATCACATCTCCACATTCTCTCCTCTTAGCTGTAGCCCTTTGTTAGCACCTAGTTAGTGCTTCATTACTTCTCTCTGCCCACCTCCCCCCTAACTGCAGTTACTTGGTCTCAGAAAGAATCTGCTCACAGGAAATACTGTGAATGGTCCAATCAGGCAACCAGAGAATGTGTGGTTGCCTGGGGGCAGGGACAGACCTGAGCTAAAGCAGGATCCCATTTCAACTGAACTAATATAGAGGATTCTTTTACTCTCTAGAAATGGAAGGTTATTAATCCTCATCCCCCTGCCTATTGTGTTTGGTTTTTGAGTTTTATTCTTATGAAGCATAAAACCTATGTGGCCTCTTCAACTGCCAAACCCAATATTGTGTTTTTAATGAAAAGGTGCTCTGGCTTCCAGAAAGAAATTGAGTCATACTCAGGGGTTAGTTAACTCAGAAGAGAGGTCGTTGAGATAGTGGTCATAGCAAGAGCATTGGAATTACCCGTAAGCAACATAGATTAAAATTTCTTTTAATACATTCAGTGCTTATTATGTGAAAAGTACTCTCTTCATAAAAAGTGCTGGTGAGGACGTGGAGCAACTAAACTCTGATATCCTACTGATGGGAGGGAAAATGGTAAAGCCACTCGAGAAAACAGTTCCTTATACAGTTAAACATACACTTAGCACATGAGCCCAAAATACAACTAGTATAAATACTAGTTATTTATACAAGTGAAATTAAATCTTATGATCAGACACAGACCTGTACATAAATGCTTATAAGCAGCTTTACTCATAATTTCCAAAACCTAGAAACAACCCAAATACTCTTCAACTGGTAAGTGGGTAAACAAACTGTGCTATACCCACACAATGGACTACTACTCACCAAACAAAAGGAACAAACTAGTGATACATGCAACAACACAGCTGAACCTCAAATGCATTATGCTAAGTGAAAGAAGCCAGTCTCAAAAGGCTATGTGCTTTATGATTGTATTTATATGACATTCTGGAAAAGGCAAGAGTATAGAACAGAGAACAGATCAGTGTTGTCAGAGGCTGGGTGTCGGGAGGGGTTCACTAGAAAGGATGACAAAGAAATTTGGTGGGGAGGGAGATGATGGAAGCATTCTATTCCTTGATGCGATGGTGATTACATGACATACAGTTGCCCAAACTCATAAAATTGCATGCCAAAACGGGTAAATTTTACTCTATGTAAATTATACCGTTAAAACAAAAAGCTGTTGTTGACACCAACTAAAAACATTATCTCTGTCCTCAAACATGGAAAAATTCATTTAAGAAGACCGAGAATTTTTCTAAAAAGATGAACCAAGATGTTTTGCAAGCTATGCTAATTCCCAAATAGATAGCAGACTTAATTTTGACATCACTTAGGACTCAAGTTAAAAAGTTGTACTTTCAGTAAAATTAAATAGAGAAAATATTATGTACGTATTGGGTGGCCCATCAGAGTTTGGTTTGAGGCCACAGATGCCTAGACAGTAAGTGAAGAGGAGTTCAGAAACAAAGCAGGTACAATAACAGGGGTTAATATTTAGTAAGTCCCTGCTACATGCCTGGCACTGCCCATGTGCTTCACATATCTTATCTCATTTAATCTCTACAATGTTAGGATGTGATGATTATTCACCATTATTTTGCAGATAATGAAATGGAGGCCCAGAGAGGTCAGTCCCCTGGGTCACATGCCAAGCAATGGAGTTAGGATCACTGTGGGCTGTGGGCTGGGATGTTTGGAGAAAAGGGAACTTCAGCTCTGCAGAGGTGTGACTCAGGCCCAGAGGTGTGCCCACATGTGGCATAAAAGGGAAAATGAGCAAACTTATTTCTCAACTGGAACAGGAGATTTTCTCTAAGAAAACAACAGAGGATATCATTAACAAGTTAGGAAAAGAGCAGCTTGTAGAGGACACTGAATGGCAGTCTGATAAACTTGAAATTTGTTCTGTGGTTCCTTGACCTCACACCTTAGGAGATGTTTGCAAAAAAGGCCACAGAGCTGACTTAAAGAGACAGGTGAAATTATCCTTTTAGAAGATTAACCAGACAGCGGTGTCAGGGATTCTACTTGGGATTCCTGGCTGCAGGAAGAAACTATCATCTGTAGGTGCTATAGTAGCTGCATTCTGTGTATTATCTCACTTCAAGTCCACTTCAATTATTATCCTTATTTTATGAATGAGATGATTGAAGCTGAAAAAGGGTAAATGATCTGCATTAAAGTCAATTGCCAGCTCGAGGCAGATCTGAGCCTGAAGTCCAAGAACACATGACATTCATGTACAGTTATCCCTCAGTATGCACAGGGCATTGGCTCCAGGATACCAAAATCCAAGTATACTCAAGTCCCTCGCATAAAATGGCATAGTATCTGCATATAACTTACATGTGTCCTCCTGTATACTTTAAATTAGCTCTAGATTACTGAAAATACCTAATATAATGTAAATGTTAAGTAAATAGCTATAAATACAGTGTAAATGCTACGTAAATAGTTGCCCATGCACAGCAAATTCAAGTTTTGCTTTTTGACACTTTCTGGAATTTTTTTCCAAATATTTTTGATCAAAGATGAATTGGGAGATTGGGATTGACATATATACACTAATATGTATAAAATAGATAACTAATGAGAACCTGCTGTATAGCACAGGAAACTCCACTTTGCTGTACAGTAGAAACTAACACAACATTGTAAAACAACTATACCCCAATAAAAAAAATTTTTTAATTACAAGCAAAAAAAAAAAAAAAAAGATCAGTTGAATCTGGGGATGCAGAACCCAAGGATACGGAGAACCGTCTATACACATGGATGAAAGCCCTTGGAGGTAAGGAAACCCATCAGGGTTATTCATGGTAGTCAGGGCGTTTAAGTAATGTTTCCTAAAACAGAAGGAAAGATCTTAACAGATAAATGACAGAAGAACTGGCTGTACTCCTTGACTAGTTGGATACGGGAGAAAGGAAGAATCAAAGGTGTCCAAAGGGCCTGGGGAATCAGGAGTCTTAATGACAGAAACATGCACTGGGATGCCACACAAATAAACCTTGACATAACCTGAAACTCATGAACAAATTATTTTTAAGTACTGAATTACTACTGATGTTGCAAATGTGGAATGGCCTCACCTATGTATACAGAGTTTTCATCTCCTCTTTGCCATCCCTAGTGCCTCTGCCTAAACAAGGATGCTAAGAAAGTTCAAGCCATTTTAGACAAATACACTTGGCCATCTGCAGACTAGTGTGCAGAGGGAGGGGCTATACCAGGTCAAGTCAGCTACCCAAGTCCTCAGATCCAAGGTCATTAGATCAGAGAAGGCTGACCTTAATGATTTCTTAGACCAAAGCCAGCTCCACTCCAGGAACTTAACTTATCAACATTGTTAACAAGCTTAATAAAGAAACACTTTCGGATGTCATTCAAATACTGTAGAAATGAAAAACATTCAGAAATGACAATATGCCCCTTCCCTTCAATTGTAATTACCCATTCGTTCAACAATAATTGACTGAGCATTTACTACGGATCAGGCACTGTGCCTGTGTTAGCCAAAAAAAGCTCACCATTCTTGCCTTCACAGAGCATGCACTTTGGTTGTCAAAAAGGATTACAAATAGAACCTTTGAAAAACCAAAATCTAAGTCTTCCAGAATTCTTTTAACCTTCCCTTATATTAAGAGGCCAGTTTTGTTAATGGTGATAATGGAGCATCTAATTTTATTCCTAGTGTGCCTGCATTTTGCCAAGAATATTTGCTGTTATTTTTGTTTACTCCTTACTCTTGAAGAAGCGGGAAATGAATGTTGTACAAATCCATGGTGACTGTGAAAGTACACCCTCCGATCTCCTGCTGTGGGGAATCTAATTAGCTGACTGGTTGCAGCTGCTGTGCTCTGAATCCCTCACCACATTCATGCTGGGGCTTCCCACAGGCCGCTCCCAGCCAGTGGCTGAGCCCAGCAGGGTTACAAACACAGACCTTATCCTGTGAGATAGAGGACCCCTCTATGGGAGATTCTGGCTTGAGGGCCGAGGGCTCCCAGTCAGCCTGAATGCAAACTTCCTTACAACTGGGCTGCTGTCTGACACTCCTCCTATCTACCCATCAAACCACCTTCCTTCTCTCCTTCCCAGGCGTCACACCTCCATCATGATCTGAAGGCTCTCCCCACCTCCTCCAGCTCCCTGTCTGCACTTTTGCCCTCCCAGGCATTTCCCTAACAAATTTCTTATACGTCTAACCCTATCTGTCTTGGTGTCTGCTTCTCAGAGGACTCAAACACAATATGCTCAAGCAGTAATTTCCAAACTTGTCTTCTACAGTAAACTCTCTCTCATGAATACTCCCTAAAGGTGTACCCTGAAAATTTTAAGTACCCTATTCATAGTTGCTGTTCTACTGCTTTATAAGTATGTTTGAGGCAGTTTCAAGAGTATATACTTTGTCTTTGGTACTATGCAATAAGAACCCTTTTTAGAGAAAATCACCTGGCTCCTTAGGTTCTGGCCCAAAGCAGAGCGGAGGAGCACTGTGGTTACTGGGCAGCTGCGGGCTCTGACTTCACACGCTAACCCTAGTTCTTCCTCTGACTAATCATGTGACCTCAGATAAGCCATTTAACCCCTCTGAACCTGTCTCCTCTCTAATATAAAGATAATAATATCCTCCTTGCTGACATCAAAGGACTATTTTAAGGATCAAATGATATAATTATGTGAAAGTGCCCTGTAAACTAGAACACTATATAAAAGTAGATATTATAATTATTGTCTTCTAAATAGTAAATGCAATTAACCAACTTTATTCATATTTCCTGAGGGACATACACTGAATGTAAAATATACATAGCTCAATAGCAATGTGGGAAAAGTCAGAAAACTGTGGAAGCGTTGCACAGCAAGTTCTGTAAGCCAATCTCACAACATTGAAGTAAGCTATAAAATTACAAACCAAAAGCACTACTGAAATTACCTCAACTTCTGCAGATGAGAGTGAATACAAAGTGTTGGTTTAAATGGAAAAAAAATTAAAAATTAAAGTTTAAGGTGATTTCCAAACCAGTGTGATTTGGATGAATCTTGGAATAAAATATAATCTTTCCAACCTACTTGACTTTGGGTAATAATAATAAATCTCACTGCACTGGTAACTTGAGGTTTTCCTTGCTTTGGTTATAAATCACTTTTCATAGGTATAAAACAAGAAAAATATTTTCAAGGGTCCTTGGGTGTATGTGAATTTATATCTGTTTTTACCCCCTACATTGCAGTTAAATTCAGGTGTTTCTGTGTGTGATGAAGTTGGCATTAAAAAGGAAACAGCGGGGCTTCCCTGGTGGCGCAGTGGTTGCGCGTCCGCCTGCCGATGCAGGGGAACCGGGTTCGCGCCCCGGTCTGGGAGGATCCCACATGCCGCGGAGCGGCTGGGCCCGTGAGCCACGGCCGCTGGGCCTGCGCGTCCGGAGCCTGTGCCCCGCAACGGGAGAGGCCGCAGCAGAGGGAGGCCCGCATACCACAAAAAAAAAAAAAAAAAAAAAAAAAAAAAGGAAACAACACAAACCAACAGGGTTAATCTTTTGTGTAAGTATAAGTCATCACAAATTTTATAAAACTAAAACCTGTGAGACATTTCTTTGCATTGTGCTTAATCCTGAAAACAGTAGCTTCCATTTAAATTACAAGCCCTCAATAAAAAAACCTTCAGAAAAATTTTATTCTTCCTGGTTAATTATAAAATGAACAGATATCCTGAGGGAGAAAGAGGCAGCCTCCTTCCCTGTTGGCTGCCTGAAATGAAGGCAATAGTTGGGTGGCATTTGGGACTGTGCTAAACTGTCTCCTTCCCTCGGTGTTTGCTTTGGGTTTCCTATTTCATTACCCATGTCAAATCTCTCCACATAAGAAGCCTGTGAGGTATATACTCATCCATTAAATAAAGATACCATGCAATGTTGTTGGATATGAGAAACAGAAATTGACTTCTTCTTGTTCTTTTTGTTTTATTTTTCAACTCTTCCACCAACAAAGGAAATACTTGTAACCTAACAAACTAAGAGCAGGCTCCCTCACTCTTGGATGGAGGCAACTTTGCAACGAAGCAAAATGGAACCTCTTGTTCCACCTGCCACATTCATGACATTTTTTAGAAAATCAGGAAAAAAATCAGCCCAGTTTTTTTAAGGCAGCATAAAGTTACCTTGATGGATTGGTAATAGCTAAATTTCACCTGAAGGAGTGTGACAGCTATTCCTTGTTAGTAATCTGAGCATGTCAGTCCTTGCAAACGCCCCTCAAACATATCCCACCAACCATCAGTAAACTCCCTTCAAACATACTCTACCTAACCACCAGAAAACTTTCCTTAAACACCAAAGGCCTACATAACCAGTCCATAAAAATCAAGACAAAAGAACTGAAGAGGCCTGGGAGAATGTTCTGGAACAAGAACAAAAAGAGGTCAGAGGGTGATTAAAGGTTACATGTTTTCATTCAAAATGCAGTCTTCAAGAGATCTAGCTTTCATCAGTTTTTCCAAGCTTCCATGTCCTAGATCACCCCCATGTGCCCATCCAAACAAAGCTTCTAAATAAATACAAACAAATGCATTCTTAGTGGGGTTGCACTTCCAAATTAAACACTCTGACTTGCTTATGTGCATGCAAATAAAATGTCATGCTCATCAGGGGAGCATACTTTGGCCTCAAGTTGTATACAGTAAATGGCACAGAATCTGATTGAGGGAAAACATCTCTATGCCTGAGGAGAGTCAATTTGGCTGGATCTGCTTGTGATGGAATCGACGTGTCACAGATGCCAGAAGCAGAGACAACCTTACCCTTTCACATGCAATGACACACATACCTTTCTCCACCACCGAAGTCAGCCCTGCTTATTTTTTTAATCCATTCATTCATCCGTCAAATATATTCCAAGTACCTACTACATAACAGGCACTATCAACATCACCATAAGTGTATAAAACACTGTTTCTGCCCTCTAGGAGTTCAAAGTCTGTTAAGAATTACACAATGTGTACAAAGAAGCAACTAAAAGCAAAAATGCCCACAATGCAAGGGAACCTACATAGCACAAAGTCTGCCGAACAGTAGGTGCTCAATAGATGTTAGGTGACTACGAATCTGAATAATTATTCACAAAGAGACGGGCAGAGTACTGGAGTATACAAAGCTAGAATCACTCCTAGCATAGAATAGGTACACAATGAATATTTTTGACTGAATGAATGAAATAATAAATGCTATGAACACATAGAAGAAAAATGACCTAACAGAGGCAATGACTTCCCCATGAAGGCAACATTTAAGCTAGATGAACAAGGTGTGAAAGAAAATGCTAGGCAAGGAGAATAATGGTAATTGGCCTGTTAATCAATATAAGTCACATGAGCTGAAGTATTAACTTCAGAATGTGGCTGCACTTACTTCATGCTGCTGATTTATATGACTGCCTAATGCTCTGAATTATGACCAGGTAGCTAGTTTCACTGAGGCCAAGAAGAGAACCCAAGACTACACCCTCAGGAAAGGGTGATAATCAATATACCTGTGACACTTTCCTTATCGTGAAGGTCCATTTGTTAATGGTGAAATGCAAAGTATATCAAAAGAAACAGAGTTATGAATTTCCCAGAAAAAAATAAAAGCCCACTAACTCACCAAGGAGGTAGGAGGTAGAAAGAAGACATGGACAATGAAAGGCAAGAAAGAACTGAAGGAAGATGTTTGTCTTGAGTGGTTCTGTGAACTATACAGAAAAGCAGAAAAAAAAAAAAGAGACTCTTAATACTGAACCAAAACATTTGACAGCATATAATCATTTTATGACGCTTCAAATACTTCAATTTAAGGACGTGCTTCTGTCAAGAGAAAGTACTACAAAAAGAAAACTGGTTTCATGAAATTAATGCTCAGATTTTCAAAGAAAATATTTAAGTTGGAATAATAACCAGGTATTATTCCAGATTTCACAGGATGAATGTTACATGAGAGGTATGGGCCATGTGTGGTCAGGGAAGGCTCTTTGGCAAGCAAGGTTTTAGACTGTGATGTGACTACTATACATGCTGAGGATTTATCTCTAAATATGTGATGGAACCAAATGGAAAAATGGAATTCAACTTACCAAAATTTGCTTTACAGACAACCATTCAGGTAAGTATTAATTATTTCACAAAGTCAAACTTGCTGTGTTTCTTTTCTCAACAGAATAGCATTTCTCAGTAGTTGTCTCAGCTATGTCGCATGTTGACCTATTAAAGCGTCCCCCAGGTCATGTGACTGCCCACCCCTCGGTGACATCCTTTCTCCACAATAATTCAGTCTCTGAAAGATTTACTGATGAAGTAGAGAGCAGATCTATATTAACACAAAAGCAATAATTTTGCCCTAATTCAAAAGGAACAGTGCTCATTAAGCATATTTTTCCTGGACTTTCTGTTTACCAGGCAATTTGAAATGGTTATCAGTCTTTCTGGCATCAGCTCATCTATGTTAATGATATTTGTTTCCTTTTGTGCTGTCCCATCATGACTATTCCACTTCACCAGAGTTAACTCCAATAAAATCAAATGAGGAAACAAACAAAAGCAATCTTAAAACCCACCATCATTAGTAACAAGTAGAAGCTTTCATAATTTCCATAATATCAAAAAATAATGGAAAAATAATATTTTCTGCTTTACAGTTTTAAAATAATTTATTTATCACAGTCTCTTTTAAACTTCATTACATAACCCCCTACTAGGTACTGACAGTTAAAAGAGAAATAATAAAAAGTACTATTTAACTCCCATTTTCAGGAAGATGGAGTTAATATACTTTTCTCAATTTCCCACTAAGTACAGTTAAAAGCCCTAGACTTTATATACAAAACGAGCATAAAAGACTCTGAAATACAGAAAGAATAAAGCAGACCAACTAGGGACCTCAGAACACAGGGAAGGACACAGTGGTGAGTTACTTGGGTTTTCATTTTCCCTCATATACCCCAGACTTACAACTGAAGAAGCCAGCAATCTGGGAGTACCAGCAGGCTCAGAAAAAAATGAAAACATCAAAAACCTTCCCTGTCGAGTCAAAAGGCATCCTAACAAAACAGAAAATTTTTAGACAGTAACCAGTCTACTCCAGCCAAACACTGGCAAAAAAATAAAAAAATAAAAGTGGTCCCACCTCCACCCATGGCAACAAAGGTCAATACAGGAAACCTAGACTTCTACCCTTACCTGGCTGTAACAAGGCACCGCACCCCTCACCAACAACCCTCTCACCAAGGTAGTATGAAGGACGGCAGAGTAGAGGGCCAGGAATTTCATCCCCATTAGATCTCTGCCAAAGTGTCAGTGGAAACCAAGTGGGGAGCTTGGACTTCCATCCCCCGCCCCGGGGAGTCATGACAGACAAAGAAAACAAAATTTAGCAATCTCAAGAATGAAAAAAAAAAAGGTCCTAATTGCAGAATCTGCAGACATCAAAAGGATAATGAGGAAATACTATAAATTCTAAACACATAAACTTGACAACTTATATAAAATGAACCAATTCCTTGAAAAATACAAACTACCACAATACACTCACATAAAATATTTTGAATAGCTCTATAACTACTAAGGAAATCAAATTCATAATTTAAAGTCTCCAGAAAAGAAATCCCCAAGCCCAGAAGTTTTCACTGGAAAATACTCCAAACATTAAAAAAGATTTAACCAAGTTCAACAAAATTGCTTCTAGAAAATAGAAGAGGAGGGAGTACTGCCCAATTCATTTTAAGAAGCTAATATTATCCTGATATCAAAACCAGTCAAAAATAGTAAAAATATTCCTAATGAATACAGATGCAAAAATTCTTTAAAAACATGTTAGCAAGCAGATTCATCAATATATAAAAAGACTTATACACCACAATCAAATGGAGTTTATTCCAAGATACATGACTATTTCGATATTTGAAAATCTGTCAATGACATCCACCCTGTTATCCGGCTAAAGAGGAAAAATTACATGGTCATATCAATTGATGCAGAAAAAGCATTTGATAAAATTCAACATTAGATCATGACAAAACTCTCAGAAACATAGAAGTAGAGGAAAAATTTTCTCAACTTGATAAAATACATCTATAAAAAACCTACAGCTAACATCATATTTAATAGTAACATTCTGAATGCTTTCCCCCGAAGATAAAGAACAAGGCAATGATGTCTATTCTCACTGCCTTTATTCAATATGCTGCTGTTAAGTTCTAGCCAATACAATAAGACAAGAAAAGGAAATAGAATGCATAGAAATCAGAAGAGAAAAGGTAAACCTGCCCGTACCTGCAGATTGCATAATTGTCTACATAGAAAATCCCAAGAAAGCTACCCCAAAAACCTCATATAAACTAATAAGTAATTTCAGCAAGATAGGAAGATACGAGATAAACACAAAAACATTAATTTTATTTCTATATATTAGCAACAAAGACATGGAGACTGAAATTTAAAAATAATAATACTTACAGTCACTCAAAAAATGAAATTCTCAGGTGTAAATCTAACATAACATTTAGAGGATTTATATGCTAAAAACTATAGTATGCTAATGAAATAAACCAAGGAAGATCTAAATAAATGGAGATACAACTCTATTCCTGTACTGGAAGACTCAACGTAGTAAAAATATAGTTCTCCCTTAAAGATACACAGGTTTGACACAATTCCTGTTAATATCCCAGCCAGATACTGTGTAGATATGGACAAGATTATTCTAAAATTTACTTGGAAGGGCAAATAAATTAGTATTGTTAACATTTTTGAAAAATAAGAATAAAGTGAAATGAAACCATCTACCCAATATCAAGACCTATCATATGGCTACAATAATCAAGATTCTGTGGTATTGTCAGAAGATTAGACACGCAGATCAATAAAACAGAATAGAGAAGTTAGAAATAAACTCACACAAATATGCCTAGTATAGAGAATACAGAACCCAGAAATAGACCCACACAAATATGCCCAAGTGATTTCTGACAAAGGTGCAAAAGCAACTGAATGAGAGAAAATATTTTCAACAAATGAAAAGACATTTGTTGGAGCAACTGAATATCCATAGGCAAAAACTTAACCTCAAACTAAGTCTCACACTTTGTAAATTGATTGAGAATGTATAACAGACTTAACTGTAAAGTGTAAAATTATAAAACATTTTTTTAAATATAGGAGAAAATCTTCAGGATATAGGGCTAGGAAAAATGTTCTTAGACTTGACCCAAAAAAAAGCACAAATCATGAAAGAAAAAATTGGTAAATTAGACTTCATCAAAATGTAAAATTTTTACTCTTTGAAACACCCTGTGAAGAAGATGAAAAGACAAGCTGAAGTCTGAGAAAAGACTAGTATCTAAACTATGTAAAGAACTCTCAAAGCTCAATATTAAGTAAATAATCCGAATAGAAAATGGGCAAAAGACATGAAGAGACATTTTACTAAAAAAATACACAGATGACAAATAACACATGAAATGACACTCAACATCATGACACATTGGGGAAAAGAAAATTAAAACAATAATGATATATCACTACACACTTATCAGAATAGTTAAAATAAAAAACAGTGAGAATACCAAATGCTGGCAAGGATGAGGAGAAAATGGATCATTTATACATTGCTGGCAAGAATATAAAATGCTATACCCACTCTCAAAAATAGTTTGGCAGTTTCTTAAAATAATAAACACGCAACTACCATAATACCCAGCAACAGTCTTGAGCATTTATCCCAAAGAAATGAAGAGCTATACTCAAGTTATACTTGAGTTATACTCCAGTTATACTCCAGTTATACTCAAAATCCTGCACATGAATGTTTACATCAATTCTATTTGCAATAGCCCAAAGCTGGAAACAACCCAGATGTCCCTCTGCAGGTGAATAAATAAACTCTAGGACATTCATATCATGACATCCTACTCAGCAATAAAAAACAAAAAGTATTTATACACACAGCAACCTGGATGACTCTCCAGAAAATTGTACTGAGTGAAAAAATGCCAGTGCCAAAAGGTTATGTACTTCATGCTTCCATTTATACATCATTCTTGAAATGACAACATTATAGAAATGGAGAACAGACCCATGGTCACCAGGAAGTGAAGAAGGGGCGAGGGTGGAAGTGCTGTCGTTATTGCTGTAAAAAGGCAACATGAGGGATCCTTGTAGTAATGGAAATATTCTGTATCTTGGCTGTCCTCAATATCATGGTTGTAATTTGGTACTATCATAAGATACTACCTTTGAGAGAAAAGGTAAAGGGCACATGGGATCTTTCTGTATTATTTCTTACAACAACATTTGAATTTATAATTATCTCAAAGTTTTCAAGTTTAATTAAAAGATGACCCATACATCTTTCAAGTGGAGGAAACAGAAGTGCCAAGAAATAAATGTGCTATAAGTATGTGCAATAATTGACATGGGGATGGAATTCCTTTATCAGAACAGTATGGTCACAGTGGGAGTTACCAAAGTTCTCCCAAAGGAGCTGAGACTTGAGCTGAATCTTGAAAGATGGGAGCAGTCTACCAGCTTTCCTTTAATTCTTGCAATTTTATGAGAAAAATGTTATTATAATATCTCCTTTAGAGGAGGTTCAGAAATGTTAAATCAATGGCTCAATATAACAGTTGGTTTCCAACTGCAATTTCATTCTCTCCCCATTTTTACCATAGGTTTAATTTTCAAAATATAACATAGTAAGAGCAAAATGCTAAAATTTCAAAATATTTTTTAAGAAAAGGGCATTCATCTATTTGGCCATTTAGTGAGCATTTGATGATATTCCTAGGTATGTGTTAAAGATTAGACAAAATCACAGACCTCAGAAAGAGAAAAGAGGATTATTTAGTACTGTGTTTTAGAGCCAATTGTTCTCAAACTATTTTCTGGCTGCATGCTATTTTTTGCACAAGAAACTCCTATTTGTAACATCTCTTAATGCATGTGATGATTTGGGAGAGTGAGAAAGAGGTAAGAAGACAAATTCAGGACCATGTAGGGAAAGTGAAAGCACATGTGTAGTTTATCAAAGTACTTCCAATAATTTAGATAGTCCTCTCAAAAGAGAATTTTAGCCTCCCCACAGAAAATAGACACTGTGCAAACAATTTTACATTCTTTATGATAATATTAGGGTAATAAAGGATTTCTCAACTTCAACCCTGTTGACACTTTGGGCCAGATAATACTCTGTAATCAGAGGTTGTCCTGTGCATTACGTGACATTTAATAGCATCCATGGCCTCGACATACCAGATGGCCAGTGGCATCCCTCACTCTGTGTTGGGATAATCAAAAATGTCTCCAGGCATTACCAAACGTCCCCTGGGGATTACAAAAATTGTTTTCCTTTGAGAACCACTGGTCTACTGATGTTATTGCCATTTTGTAAATGAAATCCAATGTTTGGAGAGGTTCAAAATTCATACAATTAATCAGTAGAGCCAGGAATAGAGCATAGGTCTCCCTGATTCCTAAGGAATTGAAGTATTCCCACTATTCGTAGCTTCTGTAAAGAGATATATCCTCATAAAGAGCTCATGGAAAAACAGAGCCATAACCCAACATTACAAAATAAGATGATTGGTGCTCTATCTAAGGAGTGACCAGAAGGCTATGGGAGCTAAAAGGATGTATCAGTTAGTTCTGTGTGGAATAGACAAGGAAGAGTAAGCACGTTAGTTTTCTATTGCTGCAGAACAAACTTAGTAGCTAAAAACAACACAAATTTATTATCTCACAGACTGCTTGGGTCAGGAGTCTGGGTACAGGTTTAGCCTGGTCCTGAGGGTCTCACCAGGGTGAAATCCAGGTATTTCCCAGGGCTGTGATTTAGTCTGAGAGTCAGGATTCCTTCGAAGCTTACTGGTTGTTGGCAGAATTCATTTCCATGTAGTTGTATGACCAAGGTCCCCATTTTCTTGCTGGCTGTTGGCCAGAGACTGCTCAGGTTCCTAGAGGCCATGCACAGGTTCCTGACATGTGGCTCGCTCATCTCAAAAGATGATGCCCTACTTCTTCAAGGCCAGCAGGATTCTGCTACTGCTTTTGGGAGCATACCTGGTTAGGCTGCACCCACCCAGGATATTCTCCCTTTTGATCAATTCAAAGTCAACTGCTCAGTTGACCTTAATTATGTCTGCAAAAATCCCTTTTGCCATACAATATAATTTTTGGAAAGAAATCCCATCATATTTGCAAATCACACCCAAACTCAAGGGGAGGGAATTATATAAGGGCATGTGTCAATGGAGGATTATCTTAGAATTCTGCCCACATAGTAAGTAATATTGGGTTGGCCAAATGGTTCGTTTGGTTTTTTCCGTAAGCTAGCCCTAGTAGCACTTAGATGTCTTTAACTTCATTCAAGACAATTTTGTTAGATTGTATGTGACAGCTGTCATATCAGCATGCATTAAAAAAAAAGATCAAAATTGTTGAATTTTTGTGTAGCCATTTTAATATTGAAGATGGAAGAAGAAAAGCAACATTTGTGGCATATTATGCTTTATTATTTCAAGAAAGGTAAAAACACAACTGAAACGCAAAAAAAGATTTGTGCAGTGTATGGAGAAGGTGCTGTGACTGATCGAACATGTCAAAAGTGGTTTGCGAAGTTTCGTGCTGGAGATTTCTACCCCACGGTCAGGCAGACTAGTTGAAGTTGATAGTGATCAAATCAAGACATTAATTGAGAACAATCAAAGTTACACCATGCACGAGATAGCAGACATACTCAAAATATCCAAATCAAGCATTGAAAATCATTTGCACCAGCTTGGTTATGTTCATTGCTTTGATGTTTGGGTTCCATGTAAGTTAAGTGAAAAAACCCTTCTTGACCGTATTTCCACATGTGATTCTCTACTGAAACATAATGAAAACATTCCATTTTTAAAACAAATTGTGACTGGCGATGAAAAGTGGATACTGTACAATAATGTGGAACGGAAGAGATCGTGAGGCAAGTGAAATGACCCACCATCAACCACACCAAAGGCCGGTTTTCATCCAAAGAAGGTAATGATGTGTATATGGTGGGATTGGAAGGGAGTCCTCTATTATGCGCTCCTTCTGGAAAACCAAACGATTAATTCCAACAAGTACTGCTCCCAGTCAGACCAAATGAAAGCAGCACTTGATGAAAAGCATCCTGAATTAGTCAACAGAAAACACATAATCTTCCATCAGGATAACGCAAGACCACATGTTTCTCTGATGACCGGGCAAAAACTGTTAAAGCTTGGCTGGGAAGTTCTGATTCATCCACCATATTCAACAGACATTACACCGTCAGATTTCCATTTATTTAGGTCTTTACAAAATTCTCTTAATGGAAAAAATTCCAATTCCCTGGAAGACTGTAAAAGGCATCTGGAACAGTTCTTTGCTCAAAAAGATAAAAAGTTTTGGGAAGATGGAATTATGAAGGTGCCTGAAAAATGGCAGAAGGCAGTGGAACAAAAGGGTGAATACATTGTTCAATAAAGTTCTTGGTGAAACTGAAAATTGTGTCTTTTATTTTTACTTAAAAACCGAAGGCAAGTAAGTTTTGGCCAACCCAATACATAATACAGAAGATCATTCTCTTCCTGGATTCCTGGCCAGCCTTGGTAGTGCCTGACTTGGCATCTGTCCTAATCATCATATGCCTGGTTGCCCCCACATAGCCTTCCTAGTCCCCTTATGTGATGGCTCCATCCTGCTTACCTTCTGTGCACACAGTGTTGCCTCCTGGATCCTGGATAACTGATACTTGAATCTTACTTTAAAACTTGACTTTCCTCTAAGTTTTTCCTCTAACTCTTAGGCAGTAGCAATTCCAGTATACTGTGAACCCTGACATTTAAGTAAATAATCATAATGTTAGAGAAGTTTGCATGAGTTATTTTAACTCACATGTGGTCTTATATTATGATAACCTAATAAAGTATGTCCTACCCCCATTTTTTAATAAGAAAATTTAGGATCAGCATGATCAAGCAGCCTTTCCAACTGGAAAGGTCCTCCAGTTTTGTTCCAAAAAGTGACACAGTCACAAATTCATGTGGCTCCAAGTTCACACTTTTTCCAGTGCCCAAATTGCTCTCATTTTATGGAGGACAGTGGAGGAGCAGTAATTGAGGAATTTACAATTCTTTTGCCCTGTTACCAAGTAGCATCTCTTCTATTCAGCATTTCCCACTTCCATTGTCACAACCATTTAATAAATGCCATTTTGACTCTTTCTAATTGACACTTCTATTAAAATCTCATCTTTTCAACCTTCCAAAATCTTTTGGGGCAGGAACCATGTTCTTTTATAGTCCCATTGGTGCCTATCCAGGCTTTCATAAATGACAGCACTTGAAAATTACTAGTATACATGACAAATGAATTCCTTTATCACCCACAGAAATACCACAATTCAGAAAAGATCTATAAACTGGGAAGAGGAAAGGAATGTGTGCATAAAGCCTCCTTTCCACTGGGCCTGCTTTCCCAGCACTGCCTCCACCTGCTTATTCTCTATAAGAAGCTATATATCAGTGCTGCTCCACTTCCACTACCTGCAGACTAGAGAAGGAACTTCATGCTCCAATATCTTTTAATAATATTTCATTCAATCAAAATAACCTAACTTCCCAGTGGCATTTTTATAAAGGAAGCTTTCCTATGCCCAGCACAGATGCAGATGTATAGATAAACCTATATCAAGGTCTGGAGTTTAGTTGTAGGGAGAGGGAGTGGAAGATTTAAAATCATTTACTTATTTAACAGATATTTTCTGAAAACTGAATATGTACCACTCTGCTGGGTCCTGGAACAATTCCCTGCTCTGAGGAGTTTACAGTCAGCAGGTGATGTGGACCAGGGAACAGGCATTAGGATACACCTAAGGAGTCCTGTGCAGAAATTGAGTGCAAGGTGCAGGGGCAGACTCACTAACTCAGTCCTGGCTTGGAGTCTGGGGTGCCAGTCAGGGTAGGAAATTATAATTTGCAGAGGGAATTATATCCTAGCTGAGCCCCAAAACAGGAATGGGTTTCAGCCAAGACAGAAAGCTGAAGAGTATGTTCTATCTAAAAGGAACAGCACAGACCCAGGATGCAAGGTGGTAAGGGATATACTAGGACAGCGGTCCCCAACCTTTTTGGCACAAGGGACCAGTTTCGTGGAAGACAATTTTTCCATGGATGGTGGGGGGAGATGGTGCAGGCGGGAATGCGAGCGATGGGGAGCAATGGGGAGCCGTGGGGAGTGGTGGGGAGCGGTGCGGAGCGATGGGGAGCGGCGGGGAGCGATGGGGAGCGATGGGGAGTGGTGGGGAGCGGGGGGGAGTGATGGGGAGCGGCGGGGAGCAGTGGGGAGCGATGGGGAGTGATGGGGAGCGATGGGGAGCGGCGGGGAGCGATGGGGAGCGGCGGGGAGCGATGGGGAGAG
>NC_041228.1:21819108-21824960 GCF_002837175.3 Physeter macrocephalus | reverse complement strand
GGGGAGAGAGGGGGAGCGGCGGGGAGCAGTGGGGAGCGATGGGGAGCAATGGGGAGTGATGGGGAGAGGCGGGGAGCGATGGGGAGTGGCGGGGAGCAGCGGGGAGCGATGGGGAGCGGCGCGGAGCGATGGGGAGCGGCAGATGAAGCTTTGCTCGCTCGCCCGCTGCTCACCTCCTGCTGTGCGGCCTAGTTCCTAACAGGCCGTGGACCGGTACCAGTCCTTGGCCTGGGGGTTGAGGACCCCCATCTATGAGACTCTCTGAGATCTGAGAAGAATCTTAAAGGCCAGATAAAAAGAATTTGGACCTTATTTATCCAGGAGGCAGCAGAAACTCATAAAAACTCTTTAAGAAAGGGAGTAGTTTAAAGATTTCATCATGGCTACAGAATAGAAAAGGATAAGAGTGAGGCAGCTTATAGGTCAGGAAGGAAATCAGGAGACTTGTAGTGATTATCCAAGCAAGAGATGAGAACAAAGCAGTGCTAGACAGATGTGAGCAACTTTAAGATTAACTAGTCTTGGGGCTCCATTGGATATGGAGATAGAGATGGAAATGAAGGAGAGAAATGATTTAAGAATGACACCAGAGCTCTGGCACTGCCACCTGAGTGAATGCTGGTGCCATTCACTGAACTCGGAAACCAAGAGGAGAGACAGATTTGGGAGCTCTGAAGTTCAGTGTTAAACATATGTTTCAGGAGCTGATTCTGAGTTACTGCCAGCACATAGCCCAAGATGATGGTGATAACAACAGGCCAGGAGTCCTTCTTTCTCCTTGTCAGGTGTCCCAGGACGGACTTTGTAGCCAGAGTGCCATCTCCACTTCCAAGGCCCATTTGCCTAATTGTTTGATGTGACTTAACATTAAACGTATTCGAGTTCAAAAACCTTACCTCTCAACCAAAATGTGAAATCAAAGCGCTGCATGAGTTAAGTGTGTCTGTCTGCACAGATGTTGTGCCCACCACATCAAAGGCGTTTTGCACTTGCCATAGGGGATGGCTTCGTGACCTTGGAAATAAATTTGAAATGTATGGGCTCCCTGAAACCACAGAGTTGACTGAATACGACTTGAATTACGGCAATGTGTTATATTTGCCAAGGGGGACACCCAGTGCAAACTGCTGAATTTGAGGGTTTTTAACAAAAATAAGAGACCCACAACCAAAATTACTGGATGACAAAGTAGACCGTTTTTCAAATCCTCAGATAGCAAAGCATATCTCTATACATATGCTGGTCTATAAAAATGTCCACTCAAACCATACCTTTTTTACTAGCTTTCCTCACATTTACCAATCCCAGCCCCACTTCTTTATCATACCCACATTTTCCTACTGGAATAATGGTTGTGAAAAACGCTTTGACACTATACTACACTGAATCAAACTAAGTTTACCTATAACATTAACCCAAGACCACACTTACTTGCTGGTAATGAAAATAGTAAGTTTTCTCTAAAAAAAAAAAAAAACTACCTGGTCTCACCTCTCCTTAATATATATATTACTCAGTTAACCATGTATAATGTTCACTTTTGCTTTTCTTTCTGTCTTGGTTTGGGAGCTATGAAATGTACTGAAACACTAAGTGAATAATCCCATCCAGTCGTGAAAATGACCCAAAAGATCCCATTGCCTACACAGAAATTATATCCATTCTTCAAACCACCTTGTAAGAACTGTTTGGATATTTACATGATTTCCCTATATGAAATAACCCTATAAACACTCTTCCCTCTGATCAAATTATAGTTTCAGGCCCCATATAACTTTTCTAATAACAAACACTATTATGTAGACTGTACCATGCCAAGCAATTATATGTAGTATCTCGTTTAATCCTTAAACAATTCTGTAGTACATATTGCTTTTATTTCCTAGATGAGGAACGCTGAGGCTCACAGAGGCTTAGTCTAAGGTCACACGGCTGGAAGAAAAAAAGCCACGAATCAAGCCCAGCTTTGTATAACTCCAAAGCCCTGATCTCAATCACATTATTGCCTGCCTTGACTTGCTGCTCTTTAGGATAAACATGCAATTCTCAAAATAAATTTAGGAGGACCTTCAAGATGGCAGAGGAGTAAGATGTAGAGATCACCTTCCTCCCCACAAATACATCAAAAATACATCTACATGTGGAACAACTCCTACAAAACACCTACTGAACGCTGGCATAAGACCAAGATTTCAGACTTCCCAAAAGGCAAGTAACTCCCCACGTACCTGGGTAGGGCAAAAGAAAAAAGGAAAAAAAGAGGCAAAAGAATAGGGATGGGACCTGCACCCTTGGGAGGGAGCAGTGAAGGAGGAAAAGTTTCCACACACTAGAAGCCCCTTCGCAGGCAGAGACGAAGGGTGGTGGAGAGGGAAGCTCCGGAGCCGCGGAGGAGCGTGCAGTAACAGGGTGCGGAGGGCAAAGCAGAGACTTTCCCGCACAGAGGATCGGTGCCGACCAGCACTCACCAGCCCAAGAGGCTTGTCTGCTCACCCGCCGGGGCGGGCGGGGGCTGGGAGCTGAGGCTCAGGCTTCAGAGGTCAGATCCCAGGGAGAGGACTGGGGATGGCTGCGTGAACACAGCCTGAAGGGGTTAATGCGCCACAGCTAGCCGGGAGGGAGTCCGGAAAAAGTCTGGAACTGACTAAGAGGCAAGAGACCATTGTTTCAGGGTGCACAAGGAGAGAGGATTCAGAGCACCGCCTAAAGGAGCTCCAGAGGTGGGTGAGAGCCTCAGCTACCAGCGTGGACACCAGAGATGGGCATGAAATGCTAAGGCTGCTGCTGCCGCCACCAAGAATCTTGTGTGCAAGCACAGGTCACTACCACACCTCCCCTCCCAGGAGCCTGTGCAGCCCGCCACTGCCAGGGTCCCGTGATACAGAGACAACTTCCCCGAGAGAACACAAACAGCGCACCTCAGGCCAGTGCAACATCACGCCGGCCTCTGAGGCCGCAGGCTTGCCCCACATTCTATACCCCTCCCTCCCCTGGCTTGAGTGAGCCAGAGCACCCTAATTAGCCGCTCCTTTAACCCCGTCCTGTCTGGGTGAAGAACAGACGCCAGAGGGTGACCTACATGCAGAGGCAGGGCCAAATCCAAACCTGAAACACAGGAGCTGTGTGAATAAAGTAGAGAAAGACAAATTTCTCCATGCAGCCTCAGGAGCAGCAGATTAAATCTCCACAATCAACTTGATGTACCCCGCACCTGTGGAATACCTGAATTAGACAACGAATCATCCCAAAATTGAGACAGTGGACTTTGAGAGCAACTGTAAACTTGGGGTTTGCTGTATGCGATGGACCACTTTCTGATTTTTATGTCTATCTTCGTTTTTAGCGCTTGTTATCATTGGTGGATTTGTTTACTGGTTTGGTTGCTCTCTTTTTTTTTCTTTTTTTAAATTACTTTTTTATTTTTTTATTTTAATAATATATTTTTTTAATTTTTTATTTTAATAACTTTATTTTATTTTTCTTTCTTTTTTTCTCTCCCTTTTCTTCTGAGCCATGTGGTTGACAGGGTCTTGGTGGCTGGCCAGCTGTCAGGCTTGAGCCTCTGAGCTGGGACAGCCAACTTGAGGACATTGGACCACCAGAGACCTCCTGGCCCCATGTAATATCAATCGGCAGGAGCTCTCCCAGAGATCGCATCTCAACGCTAAGACCCAGCTCCACTAATGACCAGCAAGCTCCAGTGCCGGACACCCCATGTCAAACTACTACCAAGACAGGAACACAACCCCACCCATTAGCCGAGAGGCTGCCTAAAATTATAATAAGGTCACAGACAGCCCAAAACACACCACCAGACGTGGTCCTGCCCACCAGAAAGACAAGATCCAGCTTCCTCCACCAGAACACAGGCACTGGTCCCCTCCACCAGAAAGCCTACACAACCCCCTGAACTAACCTTGCCCACTGAGGGCAGACACCAAAAACAACAGGAACTACAAATCTGCAGCCTGTGAAAAGGAGATCCAAACCACAGTAAGTTAAACAAAATGAAAAGAAAGAGAAATACACAACAGATGAAGGAGTAAGGTGAAAACCCATCAGACCAAACAAATGAAGAGGAAATACGCAGTCTACCTGAAAAAGAATTCACAGTAATGATAGTAAAGATGACCCAAAATCTTAACAAATGAAGAGGAAATAGGCACTCTACCAGAAAAAGAATTCAGAGTAATATAGTAAAGATGATCCAAAATCTTGGAAATAGAATGGAGACAATAAAAGAAACATTTAATAAGGACCTAGAAGAACTAAAGAGCAAACAAACAATGATGAACAACACAATAAATGAAACTACAAATTCTCTAGAAGGACTCAATAGCAGAATAACTGAGGCAGGAAGAACGGATAAGTGACCTGGAAGATAAAATAATGGAAATAACTACCGCAGAGCAGAATAAAGAAAAAAGAATGAAAAGAATTGAGGACAGTCTCAGAGATCTCTGGGACAAAATTAAACACATCAACATTCAAACTATAGGGGTCCCAGAAAATAAGAGAAAAAGAAAGGGACTGAGAAAATATTTGAAGAGATTACAGTTAAAAACTTCCCTAATATGGGGAAAGAAATAGTCAGTCAAGTCCAGGAAATGCAGAGAGTCCCATACAGGATAAATCCAAGGAGAAACATGCCAAGACACATATTAATCAAGCTATCAAAAATTAAATTCAAAGAAAAATTATTAAAAGCAGCAAAGGAAAAGCAACAAATAACAAACAAGGGAATCCCCGTGAAGTTAACAGCTGATCTTTCGGCAGAAACCCTGCAAGCCAGAAGGGAGTGGCAGGACATATTTACAGTGATGAAAGGGAAAAACCTACAACCAAGATTACTCTACCCAGCAAGGATCTCATTCAGATTCGACGGAGAAATTAAAAGCTTTACAGAGAAGCAAAAGCTAAGAGAATTCAGCAGCACCAAACCAGCTCTAAAACAAAGCCTAAAGGAACTTCTCTAGGCAGAAAACACAAGAGAAGGAAAAGACCTACAACAACAAACCCAAAACAATTGAGAATATGGTAATAGGAACATACATACCAATAACTACCTTAAATGTAAATGGATTAAATGTTGTCCAACCAAAAGACATAGACTGGCTGAATGGATACAGAAAGAAGATCCATATATATGCTGTCTACAAGTGACCCAATTCAGACCTAGGGACACATACAGACTGATAGTGAGGAGATGGAAAAAGATATTCCATGCAAATGGAAATCAAATATGCACCCAACATAAGATCACCTCAATACATAAGGCAAATGCTAAGAGCCATAAAAGGGGAAATCTACAGTAACACAATAATAATAGGGGACTTTAGCACCCCACTTTCACCAATGGACAGATCAACCAAAATGAAAATAAATAAGGAAACACAAGCTTTAAATGACACATTAAACAAGATAGATTTAATTGATATCTATAGGACAGTCCATCCAAAAACAAGAGAATACACTTTCTTCTCAACTGCTCATGGAACACTCTCCAGGATAGATCATATCTTGGGTCACAAATCACGCCTTGGTAAATATAAGAAAACTGAAATCGTAACAAGTATCTTTTCTGACCACAATGCTATGAGACTAGATATCAATTACAGGAAAAAATCTGTAAAAAATACAAACACATGGAGGCTAAACAATACACTACTAAATAACCAAGAGATCACTGAAGAAATCAAATATGAAATCAAAAAATACTTAGAAACAAATGACAATGAAAACATAATGGCCCAAAACCTATGGGATGCAGCAAAAGCAGTTCTAAGAGGGAAGTTTATAGCAATACAATCCTACCTCAAGAAACAAGAAACATCTCAAATAAACAACCTAAC
>NC_041228.1:21768983-21818958 GCF_002837175.3 Physeter macrocephalus | reverse complement strand
AACTAAAAGCTGGTTCTTTGAGAAGATAAACAAAATTGATAAACTATTACAAGCTCATCAAGAAAAAAAGGGAGAAGACTCAAATCAACAGAATTAGAAATGAAAAAGGAGAAATAACAACTGACACTGCAAAAATACAAAGGCTCATGAGAGATTACTACTAGCAACTATACACCAATAAAATGGACAACCTAGAAGAAATGGACAAATTCTTAGAAAAGCACAACATTCCGAGACTGAACCAGACAGAAATAGAAAATAGAAACAGACCAATCACAAGCACTTAAATTGAAACTGTGATTAAAAATCTTCCAACAAACAAAAGCCCAGGACCGGATGGCTTCACAGGTGCATTCTATCAAACATTTAGGAAAGAGCTAACACCTATCCTTCTCAAACTATTCCAAAATATAGCAGAGGGAGGAACACTCCCAAACTCATTCTACGAGGCCACCATCACCCTGATACCAAAAGGATACCAGACAAGGATGTCACAAAAAAAGACAACTACAGGCCAATATCACTGATGAACACAGATGCAAAAATCCTCAACAAAATACTAGCAAACAGAATCCAACAGCACATTAAAAGGATCATACACCATGATCAAGTGGGGTTTATCCCAGGAATGCAAGGATTCTTCAATATATGCAAATCAATTAATGTGACACACCATATTAACAAACTGAAGGATAAAAATCATATGATCATCTCAATAGATTCAGAAAAAGCTTTCAACAGAATTCAACACCCATTTATGATAAAAACTCTCCAGGAAGTAGGCATAGAGGGAACTTACCTCAACATAATAAAGGCTATATATGACAAACCCACAGCCAGCATCATTCTCAACGCTGAAAAACTGAAACCATTTCCACTAAGATCGGGAACAAGGCAAGGTTGCCCACTCTCACCACTATTATTCAACATAGTTTTGGAAGTTTTAGACATAGCAATCAGAGAGAAAAAAAAATAAAAGGAATCCAAATCAGAAAAGAAGAAGTAAAACTGTCACTGTTTGCAGATGACATGATACTATATAGAGAGAATCCTAAAGATGCTACCAGAAACCTACTAGAACTAATCAATGAATTTGGTAAAGTAGCAGGATACAAAATTAATGCACAGAAACCTCTGGCATTCCTATAAACAACTGATGAAAAATCTGAAAGAGAAATTAAGGAAACACTCCCATTTACCATTGCAACAAAAAGAATAAAATACAAAAAGAATAAAATAAATAAAATAGGAATAAATGTACCTAAGGAAACAAAAGAACTCTATGCAGAAAACTAGAAGACACTGATGAAAGAAATTAAAGATGATACAAACAGATGGAGAGATATACCATGTTCTTGGATTGGAAGAATCAACATTGTAAAAATGATTATACTACGCCAAGCAATCTACAGATTCAGTGGAATCCCTATCAAACTACCAACGGCATTTTTCACAGAACTAGCACATAAAATTCCACAATTTGTATGGAAACACAAAAGACCCCAAATAGCCAAAGCAATCTTGAGGAAGAAAAACGGACATGGAGGAATAAGGCTCCCTGACTTCAGGCTGTACTACAAATCTACAGTAATCAAGACAGTATGGTACTGGCACAAAAACAGAAATATAGATCAATGGAACAGGATAGAAAGCCCAGAGATAAACCCATGCACATATGGTCACCTTATCTTTGATAAAGGAGGCAAGAATATACAATGGAGAAAAGACAGTCTCTTCAATAAGTGGTGCTGGGAAAACTGGACAGGTACATGTAAAAGAATGAAACTAGAACACTGCCTACCATACAAAAATAAACTCACAATGGATTAAAGACCTAATGTAAGGCCAGACACTATGAAACTCTTAGAGGTAAACATAGGCAGAACACTGTATGACATAAATCACAGCAATATATTTTTTGACCCACCTCCTAGAGTAATGGAAATAAAAACAAAAACAAACAAATGGGACTTAATTAAATTTAAAAGCTTTTGCACAGCAAAGGAAACCATAAACAAGACGAAAAGACAACCCTCAGAAGGGGAGAAAATATTTGCTAACGAAGCAACTGACAAGGGATTAATCTCCAAAATATACAAGCAGCTCGTGCAGCTCAATAACAAAAAAACAAACAACCCAATCCAAAACTGGGCAGAAGACCTAAACAGACATTTCTCCAAAGAAGATATACAGGTGAAAACCATAATTCAAAAAGAGTCATGTACCACAATGTTCATTGCAGCACTATTTACAATAGCCAGGAAATGGAAGCAACCTAAGTGTCCATGGGTACAGATGAATGGATAACGAAGATGTGGCACATATATACAGTGGAATATTACTCAGCCACAAAAAGAAATGAAATTGAGTTATTTGTAGTGAGGTGGATGGACCTACAATCTGTCATGCAGAGTGAAGTATGTCAGAAAGAGAAAAACAAATACCGTATACTAACACATATTTATGGAATCTAAAAAAAAAATTGTTCTGAAGAAACTAGAGGCAGGACAGGAATAAAGACACAGATATAGAGAATGGACTTAAGGACACGGGGAGGCGGAAGGGTAAGCTGGGACGAAGTGAGAGAGTGGCATGGACATATATACACTACCAAATGTAAAACAGATAGCTAGTGGGAAGCAGCCGCATAGCACAGGGAGATCAGCTTGGTGCCTTGTGACCACCTAGAGGGGTGGGATAGGGAGGGTGGGAGGTAGACGCAAGAGGGAGGGGATATGGGGATATAAGTATACGTATTGCTGATTCACTTTGTTATACAACAGCAACTAACACAACAATGTAAAGCAATTATACTCCAATAAAGATGTTAAAAAATAATAATAAAATCAAATTAAAATTAAATAAATAAATTTATTGTGTGTGTGTGCGTGTATGACTAAAGCTAACGCTGGATATAAAATGACATTTAAATATTTTATATTTTAATATCTGATATTTAGTAAACAATATTTTAAAAAATAAAGGTGAAATATACTTGTATTTTCCATCGGATTGGGAGAATTTTACAGTTTACTTTGTTAAAAATTTTTAAAAGTGCTACCTTTGGAAAGATGAGTTACACACAAATAACCCACTGTCAGAGTCAAATCAAACATGCAGAAAAGTTAAATTTGTAAAACAGCATAGTAAACTCACTATATTTGCTTTAACCTCTGAGTTAATTAATAATTAATTTCAAAAGATTCATATCATGTATAAGATTAAATAATAATAATGATGATAATAATATCAGTCTTCCTTTACAGAGTGTCTTGTTATATGAAGGGTACTATGCTAAATACTTCACTCATATTGTAATTTCTAATCTTTATGAGGCCCTGTAATAAAAGTATTACTACCCCATTCTAAAGATAAAAAAGTTGGGCTCAGTACAATTATGTTGGTAGCATAAGGTCACTCAATCAATTAGAAATGGCCCTCAGACTTGAAGCTAGAAATTTCTGATTCCATGGACTTGTGCTCATGCAACCCAATACCATAGTATGGCCCCACAAAACATTTTATAAAGCTCAGGTACTTCCCTGAGACATTGTTGAAAACCCGAGGTAGCTGAAAGTCCATTTTATGCCTTCCATGTGTTACCAACACTATAAAAGTTAAATTCATCGGCATCTGTAATATAAGAACTAATGGGATCAGTATTCTTTGAAAATTATGCTTTTTTTCCAAATGTCACCTTATGTTCCACACATATTTTCAAAAATGAATGTTCAGGTTTTAAACAGGGACTAAACAAAACTGACAATGTAATTTTATCCAGGTACAAAAAAAAAACAAAACCACATTCTCTTACCTTATGGGTTACCCTACCAGTCAGGCCGTGATAATAATTTACTATTCTGGAATATAGTTATTCTTCTAATTTTGACATAACTGCCATGTTATTTCACTCACATATTCCTCTGTCTATCCCAGTAGCCAGGGGCCATTTTTCATGCTGTTCATTTGCAACAGAAATTACAGGTTTTGATACCACTGCCACAGCCTGTGTTTTAACTTTGAAATATATTGTAGCTAAACCTCTAATGTGGCTAATCTAGTTCATGATTCAATCTGACTGCAGTTCTGGTTCCCTGAAAGGGCTGCTGCTGACAAGAATGCTGCACTGTGCTTATGCTGAGGAGGTCCTTGGGCTCAGATCTCCCCAACTCAGGTTGAAAGAGCTCCCTAAGTAAATAGCCATCTGAGGCTCTTCCTATCCCGGTCACCAATTTATTCTATGACCTTGGCACTGTTGAGCCTCCTCTCCATGCCTTTTTTTTTTTTTTTTTTACCTAACCATAAATTAGAAAGGCACAGGCATGGTATCCTTAATTTCTTTCTCCTTTCTGCCATTCATACTCCCACAGACGTGAAGAGACCTTTCCCTGGGCTCAGAGAAGGGCAGGCATCTCACCATCAGCTCCAGCTCAGGACCAGGGTTTTCCTTTGGTGCTCACAGAGCACATCTCCATCATCCAAGATGAGGGGGAGGATGGGGGATAGAAGCAGAAACTGCCCAAGACAGGAAGACACACAGGGTGGGAGACTAGAAGGAACTTAAAGATCACTGGTCTACTGCTCCTTTTCCAGAGGCACCAAGAGCTCAAGTGATTTGCTCAAGGTCACCCAACGTGTCCCCAACTAGTTCATTCATACGTTCTTTCAACCACCAAGTATCTATTGAGTATCTAATGTGTCCTAGACCCTGTACAGAATTCTGGGGATCCAGAGATAAAAAAGACATGGTCCTGCCCTGGAGAGAGCACATGCTGATGGGAAAGTTAGACAGGTGACTACAAAAGTGTAATAGTGTCAGAGGGAGGGTGGCCACACATCCTGGTTGGTCTATGAAAATCCCAGTCAATATCTGTTGTTCCAATTTAATTGTTAGTAGCACTGCCTTTCACTCTCAAAAGTGCCTCTGTTTGGATACCTGGATGATAATTAAATAAGCATTTGCTTAGGTTAATTCTCTAGTAAATCTTGCATAAGTGTTGTTTTATGGAGGGGAATGAGTCCGTCATTCTCCATGAGTCTTTACAGTTTTGTCTTTGAGAACAGAGGAGAAAAGCATCTTTAAGGAGACTTCAGAGGAAAGAGCTTCCTGAACTGGCTGGGCCCAGTTTGATACTTGGATTGGCTGTTGTCCACAGTCACACAGCTGGTTTGCGACAGAGCCAGGGAGTAAATCTAGCTGTCTTGACTCCCTGTCCAGTGCTCCTGCTATTATGCTTCATCCAACTGACTGCCGAGGATGGGTTCTGGGGACTGAGCAGACCTCACCTAGTAAGACTCCCTGCAGCCTCTACCCAATGGTTCTCACCACCAGCTCTGCCACCGGCTCCTTGCCAGTCTCACCAACACTCATTCCCCAACATGTCATAAAACAGAAGTAGATAAAGATAACTCACTTTAACAGACTCCATCTTGCCAGCCATCTCATTGGTTTCCAGTGTCTCGTTGGTGCTGTAGGTAAAATGAAAATAGTCTTGAGGGGTACACTCTAGTCAAGAAATACCTAAGGGCACCAATCAAGATGGCGGAGTTGAAGGACATGGAATTCACCCCCTCCCACAAATACATCAAAACTACAACTACAAATGGAACAATTCTCACAGAACACCTACTGAACACTAGCAGAAAACCTCAAACACCTGAAAGGACAAGAAAGATCTCCACGTAACCAGGTAGGAGGAAAGGGGAAAAAAAAATGTAAATACCCTAAATAAGCCAGTACACAGATTTTTTTTAAAAAATCAAAAAATTTCTGTGAAAGTTATGATAACCACAATGAACAGCAAGAGGATGAACATGAAGATGTAAAAGAGGACATCAAACTCACAAAATGTGGGGGAGGAGCATAATAAAATGTAGGTTTTTTTCTAGAAAGTGTTTGAGCCTATATGACTACCAGTCTAAAGGAAGTAGATATAAGAAGGGGTTAACATACTTGATAAACAGGGTAACCACAAATCAAAAACATACAATAGATTCACAAAAACCAAAAAGAACATAAGCATAATACAAAGGAAAATCATCAAACCACAAAAGGAAAAACAAAAAAAAAAAAAGAGGAAATATGAAGGAAATACCTAGGAACTCATGCAAACACTCCAGTCTTCCAGGGACAAAATGCTGCACCCGTTTCCCACCGGGTATTGACTCCTCAGCTCCTGGGGCACCTGGGCTGCAGCCTCAGTTGTTCAGCTCAGCGTGCAAATCAAATATCATTTTCTCAGGGTACCATCATATAACAAGAGTCAGGAGGCACTGTGTGAAGGACCAAGCCAAGGGGAAAAGTTTTATGCAAGGCTGGTACATGCTTATTTGTTAGGTCTCTATTAGTTATCTGCATTTTTAAGGGAGAACATAAGGATTTATCACTCACTTACTTCTTGTCAGGCACACTTAATTTTATCTTTTTTCACTCCTCAGGGTGTGCACAGAAATACTCCAAGCAGCATCCTGTGGATTTGCTTGTATCTGAAATCCCCAAGATGCATTTCCACCTTGATTTGAGAAAATTACAGCTCACAGCTATCCTCCCTCTACATCTTGTTTTTTCTTCCTCTTCCTATTCTGTAGAGCAGAGGTTCTTAACCCTGGCTGCACATTAAAATTATCCGGATGGCTTTTCAAAATGTCTGGTGTCCAGGTGTCACCCAAAATTTTGATTGTAAGGTTTGGGGTTTGGCATAAGCATCAATGTTTTTCCAAAAGTCTGCCCCACCTCCCAGGTGGTTCTAATGTACAGCCAGGGTTGGAACCTCTGCAAAAAGACTCTACCTCCTTCCAGAGTGTATACAATCAATTCTTCCACAAAGGTTGATTATTTGAGATAGTACCTGTTCGAGACCCAGAGGAATGCTTGAACAGAGAGGCCACTTTGCAATATAAGAAGACAGCAGCCACCATTAATTCTCCTGAGAATCTTTGCAAGTACTCAAATGGAGACTTAGAAAATCTATATTCCTCCCCCAACCCCCAACACACACACCATTACCAAACGCAGGAGTATGCAGTATAGCCACAGCTTACATGCCTCTAAGTAATAATGTATTGATTTATATTTTGCACCAATTGCAATAAATAGCATTTTCTGTTATGTGGAGGGTAACAGATTGTTCTGGAGTGAGTACAAGTCCATAACTCATTCGAGGGCTATGCTGATGCTATAACCTAAAGTTCACTATTTAGGCAGTTAATCCCCGGTAGTTTAATCCTGAAAATAGGTTTCAGACTTGTATTCAATTTGGTGACCATCTATTATTTTAGTTTAAGCATAATTAACCTGGCAGATATAAGAAGAAGCAAGAGAAATGTTCTCAGAGACTTTTCTCCTTTTTCCTCCCTTCCTAACCTCTCGCTGCATCTCCATGTTGCTCTCCAGGATGGTCATTTCCTGCTTGAGAGGCAGACTGGGAACAAGGAAAGGTTGCTTCAGAAAAAACTGGCACCGTGTCATTTCCATTGCTGAGCCATGAGTTAAGTGAAACAGGCTGGAGACTGTTGTATTTGCCACATACCATTAGATCATCAGTCTATCAGAAGTGCAATGGAAGTGAGTGACCAAAACTTAAGGCTGCCACGGAAAGAAAAAAAAAACCTTTCTTAGGTTTGGTTTCCCTCACTTCACAGATAGATATTTTCTCTTTCCTAGAAACTCTGCCTGTCTTCTCAGGCAGAGATACAGGAAAACCAAAGGAGAAAACCCTTGGACAAGGATCCTGGGAGCAGTCTTCATCCATTCAGAATCTGTAAAATGAAACTTAAGTCTTTCAAAAACAGATAATTCCTACCCTACAGTTTTTGAGAAAAAGCAGTAACCCATTTGTCCTAACAAATGTCTGTGACTTCACTGTACTAAAAGATTCTCAATGACAAGCTCTTCTAACTTTTCTATATTTAAGACATAGCCAAGCAGGTGCTATTGGCTCAACTAACATTAAAAGAGTCAAGACCTTTACAAATTAGCTTTACAGAAAGAGCATAACATAATCAGGACTAAGTCTACATTCAAGAATCCATGATGCCCTAGACATTCTTCTCAGATTCCATATACAAATGAAAAAATTAAGTTAACACATGCACCTACAGAGACATTACATAATGATAAATGTGTTAGTTAATCAAGAAGACTTAACAATTTTAAAATGTGTATGTCTCTAGCAACAGAACTTCAAAGTACATGAAGCAAAAACTGGCAGAACGAAAAGGAGAAATAGGAAAATCCACAATTATACCTGGAGACTTTGACACTCTTCTTTCTGTAGATAGAACTAGCAGGTAGAAGATCAGCAAGGATATATAACTGAACTACACCATCAACCAACTGGATCTAGTTGTGTGTAGAACTCCACCCAACAGCAGCTGATAATCTATCCAAAAATGTCTTCAAAAATAGACTTTTTTCCCCCAAGTTCGCAAGGAACATTCACTAAGATAGAAAACACTTTGGGTGTTTTTAACATCCCTTAATGATAAAATCTCTCCACAAACTAGGAACAAAAGGGAACTTCCTTAACCTGATAACAGGATGTATAAGAAACTGAGAGCTAACATTATACTTAATGATGAAAGATTGAGTACTTTTCTTCTTAGATCAGGAACAAGAACAAGAGAAGGATATGCACTCTTATCATTCCTATTCAACACTATCCTGGAAGTCCCAGCCAGTGCAGTCATGCAAGAAAAAGAAATAAAGGGCATACAGGTTGGAAAGAGAGAAATAAAACTCTTTCTAGTCACAGATGAAACACATAATTATCCAAATAGAAAATCTCAAGGAATCAACAGAAACTCCTAAAATTAATAAGTGAATTTATCAAGGTCACAGGCTGCAAGATTAATACTCAAAAACTGATCCTATTTCTATATACTACCAATGTAAAATTGGAAAACAAAAAACTTTAAATACCATTTATAACAACTCCAAAAAATAAAATACTTAGGAATAAATTTAACAAAACACATAAAGTGTCTTTACACTAGAAACTACAAAATGATGATAAGACAAATCAGAGAAGACCAAAATAAATAGTCATACCATGTTCATGGATTGGAAGACTCAACATAGAAAGATGTCAATTCTCCTCAGATTAAATTATAGATTTAAGTCAAATCTAATCAAAATCTCAGCAGGATTTTTTTTTACATATAGACAAGTTGACTTTAAAATCTATATAGTAAGGCAAAGGAATTAGAATAGCTAAAATAATTTTGAAAAAGAAGAATAAAGAAAGAGGAATATGTTACACACATTTTATGATTCACTATAAAGCCACGATAAGCAAGAGAGTATGGTATTGGTGAAAGGATTAAAGGATTATATCAATGGGAAAAAATGGAGAGTTCAGAAATAGACTCACACAAATAGGGTCTGTTCTAACAAAGATGCAGAAACATTTCAATGAAAAAAAAAAGTCTTTTCAACAAATGATCTTGGAACAATTGAGCATCTATAAGCAAAAAATTTAAAAACACAAGTTTATTCACATGTTATCCAAAAATTAACTCAAAATGGATTATAGATCTAAATAAAATGTAAATCTATAAAACTTCCAGGAGAAACTCTTTATGGCCTGGACATAGGCAAAGAGCCCTAAAGTATGACACCAAAAGCAGTATCTGTTTTTTTTTAATGGTAAATTTGTTTTCATCAAAATTAAAATATTTTCTTTGTGAAAGACACTTTTAAGAGGATTAAAAGACAAATAACAGACTGGAAGAAAATATTTATAAGTCATATATATGTGACAAGGGACTTGTATCCTAAATACATAAAGAATTCTCAAAACTTACTAAGAAAACAGACAATTCATTTTTTTAAAATAGGCAAAATGAACAGACATTTCACCAAAATGAACAGAAGATATAAAAATGGCAAATGACCATACAAAAAAGATGTTCAACATCATTAGCCATTAGGAAAATTCAAATTAAAACCATAATTTAATTCAAATTAAAACTCACTTATTAGAATGGTTAAAATAAAAAATACTGACAATATCAAGCGCTGATTAGGATACAGAATAACTAGAACACTCACGTGTTACTGGCGGGAGCACAAATTGTGCAGTTTGACAGTTTCTTATAAAGTTAGTACACTCATCCTGGGCATTTACCCTAGAGAAACGAGAGCTATATTCACACAACAACCTGTGCAGAAAAGTTGAGAGCAGTATAACTACCAAAAACTGGAAAGAACGCAAGTGTCCATCAACTGGTAAATAGATAAACTGTTGGTACATCTGTACAATGAAATAGAAAAACAAAAAGGAATAATAAAAGAATCAATAAAAAGAAGCATGCAATAACTTGGATGAATTGCAAAGGGAGTATGCTACATTAAAGAAACCAGTTTTAAAAGATTACATACTGTAAAATTCCATTTTATGACATTTTCAAAAAGACAAAAACTATAAAGATGGATAACAAATCAATGGTTGCCAGGTTACAGGTGGGAGGAGGATGTCATTTTAAGGGATAACACAAGCAAGTTGTCTGGGGTAATGGATATCCACCCTGTCCTAACTGTGGCAATGCTTACATGAATCTATACATGTGTTAAGAATCAAAGAACTGTACACCAAAAGAAGTCAATGTTCTTTGTCAATTTAAAATTAATTTAAAAGCATGCACCTATGAATGGCAAGGTATATACTAAATGCCAAATACGGAATGTCTTAAACTTTCCTTCTTGAAAGGCAACACAAGCAACTGAAGGACAATTATGTTAGTGTCACTCACAAAACCTGAATTCCATAAACCATTGAGCTTTTTTCTAACTCCTTGCTAACAGTCAAATTTGGCTACAGAGAAGAGAGGCTGTGTGTCAGACTTTGCTTTTTGGTGGAAAGCCCCAAGTGGTCTAAATGCTGAGTTGCTAGGCCTTACCATGCAGGCCTACGTTAAGAGGCTGCATAGATGCTGGCACAGTCAAGACCCAAACGCCTCTTTTGAAATCATAAAGCTCTAAAAGAGATATTCACAAACTTTTAACAGTGTATCATGACTATGTCTGAATCAGCTTATGATGCATTTCTCTTGGGGCAACCAAATAAATGAGAGTTAGAAAAATGCGAAAGACCAGGGAAAGATAATTATGAAGCATTGAGTATGGTTTCAGGAAAGCAGAGATGAGTAGAATTCTGCAGCCAAAATAATCAGACAGTAGGAAGAAAAAATAGGCAGAAGACTTGAACAAACGCTTCACAAAAAATTCAAATGGCCAAGAAATACATGAAAGAGTACTAAACCTCATCAGTCATCCGGGAAATGCAGATTAAAACCGCAAAGAGGGCTTCCCTGGTGGTGCAGTGGTTGAGACTCCGCCTGCCGATGAAGGGGACACGGATTTGTGCCCCGGTCCGGGAAGATCCCACATGCCGCGGAGCGTCTGGGCCCGTGAGCCATGGCCGCTGAGCCTGCGCGTCCGGAGCCTGTGCTCCGCAACGGGAGAGGCCACAACAGTGAGAGGCCCGCGTACCACAAAAAAAAAAAAAAAAAAAAAAAAAAAAAAAAGAAAAGAAAAGCGCAAAGAGATACCACTGCGCACTCCCAAATTTTCCAAAATGAAAAAAGCAAACTCCAAGTGTTGGCAAAGGTGTAAAGTAACCAGAACTCTCCTCACTTCTAGTGGGGAGTATATATTGGTATAAGCACTTTGGAAACATATTTGACATTATCGACTAAAGCTGAAACATGCATATTCTGTGCCTTGGCAATCTCCTTCCTGGGGATATATACTCAACAATAATGTGTTCGTATGTTCACCAAAATACATGTACTAGAATGTTCATAGTGATTCTAACCATAATAGCCCTATATTCATTTCCTATTACTTCAGTAACAAATTACCATGAATTTCATGGGTTAAAACACCACCAATGTACTATCGTATAGTTCTCTAAGGCAGAAGTCTAAAGGGGTCTTCTGGCGTAAAAAAATCAAGGCGTCAAGCTCTGGAAGAGTTAAGGGTAAGTCTGTTGCCTTACCTTTTCCAGCTTCCGGAGACCAAATGCCATGCTTAGACTGCACCTTCAAAACACATCTTCAGAATGTATCCCAGGCGTGACCACGGAGCGCGGGCGGGCCGGAGCGAGCTGACAACATGAAGCTCCAAGCGCTGGGAACCTGCCGCCCAGTCACCGCGGTGGCTGCCGGGAGGCGCCACCGCGTTGGGTCGCGCGGGGCGCCGCTCTGACTGACCTTTCACCTGCGCCCGGCGTTGGGGGGGGGGGCGGGGGCACAAGGGCGGAAGTCAGGGCGGAGGCAGCAGCGGCTGCAGCGGGCGGGGCGCAGGCAAAGCCTCGGCTCCGACTCTGCTGAAAAGAAAGAAATGCGTCCCACTCCAGCCTTCGCTTCCATCTTTGCATCTCCTCTCTGATAGGCGTCCCCTGCCTCCCGCTTATAAAGGACCTTTGTGCTTACATTGGGCCCACCTGGATAACCCAAGAAACGTCCCCCTCTCAAGTTCTTTAACTTAATCACCTCTGCGAAGTCCCTTTTGCCACGACAAGTAGCATACCCTCAGGGATTAGGATGTGGACATCTTTGGGGGAATCATTATTCTGTGTACTACAAACGCCACACAGGAAAGTTCTCAATTTCCCAGCAACAAAGGACCACGTGGGTAATAGGGGTGTGATTGCACGATGGAATACTACACAGCAATGAGAACAAACAATTGTCAATGACTTGTAATCTTGGGCCTGAATCTCACAATGTTGAGCGAAAGAAGCCAGAATCAGAAGACTACATGAGTCCATGTGTATAAAGTAGAGAGAGGCGAAATCTCTCTATGATGAAGTCAGGATAGTGATTACTCTGGATATGGGGGTTCCCAACTGGGCTGGGACGTGAGGGGACTTTGGGGGATGCTGGTGATCCTATGTGTCTTGATCTGGGAGCTAATTCACGGATGTGTCAGTCTGTGAAAAATCCATTAAACTATACCCCTAAGGTACATGTGCACTTTTCTGGGGGTATATTTTACTTCAATGAAAAGTACAACGTTTTTATTGACAAAGGAGGAAGGATAGGGTCCTATGAGCATCAAAGGAGGCCCCAAACTGCTGTAACTTGGTATAGTAGGGAAGGTTGAAGCTTTAGGCTCAGGTAGCCAAGACCTACAATCCCATCTCTTTTACTGATTCTCTGCTCTTCTACAAATTATTTGATCTTTTTGGTTTGGGGGTTCCTCGTCTAGAAAATGGGAATACTACTACTTGCTGCCTCACTGGATATGTTACATGTGTGAAATAACATGTGAAAACAAGTAGAACATAACAAGGGCTGAGGAAATACAGCTTCTTCTCTCAGTTTTGCTCTTAAGTCTTTCAACAGAGCAAATACACAACAGAAAAAAGAAAAGAAAAGAAATAACCCTCTCAGAAGCTGCATTTTTTTCATTTTCAGTGCCATGTTTAAAAATATTTGCCAAGCATTGTATGAGAAGTTGTTCCACATCCTGTAAAACTGGTAAAAAAGTAGTTCTTTGTTTCTTTATCCACACTGCCTATTTCTTTATAAAACTGCCAGTTTCACTATGAGAATTCTTTTACAAAGGTGAGCCACTTGAGCTCATGAAAGCAACAGGTATCATTTCCACGAGTCATAACTTCTGCAGGAAAAATTCAAGGGGCATGGTGGAAATAGAGCCACTCCAGACTTCTACCTACAAAGCGAACACAGCCTAGAGCATTCCACATCTATCCTTGTGACTAGAAGGAATATCTAGAGACCAAACCAAACTCACTCTTCACTAGGCATATCTAGTCTTCGTTGCCCTGCAGTAGGGCAAGAGGAACAAAGATGAAAATAAACATAGGTAGAAAGTGGTTTCCCGTGAAACATAAGAACATGGCATGGTTGAGATCTGGAGCCTGAGAGACCTTTTAAAGAGTTTTGGGCTCTTAGAATTACTGTGCTTGGTCAAGGTCACTCAGACCCACACACAGTCTGGTTTACAATCCTCTTCCCAGGGGTTTTTAAGTCATGGTTTACATTTCCCATTCCCAGCTATAATCTTTTTATTTGCAAAGTTTAATTCTTTATTTGTATTTTTTACCCTCATTTTTATTGCCACTGGTGTTATTTCAACATCATTTAAATTTTGATCCCTATCTTGCGCCCTCCACTCTTCTGACTCTTTGCTCCCCAATTTCTCCATCCTATCTCTCCCCAATGCCTTTTCACTCCCACCCCTCCGTGATAGGGTTACTCCTCCAAGTACAGCCCAGTCAGCACCTCCACCAGGATACTTGCCCTGTTTCTTGTGTCTGTATCAGTTCATCACACCTGCAGGGAAACCTGGATCACTGCATTTATCACCATAAACTATTGATATTTATCTATCTGTCTCATGCCCTACATCATGCACTCATTCAGCACTAGAACTGTGTTGTTCACTCCTGCCTTCCAAGTGTTTACTTTAGAAAGTGTTCCATAATGTTTGTTGAATGAATGAAATGGATGTCTGTCTGGTGGCCACCAGCTAGAGGCAGCAGTTGAAATCCTCTTCTGTTTTTTGGTATCTTTAGATTGACAGTCTCTTGTTATGATATCAAATTTCATTTTTAGCATCACAGTGCTTTATTTACCCAAAGAACTACTACCAGTAACTGTTCTTAGCCCTTTGCTCTTTCTTCCCTCTCCCCTCACTTAGAGCACATTTTTTTTCTACAACAATCTCCCTGATACATTTAGACCTCTCTTACCTGTCAAATCAGGGATTTTAAACCATGTGTAGGACAGAAATGCTTGTAAGACCTGCAGGTAACTAGTGAAGTAAGATTGCCTTATCCTTACCATAAAGTCTACGGAAAATTGCTTTCCCACAGACTGAAATGACCATCCCATTCTGTTTGTACAGAGATTTTTAATAGAAAAGGCTGAAGAGCTGTGAATGGTAACCAACCATTATGCACAGATATTTTTCACTATGCATGGTAGTTGTTCTTCTTCTTTTCCTCATTTCCAATTAAAATTAAAATCTAAATTTAAAAAATGTGTTTCTCCTTAACAATACACATGCTTGATTTTATAGGAAAGACAAGTCTTTTTATCAGACAGAGGCTCAAATTTGAAAATAAAATCAAACAATTTATCTCTCCAAGTAGAGCTCCTATAAACTGCACAGCAGTAGAAATTGGTGCTTGAAAAGGCAGTATTAAAGGAATGATCACTTTTTCCCAGTCAACAGCAGAGTAGTGATCAGGCCAGTCTTCCTCTCATTGGGATTGAACCCAGGCAGTCTGATTCCAAAGCTCCTGCTGCACCCCGCCCCTGGGAAAACAAGAGCAGCCCAAATGATCAATGCAAAGAAACCCGTAAGAACAGGCTGCCCTTTTCAGAAATTTAGCAATCCCAGGAAGAGAGAGAGATGGGGAAGTCGCGTGAAAGAAAAGCAGGGCCAGGGAAAAGTATTTTCAGGGAAGGAGAGTTTTGAGCCTGATTTCAGCTTAACAGGAAAGAGCTAAGGGAGGAGGAGCGATTAAGACAGGAGGCAAGAAGTAGGGGTGGGGTGGCAGGTGGCAGAAAATCCCCTGCTGCCCTCCACCCCCCGCCAGAGGGCTATAATGCATGGAATCCAGAGAGGAATGGATGGACTTGACTGTGAAAGGTGATGAGACTGAAACAAGGAAGAGGAATGAGCAGAAAATGGGGGAAGAGAAAAACAAATTTTTAGTCAGAGAGGAAGTAGGTTGAGAGTTCACCGAAGGATCTCTGTGAAATAGGAAGTAACTTCTTCCGTTGAGAGAGAAGGAAGTAGAGGGCTGGGGTTTGCACAGTGGAAAAAGGGCTTAGAACACCTGATCTGAGGCACAAGGTATGAAGGTAAAAGAGGTAAGTCATGAAGAACCTAGGGGTAGGACGGGAATAAAGACGCACACCTAGAGAATGGACTTGAGGACACGGAGGGGGGGAAGGGGAAGCTGTGACAAAGTGAGAGAGTGGCATGGACATATACACACTACCAAATGTAAAACAGATAGCTAGTGGGAAGCAGCCGCTTAGCACAGGGAGATCAGCTCGGTGCTCTGTGACCACCTAGAGGGGTGGGATAGGGAGGGTGGGAGGGAGACGCAAGAGGGAGGGGATATGGGAACATATGTATATGTATAACTGATTCACTTTGTTGTAAAGCAGAAACTAACACACCATTGTAAAGCAATTATACTCCAATAAAGATGTTTTTTAAAAAAAAGAAAAAAAAAGAGAGAAATATGAAGCTTGCTGAAATTTACTCGAGACTGCAATTCAGGAGCTATCTTATGCTTTGGTGAGCAAGGGCTTGAGAAAAAGGAGTTTGGTGCTTTACACTTTATTTCTTTTTACATAATTACTGCTTGATATGCGGGAGTTTATTAAAGCTCTCTTGCTTCATTTCCCCTATAAAACAAGTTAATACTCTTTGCCCCCTTCCTAACCCCATAGGACTTTAATAAGCATTAATTATTATCTTCAGTGTCCCAAGTGCCTTGGGAAAGTCCTGTGTAAGGACTTTTTCATCATTTTTATTATTCCTGCAATTGCATTTCCTCACCCTCTGTTTAGATATGATTTGAAATATAATCTTAACAACTTCCTTCACTCAATTCTGAAATGCGTTTGCTAAGCCTACCTGGAATCAGTCATGGAGGCATCAGATGCAAAAAAAGAACAAACTCCAAAATGTCATCCAGGTGCTTCTAAACCAAAAAGGAGAATTTTTCAAAGTTAAACCACAAACAGAATTTGCAATCTTTTTAGAACAAATTGATCTATCCAATATAGTGAACTCAAAGAAAGGATTTCAAACTGACCCTTCCTTCAAAATACCAAGTGAAGGGCTTCCCTGGTGGCGCAGTGGTTGAGAGTCCGCCTGCCGATGCAGGGGACACCGGTTCGTGCCCTGGTCCGGGAGAATCCCACATGCCGTGGAGCAGCTAGGCCCGTGAGCCATGGCCGCTGAGCCTGCGCGTCCGGAGCCTGTGCTCCGCAACGGGAGAGGCCACAACAGTGAGAGGCCCGCGTACCGCAAAAAACAAACAAACAAACAAAAAACCAAGTGAAGAATAGAATGCAATAATGCATTATTGCATTCTATTCTTCTAGTTCATTATTTAACATAATCTAGTTAATCATTAACATGATCCCAATTCCTTCCTTCCTTCATTTCATTATTCAACGAATGTATATTGATCCTCTATATGTGCAGGCACTGTGTGAGTCCTGAGACCATGCTAGCACCCACCTAGCCACACACACCTTTCCCCTTTGGAGAGTGCTTCTTCCATTATCTTCCATTATCAAATGTTGTAGTACCTCTATTTTCATTTATTTTTTATTGAAGCATAAGATAAATAAAACTGAAATTCTATGCCATCTCCACACTGGCTGAGTTGGCTGTATTTATCGGTATTAAGGCATAGAAAGGACTGAGCAATATCTCTGGTATCAAAGATTTGCTGACCTCCATCCAAATGACTGTTATCAAGTGCTAATTAGCCCATGGGTATCATGGGCCATGAAATCACTTGTATGAGATTATCAGAACCCCACTTAGAAGTTAAGGTTATTTTGCAGGTTCATTTCGGATAACATCAGCTACTTGTTATAGGATATGGTTGCTATGGTGATGTAGGAACAATGAAAATTCTTTACATAAACTTTTGTCAAAGTTTGCTTCTTTGAACTTAACTTGAGACTGTACGTGATCTAACTGATTCTCATGATACAGGGCTGAGTTTTGAAGTCAGCAGCTTCTTCAGATTCTATAAGACAGACTTATCTTTTATTCTTCTACATTATCTGAGGACCCTAGAGAGGCTATAGGTGACAGGATGTAGGGATTGGAGTGGGGGAGGAAGAGGGAGTCCCCGGACAAAGAACAAAAGGAATTTCTCAAGGCGAAAGTCATAGAGCTGTCAATTTCTAGTTGACAGGTTTAACATGGCCCTGAAATAGGTTTTGTGAAGCCAAGCTTGACTTGAAACCCCAAAATAATGTGGTAAGAGATCAAGATTCTTGTGGCCATTCCACACCTAGGAATACCTGGAAGGTTGCATGTATGGCTGTGTGCATGCTCACAATTTCTTTGACAATTCCTCACATTTGTATCATCTGAAACTACCAAAAACTCAGTGCCTTACATTTGAGTTTTTGTGCTGTTATATTTGGGTCTAATTCGACAACCACTTTAACCCTGTTGGAAATCAAGTTCAAATTTTTTCCCAAAATGCCTCACAAAATAAAATTATCACCAGTGTCCAGGAATTTTGCCCCAAGATAATGATAGGGAAGCAAAGGTGAGGGTACAGTGAGAGTTCAGGGAAGCAAATGTGAGAACCAATCCAAGAAACCCAGAGAGCAAAGTCAATTATAGTCAATACAGTTTACATATGGAGAGGGCAAGGATTTCCCAAGTCGCAAATCGTGGCTGACTATTTTCCTATGACAGTAGCGACAATATTTCCCATTGCACGTGCTTTCCTAGAACTTTGCCATTCTCCCATCAAGAGGTGAAGTCTGTCACAGACATAGAGAACAGACTTGTGGTTGCCAAGGGGGAGGTGAGGGTGGGGCAGGGTTGGATTGGAAGTTTGGGGTTAGCAGACACAAACTATTATGTATAGAATGGATAAACAACAAGGGCCTACTGTATAGCAGAGGGAACTATATTCAGTATTCTTTAATAAACCATAATTAATGGAAAAGAATATGAAAAAGAATATATATATATATATATGTATAACTGAATCACTTTGCTGTACAACAGAAATTAACACAACATTGTAAATCAACAAATAAAATAGGTTCAATAAAATAGGTTTAAAAATAAAGGAGGTGAGTCTATGTTCCATTGCTTTGAGGCTGGGCAGGTCTTTGTGACTACATTGACCAATGGAGTGTGTCAAAAAAGGTACTGTATGACTTCTGAGGCTAAGTCAAAAAATGTCACACACTTCCGCCATATTCTCTTAGGATGCTCACAGAACCCAGACACCACATTCTGAAGAAGCCTGGGCAAGTCCACGTGGAAAAGGACTGAGTTGCTTGCCCACATCCTTACTCTCCTCCTATATTTTTATACATTAAATTCCCATTCTATTCTAATGATCTATTAGTCTTTTTGCTTTAATCATCACTGCTTTAGAAAATGTTTTAAAACCTGTTAAGGTGGGGGCTTCCCTGGTGGCGCAGTGGTTAAGAATCCGCCTGCCAATGCAGGGGACACAGGTTCGAGCCCTGGTCCGGGAAGATCCCACATGCAGTGGAGCAACTAGCCCGTGCACCGCAACTACTGAGCCTGCACTCAAGAGCCCTTGAGCCACAACTGCTGAGCCCGTGTGCCACAACTACTGAAGTCCATGCATCTAGAGCCCATGCTCTGCAACAAGAGAAGCCACCACAATGAGAAGCCCATGCACCACAAGGAAGAGTAGCCCCTGCTTGCCACAACTAGAGAAAACTCACGTGCAGCAACAAAGATCCAATGCAGACAAAAATTAAACAAATGATATATTAAAAAAAAAAAACCACAAAAACCTGTTAAGGCAAAGTACCACTCAAGCTTCCTCATCAATTATATTAGCTAGTTTTAGCACTTCAATATGCAAATCAACCATTAAAAATATTATAATTATATACATACATATATTTAAATACATAGTGTTAGCTTCCTAGGGCTGCTGTAAACGAAGTTATGTCTTTTGGGAGGACACAAGTCAATCCATAACATATATATGTACACACACTCATATGCTTTCTCAGAAATTGTTCTGTATAAGGGCTGAGAATCTCAACTAACTTTTTTTTCTAAATGACAAAACAATTTCCTCCCAACAATATTTTAATTAAATGAGTCCCTTCCCTATAATTTGGGTTTTCTGCTTTACCACATATTAAGTCTTCAAATATTCTGTAATTTGGATTCAAACATTCCATTGTAATCTATTTTTCTGTCTACCATATTGCTTTACTTATTATAGTTTTATAATATGTTTTGTTAACTTTCAGAATAACTATCCCTCATTACTCTTGTTTTTCAAAACTGCCTTAGCTATTCTTACCTGTTCACTATTCCAGGTATTTTCAGAGACTTTTCTTAATTCCATCAAAGATTAGAATTATATTAAAGTATTGCATTAAACTAATAATCGAGGGAAGGTATAAATTCTCATTTAACCTGAAAAGACTGCCCAGGCGGGTAGGGCTGAGCAGCTGGGCCTGAACTTCTCTGTCCCTTTAGATGCTAGAAACCTGCCTCTCATACCCTGCCCAGACTCTTTTTGGATTAACATGTGGCACTGACAGCTCCTGTCTGCAGTTCATGCAGGATCGAGGAAGCCTACAGGGCAAACCCTTCACCCTAGGCCTTCGTGCCTGGGTACCCTGAAACTTCAAACTCATTACAGTGCTCCCCTGACCTGAGGCCATCTGTATCCTCCTTAGATGGGCCTGGTTTCCTGGTGGCCAAACCAACCCACCCAGGTTTCTTCTTGCTGCATCCTTTCATCTCCACAAGGATGCCTGAGACCACCTGACCCTGAGCCAGTTCATTGTGTGGGCTGACTCCAAAGGGAGTAAGAGTCAGACTCTAGGGAAACACAGAGGTGCAATAAACTCAAAGGTCTCAGGGCACATGACACACAAGGCTTACCATGACATCCTTTTGTTTTTTAACTATTTAGGTATAATTGACATAAAAAAAGCTGTACATATTGAATGTATACAACTTGATGAGTTTGGGGATAAGTACACACCTATGAAACCATCACCATCATCAAGGTTATAAGTGCATCCATCCTCACCCAAATTTCCCTCCCGCTGTCCCCCCTTGAGATCTTCTCTCTTAGCAGATTTTAAGTATACAGTACAGTATTGTTGGCTATAGGCTCATGCTATAGAGTATATCTCCAGAACTCATTTAACTCACATAACTGAAATTGTATCCTTTAACCATCATTTCCCCATTTCCTCCTCCCTCTAGACCCTGGCAACCATCATTCTATCCTCCATTTCTATGAGTTTGACTATTTTAGATTCTACACATAAGTGAAATCATACAGTGCATTTTTCTGTGTCTGGCTTATTTCACTTAGCAATGCTACTCAGGTCCATCCATGTTGTCACAAATGGCAAGATTTCCTTTTTTAAAAGGTTGAACAATATTGCATTGCATCTGTATATCACATTTTCTTTATCTAATCATCCATCAATGGACATTTAAGTTGTTTCCATATCTTGGCTATTGTAAATAATGCTGCAGTGAACATGGAAGTGCAGCTATCTCTTCAAGATCCTGATTTCAATTCCTTTGGATAAATATCCATAAATGTGATTGCTGGATCATATGGTAGGTCTTTTTTTAATTTTGTGAGAAACCTCCATACTGCTTTCCATCATAGCTGTACCAATCTACCTTCCACCCAATGGTGCGCAAGGGTTCCCTTTCGTCCACATCCTTATCAACACTAGCTATCTTTTTTTTCTTAATAATAGTCATCCTAACAGGTAAGAGGTGATAGCTCATTGTGACTTTGATTTTAATTTCCTTGATAATTAGTCACATTAAGCACCTTTTCATGCATTTGAATGTCTTCTTTGGAGAAATGTTTATTCAGATCCTTTGCTTGCTTTTTAATCAGGTTATTTGTTTTTTGCTATTGAGCTGTATTCCTTATATATTTTAGATATTAACCCCTTATCAGATGTATGGTTTACAATTTTTTTTCCATTCCATAGGTTGCCTTTCCATTTTTTTAATTGTTTCCTTTGTTGTACAGAAACTTTTTAGTTTAATGTAATCCTATTTGTTTACTTTTGCTTTTGTTGCCTGGGTTTTGGTGTCCTATCTGATACATCATTGCCAAAACCAATGTCAAGCAGCTTTTTCCCAGAGTTTTACAGTTTCAGGTCTTAAATTCAAGTCTTTAATCCATTTTGAGTTGATTTTTGTTTATGGTGTGAAGAATCCAATTTCATTCTTTTGCATGTAGGTATTCCATTTTCTCAACATCATTTTTAAAGATATTGTTCTTTTCTCATTGTGCATTCTTGCTGCTTTTGTTGAAGATTAATTGACAACATATGCACGGATTTATTTCTGGACTCTCTATTCTGTTTCATTGCTCTATATGTCTGTTCTTATGCCAGTACCATACTATTTTGAATACTATAGCTTTGTAATATACTTTGAAATCCAGAAGTGTGGTGCCTTCAGCTTTGGTCTTCTTGCTAAAGATTACTTTGGCACCTTGGGGTCTTTTGCAGTTCCAAATGAATTTTAGAATTATGTTTACTATTTCTGTAAAATATCCAAGACCTCCTTTCTTAACCACTTGATGACACAGGATTTCTGGGCACCACTACAAAGTGCCTGTCACTTCACCATTCTTGTTATTGCTAAAAAGGAAAGAAAATAATGGAAAGGAAAGGAAAGGAAGAAATTGGTATCCTATCAGTCTCCAAACCATTTTCCCCCTCTTTCAAAGTCAGTTTCTTTATCCCAGAAAAACACTATATGGACAACTAATGAGTTGTTTATTTGCTTTTCAGGCTCTGCTACAACTGCTATGACCTGTGAAGGGATACATCTTTGCAACAGCCTGACTGCTTTGTTGCAAAAGGCTGAAGACCACATATTCTCCTGTCTATAGACTAAGCCACACAACTGATCACCCAGACAAGATATTTTTCTTTTTCATTTCCTTCTTTTGCCTTCCCCTTCTCTTTTGTTCTTTTGATTTAGAGTTCTGTGATGCTTAATGAACAATACACTTCCTAGTAGCCATAAAGCAAGAAAAATTCAGTTAGGATTATAATCACAATTTCAATTATTTACACGTTAGAAAATATTGCCATTGGGTTCTCAGAGTTATTTACTCTGGTGTTTTCTTCTATTTGGAAGTGCTAAAATATTAGATCCATTCATTAAAACTGATTGTGTTTTAACATGTTTCTTCCCCCTCCCCTGACCCTGTCTGAAATCCAATTTACAGCCTTCTAAAGGCCTCATAAGTCTTTTATGGATTATTTCCTGGGGTCACATTAATCTGGCTCCTTGTTACTTTGCACTAATTTCACTTTGCCACAGTAAAGTAATGAGACTTGATCTCTTGGGAATTAATCCATAGAGACCTCTTAATGAGGCAAAGCCAGAACGGAGTGCATCTACTGTAGTTAATTCTCCCAAGCACAGTGGAGAAGAAGGAAGAGGTCGTCCTGCCCTTATGGGCAGTGTAACTTGGGGCCCAAATCTGGGGAGAGAGCAGGGAGGGGAGCAAAGAAGATGCACAGTGACACCAGCCAGAAGCTGTGTATAGCCAAGGCTCAGCACGTCCTTCCACCTTCAGGGGACTAGAGCCAGGACGAGTGCCCATGCAAACCTGGTGGAGGAGAGGGAGAGAGGGCAAAGAAACAGCAAAGGAGGTAGATGGGAGGAGAGAGATTTCTTTGCTTTCACTGAGCATATGCTGACACACAGGACATGACTTCTCTCCTTCAATCATCTCACTCCCGAAGCCCACTTCTTATACCCCTTACAGTCACTTTTGTCTTCAGTGGAAACCTTAGTGATGAGAAGACTTAAGGCAAGATTCTGCCCCCATTTTCTCTTGTGGAGGAGGTCTGAGGTGTTAAGATTTCCTTTTCCAAGAAGTAAAAGCAACAAACTCTTGGAAAGCTTTGCAAGGAGTTAAAGCGAAAACTTAACATTTATTTGAGAAGAAGCAGTCCTCTCAAGTTGTAAACTGAGAATAAGAATAACTTACAGTTATAATTTTTATGGCGAATTGATACAGAAAATAGAAAAAACATTTAAAGAGAATATGTGTTAAGAGAATGTGGAGAGAATGCATGACAAGCCCCTAGCACAGTGGCTTGATATGAAAAGGCATATATAAAGGGTAGCTGATATTATTTACATTGCTATTATATTCTTCAAGCAGATTTTTGTCATTTAGCAACAACTGGTCACGGGAAACACATTTAGGAATAACTTACTTTTTAAAAAGCACATTCATATGTGTTATCATACTGAATTTTCATATCAGTCAGGTAAGATGAGCAGGTAGTATTATCCTGTTTCACAGATAAGGAGACAGGCTATGGAGGTTAAGTAACCAATGGTAATTAGTAGCTCTGGGATGAAAACTAGGGCATGTTTCTCTTAGCCCTTTCCTATCTCCTCTCTTCCTAATTATCTTCCTACCAAATGTAAGAAGCTACAATTCGGGGAGGACCTGAATTTTTCCTGCTCGGTCAGAGACTGAAGGGGAAGTGGATGTAGCTTGTCTATTCAGGGTTGATCTATTAGCAAACTCCCTTGGCCAAGGCATGCAGGTCACATACTGCAACTTACTTTATCAGTAAAAGAGCTAACACAATCCATTGATCTCCATCTATCTTGCTACCAGATCTAACTCTCCAACTGGAAAGATAAGAAAAGTGTGTTATATCCTGACACCTTGCTCTCCCCCTTAAAAAAATAAATAAACAACATATAAAGTATCAGTGAAAATAAGCCATCACTAAGGAACTGTTCTCTGTTACACAGATGAAGAAAATTACAAGTTGTCCAATCTTGACGTTAATATGAAGCCAGCATACAAGCTGGGAAAATTGCATTACCCCAATTGTTCTCTTAGAATATAATTTCATTTTGTAGAGACATTAAAAAGGGAAAATATAATTTCTGGACTTATGGAAGAGATAGTTAAATTGTGTGTTACAGATATGATCAAAATCTATCAGGAGTTCAAATCATTGTGTAACAAAAATTTAGTCACTGACCCTAATATGATAGTAAATTTAAAAGTCATTATAATGATGATAATTTCATATACAGCAAAATCAAGGGCAGTTTTGAGTAATGGTAATTCAATGACTTGTTCTACATCAATAAATCCACTAACATCCCTCAGATAAGATTTAGGCCAGTGCTTAAATTGTGAAACTATAGTTAGTAAAGTTCCCAGTTGTCCTCAGTTCTTCCCAAAAGGCTTCAATAGCAGAGCATTCATTAATCACTCTCTAACATGTTGGATGCATTACATGATATATTTTCATCTCCCTTTCATTTAGACTTAGTTGCCAAAATACTTTCAGAACCAAAATTAATTAAAAGAAATCAAGTTCAGTGATTAGGCATTGTTCCTGGCATTTGATCTTGAGTGGTAAATTGATGGGAAGAAAAACCAATAACTGATGCATTTCTTCTACCCGTAAGTATTTCAAACTAAAACAAAAACCTCTCTAAGAAGACTTCAAGGCATAAAGTCCTTCATCTGAAAGGAGATCTCCATTTGCTAGACAGAGAGAGCACTGGAAATTAAGCATGAAAAATTGTCCCATAAATCTATCCAAACTACAGTAGGAACAAAAGTTTTCACTGTGGAGGCCTTTGGGGCAGAGAAAAAGCAATAGAAAGTAGAGAATGGGTACTGTCTACAAAGGAAAGAAGAAATATAAACAATACATGTTTGGGGAAAATTCAGCCTCACTAGTAGTCAGAGAAATAAAAATCAAACCAAACTTTCCGTTTCAGAATTTTTTTAATGAACAATTGCCCAAATTCTGCCCACAGCAAATGATCCAGGACTTTCTAATTAAGAATTAAACAGAGTGAAGTTGGCGAGTAGAAGGATATATGCTCACTCCCTCTTGTGAGAGCACCGGAATCACAACAAACTGCTGAACAATCATTGACAGGAAGACACTGGAACTCACCAGAAAAGATACCCCACATCCAAAGACAAAGGAGAAGCCACAATGAGATGTTAGGAGGGGTGCAATCACAATAAAATCAAATCCCATAACCACTGTGTGGGTGACTCACAAACTAGAGAACACTTATACCACAAAAGTCCACCCACTGGAGTGAAGGTTCTAAGCCCCACGTCAGGCTTCCCAACCTGGGGGTCTGGCAATGGGAGGAGGAATTCCTAGAGAATCAGACTGTGAAGGCTAGCAGGATTTGACTGCAGGACTTCAACAGCTCTGGAGGAAACAGACTCCACTCTTGAAGGGCAAACAAAAAGTAGTGTGCGCATTAGGACCCGGGGGAATGAGCAGTGACCCTAATAGGAAACTGAACCAGACCTACCTGCTAGTGTTGGAGGGTCTCCTACAGAGGCGGGGCATGGCTGTGTCTCACTGTGAGGACAAGGACACTGGTTGCAGAGGTTCTGGGAAGTACTCCTTGGCGTGAGCCCTCCCAGAGACCGACATTAGCCCCAGCAAAGGGCCTGTAGGCTCCAGTGCTGGGTCACCTCAGGCCAAACAACCAACAGGGAGGGAAGTCAGCCCACCTATCAGCAGACAAGCAGATTAAAGTTTTACTGAGCTCTGCCCAAAAGAGCAACAGCCAGCTCTATCCACCACCACTCCCTTTCATCAGGAAGCTTGCACAGCCTCTTAGATAGCCTCATCCACCAGAGAGCAGCCAGCAGAAGCAAGAAGAACTACAATCATGCAGCCTGTGGAACGAAAACCACATTCACAGAAAGATAGACAAAATGAAAAGGCAGAGAACTATGTACCAGATGAAGGAACAAGATAATACCCCAGAAAAACAACTAAAAGAAGTAGAGATAGGCAATCTTCAAGAAAAAGAATTCAAATAATGATAATGAAGATGATCCAGGACCTCGTAAAAAGAATGGAGGCAAAGATCGAGAAGATCCAAGAAATGTTTAAGAATCGATAGCAGAATAACTGAGGCAGAAGAATGGATAAGTGACCTGGAAGACAGAATGGTGGAATTCACTGCCACAAAACAGAATAAAGAAAAAAGAATGAAAAGAAATGAAGACAGTCTAACAGACCTCTGGGACAACATCAAATGCACCAATAATCACATTATAGGGGTCCCAGAAGGAGAAGAGACAAAGAGAAAGGACCCGAGAAAATATTTGAAGAGATTATAGTCAAAAACTTCCCTAACTCGGGAAAGGAAATAGCCACCTAAGTCCAGGGAGTGCAGAGAGTCCCAAGCAGGATAAACCAAAGGAGAAACACACCAAGACACATAGTAACCAAATTGACAAAAATTAAAGACAAAGAAAAATTATTAAAAGCAACAAGGGAAAAACAACAAATAATATACAAGGGAACTCCCATAAGGTTAACAGCTGATTTCTCAGCAGAAACTCTACAAGCCAGAAGGGAGTGGCATGACATATTTAAAGTGATGAAAGGGAAGAACCTACAACCAAGATTACTGTACCCGGCAAGGATCTCATTCAGATTCGATGGAGAAATCAAAAGCTTTACAGACAAGCCAAAGCTAAGAGAATTCAGCACCACCAAACCAGCTCTACAACAAACGCTAAAGGAACTTCTCTAAGTGGGAAACACAAGAGAAGAAAAGGACCTACTAAAACACTTAAGAAAATGGTATTAGGAAAATACATATCGATAATTACCTTAAAAGTGAATGCATTAAATGCTCCACATAATGATCAAGGGATAAATCCAAGAAGAATATATAACAATTATAAATATATATGCACCTAACACAGGAGCACTTCGATACATAAGGCAAATGCTAACAGCTATAAAAGAGGAAACTGACAGTAACACAATAATAGTGGGGGACTTTAACACCTCACTTACACCAATGGACAGATCATACAAACAGAAAATTAATGAGGAAACACAAGCTTTAAATGACACAATAGACCAGATAGATTTAATTGATATTTATAGGACATTCCATCCAAAAACAGCAGATTACACTTTCTTCTCAAGTACACACGGAACTTTCTCCTGGATCACATCTTGGGTCACAAATCAAGCCTTGGTAAATTTAAGAAAATTGAAAACATATCAAGCAACGTTTCCAACCACAACGCTGTGAGATTAGAAATAAATTACAGGGAAAGAAAAAGTTAAAAACTCAAACATATGGAGGCTAAACAATATGTTACTATATAACCAAGAGATCACTGAAGAAATCAAAGAGGAAATAAAAACATACCTAGAGACAATTGACAACAGAAACACGATGATCCAAAACTGATGGGATGCAGTAAAAGCAGTTTTAAGAAGAAGTTTATACCAATACAATCCTACCTCAAGAAACAAGAAAAATCTCAAATAAACAATCTAACCATACACCTAAAGGAGGTAGAGAAAGAAGAACAAACAAAACCCTAAGTTAGTAGAAGGAAAGAAATAATAACAGAAAGAAACAGAAAATATGAACAGACCAATCACAAGTAATGAAATTGAAACTGTGATTAAAAATATTCCAACAAACAAAAGTCCAGGACCAGATGGCTTCACAGGTCAATTTTATCAAACATTTAGAGAAGAGCTAACACCTATTCTTCTCAAAATCTTCCAAAAAATTACAGAGGAAGGAACACCTCCAAACTCATTCTATGAGGCCACCATCACCCTGATACCCTCCCCCCCAAAAAACCAAAGATACTACAAAAGAAGAAAATTACAGATCAATATCACTGATGAATATAGATGCAAAAATCCTCAATAAAATACTAGCAAACAGAATCCAAAAGCACATTAAAAGGATCATACACTATGATCAAGTGGGATTTATCCCAGGGATGCAAGGACTCTTCAATATACACAAATCAATCAATCTGTGATACACTATATTACAAACTCAAGAATAAAAACCATATGATCATTCCAATAGATGCAGACAATTTTTCTGACAAAATTCAACACCCATTTATGATAAAAACTCTCCAGAAAGTGGGCATAGAGGGAACCTACCTCAACATAATAAAGGCCATATACAACAAACCCACAGCAAACATCATTCCCAATGGTGAAAAACTGAAAGCATTTCCTCTAAGATCAGAAGGAGACAATGATATTCACTCTCACCACTATTATTCAACATAGTTTTGGAAATCCTAGCCACAGAAATCAGAGAAGAAAAGGAAATAAAAGGAATACAAATTGGAAAAGAAGTAAAACAGTCACTGTTTGCAGATGACATGATACTATACATAGAGAATCCTGAAGATGCTACCAGAAAACTACTAGAGCTAATCAATGAATTTGGTAAAGTTGCAGGATACAAAATTAACGCACAGAAATCTCTGGCATTCCCATACACTAGCAACGAAAGATCAGAAAGAGAAATTAAGGAAACAATCCCATTCACCATTGCAACTAAAAGAATAAAATACCTAGGAATAAACCTATCTAAGGACGTAAAAGACCTCTACTCAGAAAACTATAAGACACTGATGAAAGTAATCAAAGATGATACAGACAGATGGAGAGATATACCATGTTCTTGGATTGGTAGAATCAATACTGTGAAAATGACTACACTACCCAAAGCAATCTACAAATTCAATGCAATCCCTATCAAATTACCAATGGCATTTTTTACAGAACTAGAACAAAAAAATCTTAAAATTTGTATGGAGAGAAAAAAGACCCCGAATAGCCAAGGCAATCTTGAGGGAAAAAAAACAGAACTGGAGGAATCAGACTCCCTGACTTCAGACTATACTACAAAGCTACAGTAATCAAGACAATATGGTGCTGGCAGAAAAACAGAAATATAGATCAATGGAACAGGATAGAAAGCCCAGAGATAAGCTCACACACCTATGGTCAAGTAATCTATGACAAGCAAGCAAAGATATACAAGGGAGAAAAGTGGTGCTGGAAAAACTGGACAGCTACATGTAAAAGAATGAAATTAGAACACTCCCCAACACCATACACAAAAATAAACTCAAAGTGGATTAAAGACCTAAATGTAAGGCCAGGCAGTATAAAACTCTTAGAGGAAAACATAGGCAGAACACTCTATGACATAAATCACAGCAAGAGCCTTTTTGACCAACCTCCTAGAGAAATGGAAATTTAAAAAATAATAATAAACAAATGGGACCTAATGAAACTTAAAAGCTTTTCATAGCAAAGGAAACCATAAACAAGATGAAAAGACAACCTTCAGAATGGGAGAAAATATTTGCAAACAAAGCAGCCGACACAGGATTAATCTCCAAAAACAACCCAATCCAAAAATGGGCAGAAGACCTAAATAGACATTTCTCCAAAGAAGATATACAGATTACCAGCAAACACATGAAAGGATGCTCAACATCACTAATCATTAGAGAAATGCAAATCAAAACTACAGTGAGGTATCACCTCACACCAATCAAAATGGCCATCATCAAAAAATCTACAAACAATAAATGCTGGAGAGAGTGTGGAGAAAAGGGAACCCTCTTGCACTGTTGGTGGGAATGTAAATTGCTACAGCCACTATGGAGAACAGTATGGAGGTTCCTTAAAAAACTGAAAGTAGAATTACCATATGACCCAGCAACCCCACTACTGGGCATATACCCAGAGAGAACCATAATTCAAAAAGGCACATGCACCCCAATGTTCATTGCAGCACTATTACAATAGCCAGGTCATGGAAGCAACCTAAATGCCCATCAACAGACGAATAGATAAAGAAGACATGGTACCTATATACAATGGAATATTACTCAGCCATAAAAGGAATGAAGTTGGGTCTTTTGTAGAGACGTGGATGGGCCTAGAGACTGTCATACAGAGTGAAGTAAGTCAGATAGAGAAAAACAAATACCATAGGTTAATGCATATATGTTGAATCTATAATAATGGTACAGATGAACCAGTTTGCAAGGCAGAAATAGAGACACAGATGTAGAGAACAAACGTATGGACACCAAGGGGGGAAAGTGGGTGGGGGGTCGGGTGAGATGAACTGGGAGATTGGGATTGACATTATACACTAATATGTATAAAATAGATAACTAATAAGAACCTGCTGTATAAAAAAATAAAAATAAATAAATAAAATAAAAGACAAAAAAAATTAAACAGCTTAAACAACTAAAAAATCAGATAAAATAGGAGAATCAACAGTTTTCAGAAACTGGACAACTGGTATTGTAGGATAGTCATGTCTGAGAGAAGTGAAACAAACAAGATAATATACACTAATATGTACAAAATAGATAACTAATAAGAACCTGCTGTATAAAAAAATAAAAATAAATAAATAAAATAAAAGACAAAAAAAATTAAACAGCTTAAACAACTAAAAAATCAGATAAAATAGGAGAATCAACAGTTTTCAGAAACTGGACAACTGGTATTGTAGGATAGTCATGTCTGAGAGAAGTGAAACAAACAAGATAAGCCCTACAAGTGACCCATCTTAATACCTGGGGAGCACATACTGGCCACAGCATAGGGACTGGGCACCCAGACAGAGCTGAGCAGTCTCCCTGAGTTGAATAGATAGAGTTTGGGATTCAGAGAGCCCAAGGTGGATAATATTCTGGATACAGAGTACTGGGGAGGGGAAGAGCTTCACTCAAAAAGCTCTGGACAGTGGCAGACAGTGACCCTGGAGCCTTTGGCTAACTACTGATTAGCACATACATGTGAGAAAACTACAAAAACCAAAGAAAGAAAGGGAACATTTAAAACAATCTTCAGGGAAAATACAGTGTGAAAAAGAGTTACTACTTTCACCAGCCAGAATAGAAAGAACTCCTAACACACACAGCATTAAATAGAGTCCTTAGAGAATATTTTCTCAGGAGTAGGGCCAAATTAACCCTAGACTAAAGGCTGCTCTAGGTTTCCCTTAGCAAAACTGTCAACAAATAACTGTGTCCTAGAAAGAAGTCCCAAATTATTTAAAGGGATAAAGAAAATCCAGCAGCTAACAATATAAAATTCACAAAATCTACTAATCAAAAATTACTAGGCATGCAAAGAAACAGAAAAATATGACTCATAATGAGGAGGTATATCAATCAATATAAACAGACCCAGAAATGACAAATGATAGACTTAGTAAAAATCAAGGAGGCTAATCAGCTATTATAATTGGACTTCTTATGTTTAAAAAAGTAGAGAAAATTTAAGTATGATCAGGATGGTGTGGAAAGTATGAAAAGATACAAATGAAACTTATAGAAATAAAAACAGCAATATCTGAGTTGAAAAATACCCCAGGTGGGATTAACAGCAGATTAGATATGGCAGAAGTAGAGGATATAAAATAGAGCCATAAAACTATACAACATGAAGTAAAAGAGAAAAGATACCATGGGGGAAAGGAATGAACAGGGAACTGTGATATAATATTAAGTGAACTAACATATGTATAATTGGAATCTCAGAAGGGGGAGGCAGTAAAAATATTTGAAGAAATAATGGCAGACTTTGATGAAAACTATAAACCCACAGATCCAAGCAACTGAGTGACTTCAAGCAAAAGAAACATAAAGAAAGCCACATCAAGCCAAATAAAAATTAAATCTCTGGGGCTTCCCTGGTGGCGCAGTGGTTGCGCGTCCGCCTGCCGATGCAGGGGAACCGGGTTCGCGCCCCGGTCTGGGAGGATCCCACGTGCCGCGGAGCGGCTGGGCCCGTGAGCCATGGCCGCTGAGCCTGCGCGTCCGGGGCCTGTGCTCTGCAACGGCAGGGGCCACAACAGAGGGAGGCCCGCATACCAAAAAAGAAAAAAAAAAAAATTAAATCTCTGAAAATTAATACCAAAGAGAAAATCACAGAAGCATAAAATTATATTGGGAGGAAGAAAATTAAAAATAACAGACTTCTCATGGGAAATAATACAATCCAGAAAACAGTGTAGTTATATCTATAAAATATTGGAAAAAAACTGTCAACCTAGAACTCCATAATCAGTGAAACTATTTTTCAAAATGAAAGTGAAATAAAGACTTGAAGGAAAAGAGAAAAAAAATAAATATATCATCTGTCATGAGTCAATAGGTTAGAACATGAGACAAAGAATAGTCTGATGAAAGTGGGGGGAAAGGATGCTCACTTATATAAGTTGTCCAGGAAAAGACCCCCGCCTCAAAGAGATGACATTTGAACAGAATCCTGAGGGAGGCAGTCATGAAAATGTCTTTGTGACAGAGAGAAAAGCAAGTGCAAATGCCCTGGGGCAGAATTGTGCTTGGTGTGTTCAAGGAACAGCAAGGAGGCCAATATGGTTTAATATCAGAGTGAATGGGAAGAGAAATAACAAAAGGTGAAGGTGCAAAACAGTTTGTACAAAGCAAAACCATTTAAGAAGCAGTTGCAGTTGTCCAGGAGAGAGATGATGGGCTTGGAGCAGACTGGTAGGCGTCGTAGGTAGAATAACACTCAAATGTATCACATCCTAATCCCAGGAACCTGTGAATATGTCACCTTACATGGCAAAGTTATCTTTCCAGATGTTATTAAGTTAAAGACCTTGAGGTGGAAGATTATCCTGGCTTAACTGTATGGGTCAATCTCATCATATAGATTCTTAAAAACAGAGATCCTTTCCCAGCTCTGAGCAGAGGGAGACGGGAACATGAAAGCATGGCCAGAGAGATGCACCACTGCTGGCTTTGAAGATGCAAGAAGGGGTTATCAGCCAAAGAATATGCACTAGAAGCTGGAAAGGACAAAGAAAAGGATTCTCCCCTAGAGCTTCCAGAAAGGAACATAGCCCAGCAAACACTGTGATTTTAGCCCATTGAGACTCATGTCAGACTTCTGACCTACAAACCTGTGAGAGAATAAATGTGTGTTCTCTTAAACCACTGAGTCTGTGGTAATTTGTTACAGCAGCAATAAATAATGAACATAGTAGGGACGAAAGTAGAAATGTCACTATGGTTGCAGTAGAGAGAACTGGCCAGGGAACGGAGAGGGCAAAACTGAAGGCAGGGAAGCAGTTAACGATCAACTCTTTGTTTTCTGTGTCCAGGTTTCAGCTCTTGCATTTAGCCCTTAGTTAAAAAGAGGTATACTAATGTGCCTCTACTAATGCCAAACATAAAAAGAGAAATTTTCACCATCCTTATCCATTTAGAAGAACAAAATATGCTTATCAAAACAAAAATGTAGTGTATATATATATATATATATATATATACAATGGAATATTACTCAGCCATAAGAAAGAATGAAATAATGCCATTTGCAGCAACGTGGATGGACCTAGAAAATATTATGCTTAGTGAAATGTCAGACAAAGACAAATACTGTATATTATCACTTATATGTGGAATCTAAAGAGTAATACAAATGAATATATATGCAAAAGAGAAACAGAATTACAGATATAAAATAAAAACTTGTGTTTACCAAAGGGGAGAAGGAAGGGGGAGGGGCAAATTAGGGGTATGGTATAAACAGATACAAACTACTATATATAAAATAGATAAGCAACAAGGTTATACTATATAGCGCAGAGAATTATAGCCATTATTTTGTAATAACTTATAATGGAGTATAACCTGCCAAACACTGAATCACTATGCTATATACCTGAAACTAACATAATATCGTAAATCAACTATAGTTCAATTACACAAATAGTATTCCTATTTTTTAAAAAGCATGGAATGGAAGGCTGAGCAGTATAGTGAAATTCCAGCTAGAAAAGGGGCCATACAGGCTAATTAAAGAGAAAGCGATTATAGGAAGAATCACTACAGTTAAGATCACATCAAAAGCATCTTTAATAACACCAAATAAAAGTCGCTAGAGATGATGTCTGCAAAGGCAGAAATTGCAAATCACTTCCCATTGAAGTATCCTCAGTGTTTCCTGCTGAGCCCTCTTCTATGGGTGGTGTGGGGCGAGGCATGTGAAGTAGACATGTATCCCCAGAGCAGGGCTGTCAGCTCCAGAAACCCTTCTGATCAACTGGGAGGATTGTCAAGACTACCCCTCGAGTCCCAGCCTCCTACACCCATGTTTCCAGAGCCCTGAAGTCACTCTTAATAATCGGAGTGAGATCAGTCAATATCCTCCATGCCCACGTGGATGAAAGTCATGGCACAAGTCACTGAGCCTGACGTGTCTCTACAGATTTGCAGCATCTGGCCCACATCTGGGCGGCTCAGGAGAGCGTCGCTGATCGCCAGAATGCTCTTCTTCTCGGAGCCGCCTTCTCCAGTCCATAAACTTCCAGTGTCTCCAGTTCTTGCTTCTCTTTGTGGAAACAGATTTCTTTTTCTGTGGCAGCAAGATGCTGAGGAGATTCAGAAAAAAATTCCTTTTCATTTTCAAATAGGACATCACCAACACAGCAGAGGACATGGACTTAATGCCACCAACAATCCATCAGTGCCTCTTCTTAGACAAAGCAGGGTCACCGAGAACAATACCTGTTACCAATTTTCGAGCACTTACTGTGCTCCAAGCACTGCGTGTGTATAGGGTTTAATCCTCACAGCACCACCTTGAAGCAGGTACTATTATCTCCTCTTTAAAGACGAAGAAATTAAGACTGGAAGAACGATAATTTGCCAAAGTTCTCGTGGCTTATATATACCAGAGTGGGGATTCGAACCCATGTCTATCTGACTCCACTAGGCTGAAGCCTTCTGGCAGATAATGAAGAAAACTCCTGGACCCCTTGACATCTCTCTCACACACATTCAAACACTTAAATGTAAGATTAAACCATGTATAGTCTGTAATGGAACTCAGGTGCCTTAAACAACAACTACAGCCTCCAGTGGTCTCATCCAGAAAAGTATTCAGCATATATTTGCTACCTGAAGCTGGGGGTTACAATGAGAGCCAGATTATCTCGAAACAAAGGACTCAGATTTGACTGGAGACGTTCATTTGTAAGTGCACTGGCACATTTGCACTTCCGTAAAGCTGACGGCTTCCTCTCATTTATCCCCACCTGACGGGAGCCCAACCTTTTGGTCTGTGCAACTGATGAGTCTTCCCATTTGAGTCACTTTTAGTGCTGGAAATCCTTCCAGATCACTATCAGGAATCTCAACCCTAATCCTACTGGCAGTACAGAACGGCAGACAAAGAATGAGTGATTTGGTGGAGAACAGACTTGGATTCAAATCCCAGCTGGGCCACTGATTAGACATACCCCAATGGGTAAGTCACAGCTTTCCACACCTCAGTTTTCCCATTTGTGAAACGAGGATAGCAAAACTTCACAGGGTTGTAACAAGATCAATGAGGTAATGTGCGTAAATCTCTTCGCACAGTGGCACATAGTAAGCAGTCAACAAATGTTAGCTGTTAGTGCTATTACCATATAGCTCAGGACACAAGTGGCAATTAAAGCCAAGGACAAACAACACAGACCAGGGCAATGAGGCCTTCACTCCCTGTGAACCTCCAGAGATCTTAGCAGAAACCGAGCTGAAGCTGGGCAGCACAGAGAGGAAAGCTCGCTGTCAGCACATCTGAAATGTTTCCAGACATTCCCCAGGTGTTGTACTCCAACTAGCCATGGCCTGTCACACTGGATCTTCTCCTGTCCTGTCCCCCGACTCCATTTCAGTGGCCCCTCCAGGGGGAGCAGACAGAGATGACCCATGAAGATGATTCACTGGGGTGAAAAAAGAAAATATTACGACTTCCATTTATATTTTTATGTTCTTTTAAACTTATATTTGATACTATGTATAAAATAGACAACTGAGGGGAACCTACTGTATAGCACAGGGAACTCTACTTAATGCACTGTGGTGTCCTAAATAGGAAGGAAATCCAAAAGGGAGGGGATATATGTATATGTATGGCTGATTCATTTTGCTGTGCAGTAGAAACTAATGCAACATTGCAAAGCAACTATACTCCAATAAAAATTAATTTAAAAAAATAGTTATATTCATATTTGTACTGAATCCAAAGATGCACATATAAATATATTTGGGATACATGCTCATTGTTTTTAACTAATAGAGAGTGAAATCTGAAAAAAAAAAAAATGTGAAGGGTGTTCTCTCCAGTTCTTAAAGAGATACAAGGTTACAAGGTCAAGTACCGGGCAGGCATCCTTCAGTCCACAAGGGTCAGGTGGGTAAAGCACCACCTCAGTGCGATCAGCTGATCAGTCACTGGTCCTTACTAATACATACCTCAAAGGGTTGTTGTGACCTCTAAGTGAGGTGATGTCTATCGAAGGGCTTCAATGACAGTTGAATCTAACTCATTCATCTCTTGGCGGCTGAGCCGAGAATAGTGATAACTGATGGGCTGACACCAGTTGATTGTCTGCTCTGTGGAAAAGAAGGAGGACTGTTCTGTGTCATGCTAGATGAGACGATCAATGCAGGGAAGAATTTCTGGAACAGAACTAAAACTCTGCACCGTCTTGCCAAATACTGTATTCCCCATCACAGACCTTCATGTTCAAGCCGGGGCCCTATGTCTAGAGATTTTGTAAAGCAGACTCATTTTGACTGAGAAGTTTGGTGTAGACAACTTTTACTAAAGTTTTATGACTCTAAGCCAAATAAAATGAGAATCACTTAAAGAGTAACATAATCGCTAGCAATATTAGGCCCTCTGGCAGGTCAAGGGGAAAGAGATGGGTATTTGGGCTCAGGGGTAGCTTTTGATATACTTGAAACCATACATCTCCTAATTCATCCACACTAGACCTACCTCCCATCAGTCCTTCAAATCCCTGCCATAGAAAATAAGTTGTTCAACAATTCACTTAGCCTGGTGTCCAAAACCATTTGAGTTATCCCTACTTACAGACATGTTGTTCTGGAAAGATGCTCAAGAGGAATAACTCACATCAGTGTCAAAACTATAAACAACTCATTCACAAATATTTTATCTCCAGCCCAGACCTTGTCTTGGAGGGCCAGACCCCTATAGTCAACCTATATCTTACCATCTAACTTCAGTACTTCCTAAAATAAACTTATCCTGTTGCCTTTACTCTCACCTTCTAGCCTTCCTTTTCTTGATGAATGATACCACCATCCATCCATTTGTCCCACTCAGAAGCCTAGGGTCATCCTTGCCCCCGCGTACTCCCTCCCTCCCCATATCTTATCACTTTTCCACTCTAAATACCTCTCGAATGCATCTACTCCTTTCCCCTCTCTTCCACCGCTCACTACTTTAGACCAAGCTTCTGTTACCTGTTGCCTGGACTACTGCAGTAGCCCCCCAGGGGTCTTCCTCATCCAGTCTTACCCTCCTCCCATTGTTCACTACTTGGGCTTCCCAATACTCCTAAAACAAAGCTCAAAATAGGCCACAGTGTGCTGTGATGTCTGGCTCTGACTCAGAGCTCAGCCCATCTCCTTCCTGCTCTCCCTCCCTCTTCACTTCAGCCACGTGGACCCTCTTTCTGGTTCTCAAACTCTCATGTTTCCATCCATTGCAGGGTCTTTTCTCAACCTTCCCTCTGCCAGGAAAACCCTTCCTTTATATGTCTCCTTAGGTCCTACTCATCCTTCTTAAGGGTCGCTTAAGAAGCATCATCATTTCTTCAAGGAAACCTTCTGTTACCTCTTGGACCATCTCAAATGTGCCTATTTTAGGCTCTTAGGGCAATAATTAGCACTTGTCACAGAAGAAGATGTATATTTGTGTGTGATTATGCTTATTTCTGTACATTTCCCCCAGTAAACTATAAAATACATGAGGACAAGAACAATGACATTTTTGCTCACCACTGGGTCCTAGAATGTTCCACAGTGCCTGGGATATAACAGATCCTCAATAAATATCTGGTTAATAACTAAACAAATCAATAATGATGAATGAAACTAAGAATAAATGTTCTATGTGCTTGTGCAAGTCTCTTCATCTCCCCTGCCCTGATTTTAAGTCTATGACATTGGGAGGCAGGAGAAGCAGGTAAGAAATAAACGGGAGAGGGAATTACACAGCACCTAGAATCGCCAACGACTCAAATTCTTTTGTTTCAAAATGTGAAATTTCAAAAATTCTAATGGAATCGAAGATCCAAAAAGAAAGCTGTGCTCCTGCCGAGCTCACAAATACATGCTATTTTTCCCCCCATAAATAGAACAAACAGATGCTATCTGCAAGGCTCACAGCACATCTGTGCAAATAAAGCAGCAGCACGGGGGTGTCCTGGGAAAGAACTGATTTGCATGTTTTCTCTCTGGTGTGCACATGCTCACACATTCCTTCCAGAGAGCTCTGAAATGGTCACTTTCAGAGAATCTAGGTTGTGGTTTTGCATGTATTCTTCAAGTTCACCTTCAGTCCCTGTATTTGAGAAATATTCATGTTTTTAAAAAAAGTTTTAAAGAAAGCTTTGCTGGCTGGAGGGCTTCCTTCCTCCTTGCCGCCCTCCCTCTCTCAAGCTCTCACATTTGAGTGTTGTCAAGTTATCATGCTTTAACTAATCAAAACAAAGGTAATATGAGAAACGACTAAAAGTTTTTTGCCAAGTATGAAAATCGCCTGAAGAAGATGGTGGCACCAGCCAGTCAAAAGACTCAACTTTCTTTCTGAGAAAATAGAACTTTGATTTACTTCCAGTATTTTCTCCTAAGGATCTCAAAATCTTTTTCTTTCTTTTTAAATATTTAAGAGGTTACCTGGTAAGGAGTTTTCTTAAGCAAGGTGGACAAACTGAGGCCTGTGATGTCCTTTTTTAAAACCGGCAGTAGCTGAAATAAATTGAAAGTGATTTCTTAATTCCCACAGGAGACAATGCTAAAAAAAAGAGGTGGGAATGGGAATTCTTTGCTCTGGGAGCCCAGGCCGCAGAGCAGCTTAATCTAATTTGCATAGGAGGCCGGGAGTTCCTGGAACTGCACTCCCATGTGGCCCTTACAATCCCACCCCTATTTCCACCACTGACCATGTGCTGCTTTTTTATGGTAACTGGACATTAAGCTTCATAAAAGCAGCAAAGTTCAGCTAATCACTTAGAAAACCAGGCGAATGAATACACTACTCTAAAATGGTGACGTCTTCAAGAACCTTTGGTAGTTACTGAAACAAACAAGGGAATACTGTATCTACTGACAGTTAAGCCAAAAAAGAAAAAAAGTTCATGCTTCCTACTCAATATATTTTTCTTCGTTCAGACTTCAGACAACTTCACCCTACCACACCCAGCTACTTGTGACTGGTTCCAAAGAGTGACACCAGCTGATGAAAGACGACATTCTTACAACTCTTTCCCGCCAAAGACTCATGGTGAGATGGCCTTTCTCCAGCAGACTATACACTTCATCATCTGTGTCCGTCCTTCTGTCCCCAGAGAGACAAGCTCCAAGGGGAAATCACCCTTCCGAGGCAGCTCTGGATCAGACCTTGGGAAGTGAAACCAGGGATGTGCAGCTCAGCTCGGACTGCTGGCCACCCCCTCGGAAGCTGAGTCACTGACCTGGCCGGTTCATTTAATCGCTTGGAAAGTGGTTAGACTGAACAGGACATGTAGTGATTAGTAATTCAGACTGGTCTCAGAGCTTCATGTTTTTCACTTTTAGATGCCAACTGCAGCCTTTCTCTTGGAGTCAACAGGAAGTGAGAATTGCAAGCCAAATTTGACACCACTTGACGTAACCAGGGATGGACTTGGGCCCTTATTTCTCCACCCAATAACACAGAGATTTTGAAAGTGAGTCCTTCTAGTTAAACACATCAACCTAGTACCAGGGGCAGAATAAGGAGTCAAGAATTGAAGAAAACCTATTTTGATAACTCAGATTTAACCCTTTCTTCTTATCTGGCTTTCATTGAATAAAAAAGTAAATTAAGGGCTTCCCTGGTGGCACAGTGATTGAGAGTCTGCCTGCCGATGCAGGGGACACGGGTTCGTGTCCCCGTCCAGGAAGATCCCGCATGCCGCGGAGCAGCTGGGCCCGTGGGCCATGGTGCCGATGCAGGGGATACAGGTTCATGCCCCGGTCTGGGAGGATCCCGCATGCCGCGGAGCAGCTGGGCCCGTGAGCCATGGCCGCTGAGCCTGCGCGTCCGGAGCCTGTGCTCCGCAACGGGAGAGGCCACAGCAGTGAGAGGCCTGCGTACCACAAAAAAAAAAAAAAAGTTTCTGTCTCAGATATAGATCTGAAGATGGTAAGAATAAAAAGAAATAATATTTATTAAATAAGCTACTCCTCACACTAATTAGAAAATGACTGTGATTGAGGCAACACAAAATCTACTTTCCCGATTAATTTTTTTCATCATGATGCATTTGTGAAATATCCTAAACTGGGCACAGTAAGACATGGCCACGTAGTCAAAAGTGAAACAGATAGACTTTTTATGAAACATTTCCTATTTCTGCTTACAATTACTGTTGTGATGATTGATTCATGTTCAGCCATTTCCAACCACAGTTGTGGTACTAGCAATGAGATTTAAAATTTGATCATTTTACATGGACTGTTTCGTGAGGGAAAGTAATACGTGTATGTCTTTGCACTCACTCCTGTTCTTTCTCTATTTTCTGTCTTTCCTCTCCAATCCATCCCATACCTAGTCCCCAGATTACTTTTCCTAAAATATCACTGCTGTGCATTTATTCGCTTGAAATTGGTTGAAACCTGACCACACGTCAGTGGTCACTTAGCTAAAAACTGACAAGAAAAGGTAAACATGATGGTTTTACCCTTGAAATGTTCATAGTCAGTGATAATTCTCTAGTCAAAAGTCCTGGTTCTGGGCTTCCCTGGTGGCGCAGTGGTTGAGAATCCGCCTGCCGATGCAGGGGACGCGGGTTCGTGCCCCGGTCTGGGAGGATCCCGCATGCCGCGGAGCGGCTGGGCCCGTGAGCCGTGGCCGCTGGGCCTGCGCGTCCGGAGCCCATGCTCTGCAGCGGGAGGGGACACAACAGTGAGAGGCCCGCGTAACGCAAAAAAAAAAAGTTCTTTCCAGGACTGTGAGATCCAGTTCAAACTTTAACCTGATAGTTCTGAGCTCCTAAATTCAGGCCTTACCAGAATTATCTTATCCCACAGTGCCCACATTCAAGCCCATACCCCTGCCTCTCCACCACATAATCTAAAATGCCCCTTCCTTTACATATCCAAATTCCCTCAGAACCTAACTCACTTACCTGTCACAAGACCGTGTCTGATCACTCAGCCTTTTCCCTTTTCCTACATTCCAAAAGCCCAGATTATCTTTATCAATTTTCAGCTTAACACTCTCCCACATACCCTGTCCAGACCAAAACTCAACTGTAAATATGTAAATACATACATACATTTGAACCTACGTACCTGTATATTAAAGAAAAGAGAGCTGGACTTGGAACATTCATTCTGTAATGAAAACTGGGGCAAATGCTCCATGGGTGTAATGAGGTTGGGATTATCATTTTACAAAAACAGGCAGGGGGAGGGGTTCCAAGCTATGTTATTAGGAGGAATATAAATTTCTCGTGGAACTCAGATAGGATGCTCTTTAGAAGAAAATTAATTATTATTACAGGAAGCTTTGTTTATTTCAGACTCTTTAGGAGAAAACAGTAGCTCCCTGAGATACAGAAGCCTTTGCTCTTTCCCCACATCCTCTGCCAGGCTTCAGAGTTTCTCCTTCCTGCTCCCCTCCCTGACCCTCCACCACTCACACCCCCAGCTCACCCCAAGGAGACACCGGACATTAGCACCTACCCTTTCTTAGAGTCAACAAAGATTGAGTGGAAGGAACAGTCCAGTGCATCTTCCTTTTCTGTAGGGATGATGGGGTATCTATCCTAAGAAAAGAGGACATCAAAATGTGGACGAATAATAGAAGAGGTCCGGGCTTCCCTGGTGGCGCAGTGGTTGCGCGTCCGCCTGCCGATGCAGGGGAACCGGGTTCGCGCCCCGGTCTGGGAAGATCCCACGTGCCGCGGAGCGGCTGGGCCCGTGAGCCATGGCCAATGAGCCTGCGCGTCCGGAGCCTGTGCTCCGCAACGGGAGAGGCCGCAACAGAGGGAGGCCCGCATACCACATTAAAAAAAAAAAAAATAGAAGAGGTCTTCTTGGAGCAAAGGAAGGGGAGAGAAGGAGCTTGGGGCATGTCCATGTGGAAAACCCTTGGAATCTAGGCAATATGGTCCCATCTCTTCATGCAGGACAAAGGATTAAGTTGGTTCACCCAGTTCCTGATTCTCCCCTCTCCGCCTCATGAGGTATGACTCTGAGGCAGTTAGTTACCTAAACTCTTCAGGAGGGAAAAAAAAAAAAAAAAAAAAAGAAAGAAAGATCAGTAATCACAAACGTGGAACGAACCATCAGGGGTTATACCACTACTTCACTGCATATTATAAACTATTGGGAAAGACATTCCTGAGGATGACTAGGAATCTAGGAAATTATAAAGCTGAATACCACCCTGCTCCCTAGCCCCACTCCCAGCTTCCACCATCCCCAACAGGTATCCTGAGGGCCCAAGTATACCCAGCACTGAAGGAGCAAAGACCCCCTTTGATTGGGGGAAAACTAGGACATTAAGAAGAAGACTTCCTCTGACTGCCTTCTTTCGCTGTCTCTCCACTTGACCACGGATGTTTCAATCACAAGTTAAGCACTGTTTTCGTTTGATGAGTCATCTTCAGCCTTATGAATTATTGTGTCAAAAGAGTTTCTCACAACATGTTCAGAATAAGTGTCATGTCGGGAAAAAGTGCTCACGGGCAGCTACTCAATTCCAGCTACATTTCTACCTGTGGATCACACAGAAGGCTGGCCTGACCTTGCAATAATTTTAATTTCTTCCGTCTAGGTTCCCCACAACTTTGAAGCCAACTGTTATTCATCTTGTTTACACAAACCCAAGAGTATCAAGCATGATGTACATCAATACTTACAGCCTTTGTCATGTATGTCTGCTACAGTCATTTAACGTATGTGCCGGGATTCACTGTGTCCTTAATCACTTTCTTTATCTGTAAAACAAATAGTTTGCAGCAACATGGACGGACCTAGAGATTGTCATACTGAGTGAAGTAAGTCAGACAGAGAAAGACAAATATCATACAATATCACTTATATGTGGAATCTAAAAAGGGTACAATTGAACTTATCTACAAAACAGAAGCAGAGTTACAGATGTAGACAACACATTTATGGTTACCAGGAGGTAAGGTGGGGAGGGACAAATTCGGAGACTGGGATTGACATATACACACTACTATATATAAAATAGAGAACTAATAAGGACCTACTGTACAGCACAGGGAACTCTATTCAATACTCTGTAATGACCTATATGGGAAAAGAATCTAAAAAAGAGTGGATATATGTATATGTATAACTGATTCACTTCGCTATACACCTGAAACTAACACAACACTGTAAATCAACTATACTCCAATAACCATTTTAAATTTAAAAAAATTGTAATAACACATACCCACAACCATAGATTTGTAAAGATTAAACGAGTTAGTATGACCTATATGTGCTTAGACCAGGCATTGGAAAACTTTTCTGTAAAGGACCCTATAGAAATACTTTTAAGTTTTACAAGTCAGGCAGTCTCTATCTCAATACTCACCTCTGTCATTGTGGAGCAAAATCAGTCCCAGACAAATGAGCATGGCTGTGTTCTAATAAAACTTTATTTATAAAGAGAGGTGGTAAACTGGATTTGGCCCATAGGCACGTGGTAAACTTTGATGGCCCCTAGATGAAAGGATAAGTGTTTGATTAATTTGGTATGATCACACTTATTACCTAATCAATGCTGGCAGTTCTTCATGTTCATATTGTGTTTCTCTTTCTTAGTAACATCTGGAATTGAATTCTGGATACCTTAACTTACCTATCATCACTGTGGCCACTGATGCAGAAAGGAAAGGTAGGAGGGTTTTCATCTTGCTTATACGTGCATATCATCTAGTGGTAGAAAAGTGTAATTGCAAGATTTTTTTTTTTTTTTTTTAATGTCCTGGGCCTTGTTCAAGCACATCCTGGTAAGAGGGTCGCTTCCTCAGTCTGCCCACAATGGGCATCTACAGCTGGACTAAAGGACCAGTCCGATCCACCTGGTTTCAAGGAACTTTCCAACAGGCCTTTGACAGGCGTTCTTATAACTCAGAGTTTGATGTCAACAACCAAAAGTGTTCACTGAGGAGGTAAAAAGAAACTATTTAAGAAATAAATATTATTTATTAGTCAATTAACTGTTTATATATGTGTGTTTAATAATACTAACAAATCCTTCAGAGAAACAATACAGTATAGGTATGTTTTTATCTTAAAATTAGCCTTCACTATGAGCCCTTAGCATAAGGTGGTGGCAACTCTTTGAGTCCAGGTCATATTTCTCTTTATATCCTTCATGGATGCCGCCTACTGGTCACTACCTCCTTCTTGTCTATCTTCAGTGCTGACCCATGCTGCATTTGTACTTTCCCAGATCATTGCCAGGAACACTAACTGCTGAGAATTCTCAGTCTTTCTGTAACTATGCAGAGGTTAGAACTTAAGTAAACAGGATCTTCATAAAAACCACAGTTCTAGAACTCAGGCTCTTCATTATTAATATTTTTTGTGGAGAGCCTCTCCACCAGCATATTCTCTGAAAATAATTTTGATACATGGATGACTGCAGATTATTATTATTATTATATATTAAGATTGTTTGTTATTATGGTGAAGCAAGTATATCAGAAGACACTTTTTTTTTTTTTTTTTTTTTTAGGTAAGAAGTGGATTTATTTCAAGAGAAACACACTCCATAGACAGGGTGTGGGCCATCTCAGAAGGTGAGAGCAGGGCCAGGGTATGGGTTTGTCAGTTTTTATAGGGGTGGGTAATTTTGTGGGCTAATGAGTGGGAGGAGTATTCTAGCTATTTTGCATAAGGGGTGGGGATTCCCAGGAATTGGGCCACCGCCCACTTTTTGATCCTTATGTTCGGCCTTGGAACTAGAAGACACATTTTTTAAAATGTATGTATGCATCAATATTAATAGTGAAAAAAAAGGAAGTCTTCCAGCTCTATACTTCCTTGATGTGTCTCCCTCACTGAATAGAATTCATTTATGGACCTTTGAGGAGTTACTTTATAATAAAAAGAATTCTGACCTCTAACAACTTGATTTTTGCTTCCTCCCCTGGAATCAGTAAGACATCATTGGGTTTGTATCCCATAAGCAAGTTCGTATCCCATAAGCAAGTTCATATCCCAGTTCATATCCCATCAGTGACATGACTGATGGCTGGAGTTTGGGATGCTTTGTCAGCAACAGAGGAAGCTTCCTGCTTCCACACCCCACCCCACCCCCAGATGACTCTGTCTGTCCCCCTTCTTCCTGAGATTCATAAGTATCCAGAGTTTCTCAAATGCTCTTTCACCACTACCACCATCACCGCAACCACCACCTGTGTTCCAGAGCAGCTGGCTGGCCTGGGACCTGCTTCCCCATCTTTTTTCCTGGACTCCCTTCCTGGGTATCTGGGTCCCCTCCCCTTCATTCCTACTGCCTTGACTTAGAAGGATCTCCCTCCTCTGCTTTTGAGGAAATTCTCAACTCCATTCTACATTTCCAAACAAAAATCCCTATTTTGTTTCCCCCAAATCATGAAGCTGACCAGAAAAACTGGATTGAATTGGCCACAGCGCCGTTTGGACTCTCTTTGTGATTTTTGGCTACCCGCTCTTCCCAGTAGTTTACACTGACATGTCAGATTTTCCACAGTGGTCATGTAACATACCCATTCCTCCTGACGCCTACCTTGGGACTCACCCAGCAAAATTTAGGACGCTCTTGGGATCATGTATAAAGAGAGTGCTGGGCGTTAAAATGACATGGACAAAGTTCTTACAAGACCATAATTCTGCCCCTGGTTATGATAGAAATTAGCTGAGCGATCACTGGACATCAATTGCCTCACAAAATAGGAGGTTGGCTTCAGTGTGCAATCAAGTCCCTCTCAGCTCAAATAATCTATCGTTCTGGATGTATCTTTGCTTATTTTTTAAAGAGGACACCTGATTTCTAATTACAACCCATTGGTCCTCATTTTAGGTAAAGCTGCCAGAAAAGGACTTTGTGATGCCTGGGCCTGTCAACCTTCCATCCTCTGTTACCAGTATCTTGAAACTTTAACGTTTTTACTGTCATTATTGGGTAAATTCTTCGCTTTGGGCACTGCTTATCATTTCTTCCAGAAATGCCTTTGCCACTGAAGTATCATCCAACATGGATTTGAAATTGTCCAGTTATAAATCCTGGACCTGCTTTCGGTCAGAGCTGTCTTCCCTCCCAATCAAATCCCTCAGGGCCTGGATTTAGCATGGACTTCACTGCCCTTCATCTTAGAAAGGATCTCGGGATCCTTCTGGATACTATGTAGGTTTCCTTCAATTTCAGAATGTCTGTTTCCAAGTTCTACAAGAAAGAGATATTTTTGAATTTTTATTTATGGCCTGTATCCTGCTTATGCCAGCAGATGCATCAAAGATACCGCAACTAAAATAGGATTTTTATAGGAAAACAGAATTGAGGCCTTAATTAATTGCTGACATCATATGTACTCCCTCAGAAAACCAGCTATTCAGAAATGACTCCGCTCCCTTCTGGCATAATTTACCCCCTACTTCTTCATTATTATTAAGGACATATGTACAGAAACAGGATCTGCGCCTTGCTGGACTTCTTCCATGCCAGCCACTCACAGCCCAACTGATGTTATAATCCTTCCTTTTTCACATTACAATTGGTTATTGTGCAAATGCATATGTTCTCCCAGGAACAGATTGTGACTTTATGTGGAGCAAGAACAGGCACTGGAAGCAAATAAACTCCCAGCAAGCCAGGATTGGGACCTCACCCCAAATGCCCTCGATAAGACACAAGGGAAGAAATAAATAAATACAGAGAAAGAAAAAGAACAGAATAAAAGGTGAGGTAAATTATTTTAAACAAATTTGGAGCCAAGTTATTTAAGAGATGTCAGCTATTTTATAGCATGTACGTAAATTTTCTGAATTTTCATTCTCAAGGCAGAAGCTCTAAGGAGGATCCTTGTAGCCTCAGCTTCAATGTTGAGGTCTATTCCTCTACTTTTCCTGTAAATACAACTTGGGTTCCAACAAAACAACTATTTTACTACTTTTTGTTCCTACATATATTTCTATACCATTACTTATTTTAATCTGACCACCTGGAATGCCTATTCTCAGCCATAAGACATTCCATGCATTCTTCAAGTTCTTTCTCAAATATCATCCTCCTCATCATGTCTTAAAGTGTAAGAAAGAATGATGAGCAAGCCATGGAGAGATCATATGTGATGCTGCAGATGGACTGAGACTGGTCATTTTTGTGGTGGTTTTAATTTTGGAAGAAGAGACACAATGGACAGCAGAACGGATTTATCAGTAAAAGAGACTTGATGAGCCTATTAGAGAACTTTCTAGAACTGTGTTGTTCCTTGCTGGTGATTTAGTAACTACTCCCTAAAACACATTTTATATTGTTTGTCCAAAGTCATGCCCTTCTCATCATCAGCCAGGGTGATGGCGTCTCTGAGTATGTACCTGGGAAGAAGGTGTAATGAGAAGGCCGAATATACACAAAGAAAAATTAAAGGGAACTACAAATTCAATATCTCAACAGGGAGAGTAACATTTCATTGACATTTCCTATGTTCAGGCAGTTTGTTAAGCACTTTACACAACACCTAATACATTGAGTCTTCATTCAAAACAAAAACACAAACAAAAAAACCCTATGAGGTGAGCAGGAGAATCTTCACTTTACAGGGGGTTCGGGAATTTGTCCAAGGTTCCACAGTTAGTGTATGAAATCCACGTCAATGCATTTCTAGAGCCTCCTCAAAGGCTTGTCCATCACCTTCCAGAAGCAGACCAGCTATGGTCTGATCCACCTAGCGTGTTCTGTCCACCACAGCACACCCAAGTGTAGCTGCAAATTTATGAATCTAAAAGTCAGCCCTGAGGCAAGAATGGTTTAGAAATGCTAGACTCCAACACATAAAGCTCAACAGACAGTTGGGAGCCCTCAAGTTCCTTCCCTATCTCCTCCTATGTTTCCTGTGTAGCCTTTAGCCAAACATTTAATTCTCACCTTCAAAAAGTGCACGCCCTCCTCCCGTTGCCCGAATCCTTCGTGGAGAACGGCTACTCCCCTCTACTTCCTCTGTGAGCCTTTCTGCCTTGCCAGGCACAATTCCTTCTTCTGAATTCATCTGAAACATCCTTTTATACATACCTCTTTTAGCTACAGCAGTTCACAATCCTTTAATTTCTTGCTCCCATCTCAGGTCTCCCACCAGCCTGGGAGCTCTTCAGAAGCTAAGTACTCTGTCTTATTTACCTCAGCGCATCAACGCTTTAGAACATGCGCTGAATACAGAAACACATTAGAAGACGGATGTTTTAGGGCTTCCCTGGTGGCTCAGTGGGTAAGAATCCGCCTGCCAATGCAGGGGACACGGGTTCGAGCCCTGGTCCCGGAAGAGCCCACATGCTGCTGAGCAACTCAGCCAGTGCGCCACAACTACTGAGCCTGTGCTCTACAGCCTGCGAGCCACAACTACTGAGCCCATGCGCCTAGAGCCTGTGCTCCGCAACAAGAGAAGCCACCGCGATGAGAGCCACGCGCACATCAACAAAGAGTAGCCCCCGCTCACCGCAACTAGAGAAAGCCCGTGCACAGCAATGAAGACCCTATGCAGCCAAAAATAAATAAAATAAATAAATTTTTTTAAAAATTAAGAAATGCTTTAAAAAAAAGAAGAATGTTTTACATACGTACAAACATATGCTGTTCAGGGTGTTGTGTCAGAAAAAAAAATCCAAATCCAATGCATAATTAAAAAAAATTTGTCGGGCTTCCCTGGTGGCGCAGTGGTTGCGCGTCCGCCTGCCGATGCAGGGGAACCGGTGTTCGCACCCCGGTCCGGGAGGATCCCACATGCCGCGGAGCGGCTGGGCCCGTGAGCCATGGCCGCTGAGCCTGCGCGTCCGGAGCCTGTGCTCCGCAACGGGAGAGGCCACAACAGAGGGAGGCCCGCATACCACAAAAAAAAAAAAAAAAAATTTGTCATCTGTGTTTAACAAGTTTTTTTAAAAAAATATGGCTCCAAAAAAATGAGATAAACTCAAGTATCTCCATCCTCTTATTTGAGAAACATGGTTCTCACCACTCTCATGGGAGACACAATCAGACATGAAGGGTGGGCTTCCCTGGTGGCGCAGTGGTTGAGAGTCCGCCTGCCGATGCAGGGGACGCGGGTTCGCGC
>NC_041228.1:21697206-21768953 GCF_002837175.3 Physeter macrocephalus | reverse complement strand
CATGGCCGCTGAGCCTGCGCGTCCGGAGCCTGTGCTCCGCAACGGGAGAGGCCACAACAGTGAGAGGCCCGCGTACCACAAAAAAAAAAAAAAAGGAATGAAGGGTAAGAAAGCAGTTGAATAAGTATTTAATTCACTTGAATTGTTTGTAATTGAACTGAATTAAACTGAAAGAGTCTTAGCTTCCACTGATGGAGATCACAGAGCTATTTGGGTGGAGAGTGGACCCAGAGGACAGAAAAGGGCTGTCTGTGGGCTCAAGAGCTCTGGGTCATGATTTCTCAACCCTGGTTGCAAATTACAATCACCTGGGGAGCTCAAAACAAAATTTGGATGCGTGATTCCCACCCTTAGGGCATCTAATTTAATAGGATTGAAGTGGGGCCTTGGCATCAGTATTTTTAAAACTCCCTAGATGATTTTAATGTGCAACAAGCCATGAGATGATTCCTCCAGAGAAAAGGTTACTCTGGCATAGCTGTGCATTTCTGTGGCTGAAAGGCCAAAAATAGAAAATTTGATCTGTGGTACTGGGTCCACTTGCGTCTCATTTCAGACTCAGCAAGCCAAGATTTTCCACCTTCCCACCACTGGTGCAGCAGGAAAACTTGCCTGCAGCCTGTCCCTCCAGAACTGGAAGATGGGAGGCGGACAGGGAAGGTCCCTTGCATTTCTAAGCAAATCAGACCCACCCTGTGCTCCAGAAAGTAGCCAGGAGAAAACTCAGCGTTTTGACTGGGGTTCGATTGCTATCAAGCAGCTCTCTTCTACTTCCGTTGTACAGGGTTGGCACCAGGTAAAGAGATCCAAAGGAAACACTTGGGAAATACTGTGATACAGCCGCAGCTGTGCCTCCACAGGGAAAAAACAAAAAAAAACAAAAAAACCTGCCTGAGGCTTTCCCTTCTCTTTAAGGCTTCTTCCCCACTTTGTTTTCCTGTTGAAAAGTTTCAAGACGCTTTACTACAGTTACACAATCTCTCCACCCCCATCCACAGCCTGCAAAACGTCAGCCCCTAATCTTCCAGCCAGGGCCACTGCGTTCCCCAGAAGGTCACTCTCCCCCTAAAGCTGCTGCTTTGCAGGAAACTCGAAAACCACTTGGCTTCTCCACTTAAGCAATGTGTTTTTCTGCTGTGTTTCCAAAAGGCTCTTGGAGATTTCATGTTTGTATTTTCCCCTTTTCTGGCTCCACGTTCTCCTATGTAAATGAAGAAAGCTCTTCCAGTAGGGATGAAGGCGCAGTTGGAGCTCTGGCTGATTTCATCCACATTTGCTCTCACTTAAAGTAACTTTTCATGTACTGCTTAACGGGAATTCAGAAGAATTTAAGAAAAAGCCCTTTAAAAATTGATTCCAAATAAAAATGGAGCCATACAAATTCATCTGAGAAATAAATATTGCAGCCTTATTGCTGAGTGTTGTTAAAAATTCTATTTATTTCAGCCTTTTGTTATTCAATTATTAACCATGCAACATGTCCTGCTAAATCTTTTCTCCTACACACAGTTCAGATTTGACTTCTTACATTTATGACTTTGTTTATGCATTTATCTTTTAGTACTTACCTGAAACCCATACAATCTCCCCCCACCCCATATAGTTAAAAAAAAAATCAAGGGGTGAAAATCAGGAAAGTCGTGTCCAAGGAGATTTCTCATTGGTTCTGTCTGCTCCAGGGCCGAGATTAGACAAGAGGAGTGAGGCAACAAATGAACACCTTTCAGAGGCAAAAGGAAAATCAAGAATACTGAAATGGTCTTGATTTAGAATTTTGATATTTTGTTTTTTATGAAATGTTTGCAGTAATTTTGATTTTTCAAACTATAGCATTAAGATATTATTTATCCTGATGACTGAGTTTGTTGGGTGCCACTTGCATTTTGTGCCCAAGTCCTCCTTGAAGGACTGGGCACCAGTCACATAGATTGACATAACAGAGACTTCAAGGAATGATGTAATGAGACTCTTTCCATTGGGGTATTGAGAGCCTCAAGTCTAGGTAGCTCTTGTGTATTGGCAGTGAAGTTATTCCAAACAAGAAGCTTAGTGTGATGAATCCCTCAGGGATCTTAGGAGCCACTAAAAACTGTATTTGAGTCTGCAGATTATGGTTAGAAGCAGAATCTCAACCCAGGATGCCTGCACTCCTCTGCCTTGGGAAGCAAGCTGTCATTCAATTCAATTCAAGGAGATATTTGCTGAGCCCCTCCAGGGGTCCGACACTGTACTAGGTGCTATATACAACTCTGAATGAGATAGCCTCAACCCTGCTCCCGTAGACTTCAGAGCCTAGTACAACATTCGACACAGATTTTTAAAAAGTAAAAAGCAACAATATCAGTGCTCTAACAAAAGTAGTAAGAGAAGAGTCTTAGCACAGAGGCAAGAACTCCTGATCTTGAGAAGATCCTCCAAGTGAAGGCATAGAAAGGAAGGAATTAATACATGTGAGATTCTAAGACTCTGAAACTCATGTGTGTGTGTGTGTGTGTGTGTGTGTGTGTGTGTGAGCGCGCGCGCGTGTGGCTCAGACCTCCTGCAAAGCACAACTTGAAAACACACCTCAGAACATCTGCATCCTGATTGCACTGCCTGCGTGCTCCACGCCCCGTCAATAGGACACGTGCTTGGCATTGTTTGAAGAGTAGTCATTGAGGCTCACACTCAGCTATCTATACCCCCTAGCTGGGTTCCACTGGTAACCAAGGACACACATTTGTTAACTAGCCGGACAAGGGCAAGGGCGCCAAGGCTTGTAATAATAAAACAACTTACCTCCATTTAAAGCTAAAGCATGCTAAAATTGAACCTTCATCCTTAACTTCATGATCAACGGTGTGATTGCTAATACCATCCCATCAGTTCCTTTAGGCTGAAGACTTTGAAGTAGTTTATTTAAGATTCATTGTTGGGGTCATAAATTGAAAGTAGTTAGGGAAAGATGGAAGAGAGAATGATTGAAGGAAGGTTCTTTACTTAATTCCATCTTTGTAAATACATGGGACTTGATGTTACCAGGACTCTCTGGACTTAGAAGAAAAGAATGAGATCATTGATACAAACCAATTTAACCGACAAGTAAAGTGAAAAGCCTCAGTCTGAATCTGTCACCATAAACTGTGTCTTCACAAAGTAAAACCTGGGTCACTTATTTCTTGAACTCAATAGATACTGAGGTAGACAGTCCTGTCAGAGGAGCACCCATTCCCATTCCTGATGTTTCCCTCCAGGTGGAGGGCGATCATCAGTATGATGCTCCTGGCTCCACTCCACACCTCAGCCCCTTCCCCTTGACTGGTGAGTCTAAGATGATCATGAAGACCCCAGACATCTCCTCTTGAGAGCAGGCTGTCAGGTTCTTTGCTCCTCTAGAGTGAGGTCAGTGCCCCGGGCCAGCTGAAAAGATAAACCTAGTTCCTTCTGGGGTTCTCCATGAGGAAACCATAGACGTATGCCCAGTCTTCACTCTCATAAAAGCGATATTTCGGTCTCCATCTCCCTTACTCCTTGGTCTTCTCTCTCCGTTGGTTCAGATCTTGAGCAGAGGAAAGGGGTACTCTTTATTGCCCTTATGCTCCTGTGCCCCCCAAATTCTCTCTTAGTGTCTAATTGTTTAGCTTGAATCAACCAGATAACCAAGTTTAGCAAGGTCACAAGGAAATGCTAGAACTGAAAGAGAATCTCCAAAAGCCTTGAAATCAACTCTTGCCTTTTCAAGGCTGGACATCCAAGATGACTCACTCACATGGCTGGCCTGACAACCAGAAGCTCAGCTGGGGCTGCCAACCTGAGCTCCTATCAATGGCCTTTCTATGTGGCTTGAGCTTCTCACAGCATGCAGCTGATTTTCCCCAGAGCAAGCATTCCAAGACATCCAGACAAAAGCTGCCAGGCTTCTTATTACTCAGCCTTAGAAGTCCCAGAATGTCCCTTTTGCCACATTCTGTTGGCTAATCAAGTCACTGAGGCCAACCCAGATAGCAGGACGGGGAATGAGACTCCAACTCATCCTGGGTAATACAACACTCTGGGTAATAGTCCCTACGATAGGGTAACATAACAATAGAACTAACTGGTCACTTAACATGTTCTCCTTCGCTCAGCAATGTTTTAACATGCATTCGCTCTTGTATGCCACTCTACAGCCAATACATAGGTACTATCATTAGCTCCATTTTACAGACAAGGCAAGTTTTCAAAACTGACCCAGGTTATATAGCTAGTGGTGGAATCAGAATTTAAAGTCAGGTCTGTTTAAATCCAGAGGCCCCTGGATTAACCTAGACGCTAGTCCTTACCATCCCACTAGATGGATGGCCACATTCTGTTTAAAGATCAAAGACAATAGTTGACTCAAGGAGCATTAGAAAGCAAAGATCACATCAACATATATGAAAATACAACAGTAACTAGATTCAACGTAAGTCTTGCCTAGCCTGTGCATGACACCAGAACCCCAAAACTTGTCAGTACACAGCATTTTTCCAGCAGTAAATGGAGGAAAAACACAAGCTCTGCTGGGCAGATTGACGAGGAAAATGTGGTGCTTCTATCAGAAGTTTGTAGTTTTAAGATTCCCTTGTGTTTTAGTGGCACCAACACACAAAGGGAATTAAGCCATTTTGATCTCCAATAATGAGAAACATGGCTGACGTTCAGACCTGAAACCATTTAATGCAAGTTAATCCTTGAAACAAATCTGGAATGAAATGAGGGAGAAAAAAATCTTATTATGGTAGACATCAACTAATGGGTTACATTTCTTTCTTCTCAATTAGAAATGGCAGAGGGGTTTTAATTATTTTTCCTTAGCAAGCACATCAAAACATATCTACACAAAAACACAGCAAATATGTTATAAACTGATTTAAGCCAAAGAGCTCGTCAACACTGTTTGCAATTATGAAATCATTTGGGGATATGGTATTTTTTTGGAAGGAATTGTTTTTCTCTTAGATGCAAACCACATCATAGTCCATCAGGCATAAATCTTTTATTGTATCTTCAAGAGCAAAAGTGGAAATTGTACAACAAAGGCGCCACTGATAAAATGCAATGAAACCCCCCCAGAATCATTGGGATGATCTCACTAGTTAGGAGAGATAACAGCGAATGTCACGGTTTCAAAAATGCTCTTTGGGGGAAAATTTTTGTTGAAATTCAGTGGTGCTCAAGGAGTTCCAAAAAGGAATTATTGGGAACTTTCAACCCCTATCTCCATTTACCATATACATTAAAGGAAATGGAAGATTTTTGGAGACTTCTCTGTCACTCAGTGAGCAATGGCAGGTACAGTAGAGATGGAAATGAACAATGTAATATGCCTGATGAGAGCACAGCCACTTAACAGTTGTATAACTCTAACCTCAGTTTCTTTATTTAAAGCTTGGAATAAAAATAGGACTTACCTCAGATATTTGCTGTGAAGGTAAAGCATATATTGATAATATGTACCCTTTAGATATTTAGTAGTATTAGTAGCAGGACCACCATAATTATTATCATTATATCAGTTTTCAATAGGAATACAGGATAGAACATTAAACTAGGACATAGTCCAGACGTGGTACAGGGTCAGGCCAGAGAGTCAGGGAGTTTACACTTTCAAAAACCAGAGCCATAAAACCAAAAATAAGGGTCAAATGAGCTAGCAACCCAAAGAGCAATTTGAGTAATGAAGAAAAATTCAAGGAAAACAACTTGCAGGGATGGTGCCAGTGGATCAATTACTTTGTTTCTGGTTCAATTTTATCACACCGGAGATGCCCCACCAAATCAGACATTCTGCCTTTGCATCTTCATCTAATCAATTACCTGCCCCTTACTTTAGTCTGGGTCCAGAACTCCATATCTTAAGTGAGTACAGAGAACATGAACCTAGTCGTAATGGACTGGGATTCAGTGCCAAGTTCCCAGTTTCTGAGAGGTGTGTGTTGGGGGGTGGGGGGGAGTAGTTACAAGACAAGGGTCAACACTGGGGCGAAAAGCAAGTATTTTCTCACAAGGAAGAAATAAGAGCCCAGAATCTGAATCCAGGAAGATGATCACTGCTGAACCCATAGCAAGGTTACTTTCATGGAAAATCACTGAGCTGACAATCTAAGTGTTCTTATATTTACCCTAGCTCTATGATTCTCAAAAATGATGATATTACCTGGGGATTATTATTTTAAAAAGTCAACTCTGAGGCTCCATATAAATCGGAATCCTTGGGGGATGAAGTCTAGGAATCTGCAAAATGTCCCCAAGAGATTCTTATGTGCACTAAACTTTGACAATTAGACTAGAAGCTGAGCTAGCCTAGGACACGGGTCTCAACTACGGCAACAGAAAATGTAGAAGGGTAGAAAGCCAGTCAAAAGCCTTCAGAGTATCCCAATACAACCTCTACTAGATTTAAAAGTTTCAGCGATTCACCATCCAATGAAGGCTATTAGAAATTGTGGAGGCCCAAAAATAACTTGGTGACATAATTCTGCTTCCCTAATTGAAGAATGAAAATTTCAGTGTAATGGTATATTGGAATCAACTGGGGTGACTGTCAAATGTTGAAGGCTTGTCCCCTTTGGAATCTGTCATTATCTAAGGGCTACAGAAGACTAAAGAATTGGAAGATGCATCCCTGAATTGGCTTGCAGCAGAGTTAGGAAACTAATACAAACACAGTACATTCAGTGAGTATTTGATGAATTGAATTGAGTGAGCGCCGTCTCTAAGAACTTGAAAGCCTGGCTAGTGGAATAAGAAAGAGTCAAATGAACTAACATTTATTGAGCACTTATATACCAAACTAAGTGTGGGTACCAGAAGGGACTCTACGCTCTGTTACCGCCATGTCTGAGGCCCTCTACAGAAGGTAACTGAAAGACGTGCAGTCTCTGATGAGGTACACCCATGGTATACTCTTAAAATGGGACATTCCATCATGTGACACTTGGTCCTTGAGCACAACAGGGCACCTGATACAAAGACAGGCAAACTATCTCCTATCCAGTGAGTGGCCTATGAGGTCACTTGCTTCAAAAGTTTTACCCCTAAAGTAATAGCGTCTAACCAAATCACTTAGATTCCCTTGGGAATTTGTACTAGAGCTGTGAGCCTTTCCTTTAATTCTTACTGTGACCCTATAGTATTAGAGATGCTCTTGTTCATCTTAATAAGAGGCAAACTCGAACTGGACAAGGATAAACAATATTCCAGTCAGGAGGATATCAACCCAGATCTCTGTGATGTCAAAGCTTCTACTTCTACAGGAGATAGACCTAGAATTGCTAAAATAATGTTACAAAAAAACCCAAAGAAAATCAATAAAAAGGAAGAGTTCTCTAACAATTGGAGCCATGCCGAGGTGAGCCATTGCAAGATCAGTGGAAGTTTCTCTACAAAGGTTGAATAACCTCTGCTTGGGGAGGCCAGTCTGGGAAAGAAAACCTGAACAAGATGGCTGCTACAGTCTCTTCCAACCTAAGATGCTATAATTTATTGGCAAACAGCTGGGCACCACATTAAGTTAATTCCTTTTTTGTCCTGGCAAAAGTAAAATGTATTCTTGCAGAAACGTCTATTGGCAGTGTGGTTGCCTTGTAAAAGCAGAAAAGAAGCTGGGAAAACTGTTTATTTTCTTCTCAAGATTTTCAGATAGCTTAGGTCGAGCAGGATTATAGGGCTATGCAAAGTACAGCACAGTGGTTAAACACACTGGTAAAAGTGGGTTTGTATCCTGACTCTGCCTCTGTGAGCTGTGTGACTTTGGGCATGTAGTTTAACCTTGCAGAAATGCATCTTCCTCATCTGAAACAACCTACCTCACAAGGTTGTTGCAAGAATAAAATGATGCATGGAAAGCACTTTGCACAAAGCATATATCAAACTGTCAATAAATTGTAATTATTAGCTATTCTATAGTAAAGCTGGTTAATGGAACATCCATGTATCTTTGAACTGCTTCATTACCCTGGTGTTTGACAAAAGTCACTTGCTGAAAATTCCTGAGGGGAAATAAATGAATGAAATAGAGTTCAATATGTGAGGAAGAGAAAAGACTTTTTTTTAAACTTAAGTTCTTTTTTCTTATAAGACACAGAGACTGGGCTTTGGATTTCCACAGACCTGGTTTTTCTTCCCTGCTCAATATCAGTAAGATCTTGAATAAATGATTTGGCCTCCTACACCTCAGTGACATAACCTGTAAAATGGGAACATATAATTAGGATGCTTTGGGCTGCAAGTAACGGATTACCTGACTACAACTGGCTCAAACAATTGTGGCTTATTTTTCTAATATATCACACAGTCCAAAGATGGTAAGCTCCATGGTTGATTCTGCAGCTAAAGTATTCTGAAATTGAGTTGGTCTCTGCAATTGCCTTGGCTTCCTCCTCATGATCTCAAGATGGCTAAAGTGGTTCCAAGAATTATATTTTCATATGAAAATGTCCAAAGCTGGAACAAGGTGAGAGGCACTTCCCTTATGCAGCTTTGCCTTTTCACCAAGAGGAAAATATTACCTAGAAGCACCCAGCAGATGTCAATTCAGGTCCCACTGGCCAGAACTGGGTTGTATGTCCACCTCTAAACCAATCACTGGTAAAGAGACATGGCACTATGGCTGTATCATTGTTCATCCCCAATGGCTAGGAAAGGGATCGACTCCACCACACATCTGAACAAATCAGAGTATTGTTAGTAATGAGGAGTGTAGAGGTAGGTAGGCAAACAGTAATCACTGCTCCTTATATCTGTCAAGAATGTTGAAAAGCTTGAATGACACTGTGATGCATCTAACACATGTTACGTGCCTGATACATATTTGTTCCTCCTTAGTGATTAAAAGATCTTAAAGCCATAATCTTCTCAGATTAAACTATCCCAAAACAGGAGGTACTGATTTATATAGATATATTAGGAATGCTATTTAATACAAAAAAAAGCCTTTTCTTAAATGTCCCAACTCCATATTTATGTAAACATGGGGTCTCCAATTCATTTACGCTGCATTTCAATGAACACAAATTAAACAAAATACACATATCAATTTTTTGATGCACTTTTGCTGCATCCAATACACCCATATTAAATTAAATATATCTTCATAATCTTTATCATCATCACCGTTGATACCTACAGATACCTTCCATCATGTTTGGGGATGGAAATAAAGTGTCATAAATAAACAATCATTCAGTTCAAAAGTTTATAGGACCAAAATGGAATGTGGTTATTGGTTTATAGCAAGACGTATGAGCATCAGGTTGACCCAAAACAGAGTTTTGAGAAACTCTTATTGTATATTTATTTGTTGGGGACCCTTTACATAGTGTTTAAATACCACATAACTTTCCATGCATCCATGCCTTCTACAGTTTCCTCTACCTTTTAGCAAGCTTGTTCCCATCTTGTGAAATCCAACTTAATTTTTTTCTCCCCTGCAAAGACTTTCTGGACTTCCCTCAGGCAATTATTTCCTCATCTGGTCTCCCCAAGCTACACCTCTTTTGTCCCACTTAACGTTGTAATTATTTACTCATGTGTCTTTTTCCTTCACTAGACTCGCGGGCAAAGGACTGTGTTGTATTCATGCTGACAGCCCCAGTGCCTAGTGCATTGCTCAGCATGTATTATTGTAGTACAGGCAATAAATCTTTATTGAACAAGTGGTTTTTATGTTTTATGCACCTACTATGTGCCAGGGACTGTAAGAGAAGCTTCATATACAACATCTTACTGCGTCTGCCAACAATCTTATGAATGAAGAGAATGAATCTCAGAGATTAAGTAGTTTTCCTAAGTGGAAGCCGAATCTCCATTTGAATCTATCTCTGTTCTTCTCCAAAGCCTGGATATTCTCCAATATGTTGTGAGATCTTCATGGAGGCTTCATGGCTAGAGCAATCTCAACAACAGTAGCCAAAAGTACCATTTATATATCTACTTTGACTTCTCTTGTTCTCTTTTTTACAATATGCAACTAGAAGCCATACCCTTCATTCGTTAGAAAAAAATAATCAAAGCAAACGCATTATTATTTTCATTTCTTTCTTCTAGACAAACTCAATCCTACAGTGCTATAATGAAAAGCTTCAGTAAATGTGTGATTTATCTATAACTAAGCCATCTCAAGCTGGTATTAATGCAGAGTGAAGCTTGATGGCCTACTGCTGGGGTTTTATAGTGATAATCACAACTCTTTTCCTCCTATATCTGTAGAGTAGATATATGAGTCAAACAGAAGACAATACAGATATTTATTTCTATTAAAGCTAAATTTACAAACAGAGCTTGCTACCACACCCAGATCCCCTTCAGGGCCCAGTGCACCCAGCCTCAGCTGCTGTGAGTGTTGCATAGATGCCCCCCTAATCTGAAGAGCTGTCCTCAGTTGATGGGGTCACTTCACCTGGGAAGTTACGAGCCCACCATTCCCTCCTCCCTCCCCACCCCAACGGCCCTTCCACCCCTTTGTCTCAAGGAGAAGTAGCTCTGCAGCGGTCTCTGTGTGCTGTGGTCTTCCCCTGTGGGTCAGGTAAACTTGACCCGAGGCCACATTCTTCCTCGCTCAAGTCTTCCCCATTGCCTATGCTGCTTCCCTTGCTCCCTGATGGGTTTTTCTGGAGAACACTTTCTCAATAAACCACATGCACTCACATCCCTCCTAGGCTCTTCTTCTGGAGAGCCCAACCTAAGACACTTTGCTTAGATGTGAGGCCACAATCAGGCTTTCTAATTCTACCACCTGTCCACACACCCCGAATTTAACTTCATCACCAACCTCCTCCGTCACAGGAACAGCCGGACACCAGCAGGGATGTACTAAAATGTCTTTTACAGAGACATGGAGGCCAGAAAGGACCTAAAATGTTGTTCCCATCAGTTTCCCTCCCGGGAAAGCAGAGCAAGAGTTCCTTTCTAATCAGCACTAACCTATACAGATCCTATGTGTGAAGCTGGAGAAGGCCCACCCCCGATGGTAGAGCCCACACCAGGGTGGACACGACTTGGTGACCTGAGAACAGCACAGCTTCAGCTGCCCTCCGCCTCTTGTCCTGCTTCCTTTGTGCAGGACCAACTTGCAGAGCAGCAGTGGAGGCCCTACACTATGGAGAATGACTGAGGAGAAGCTCCCCTCCTCAACACCCACATTGGGGAGGGCCAACCACAACCAACAGACAAATATCTAACCCTGGGGTCCAAATCCTGGGTGGTCCGCGTATCATCAGTGGGACCCTTGGCAAACCACTTCACCTCTCTTTGGCTTCGTCTTCTCAGCTTTGATGTAGGGATAATAAAAGTGCATTCCTCATTTGGTTGTGGTGAAGATTAAATGAGTTAAGACGCACAAGGTGTCTAGAGTAACTTCTGACACCTAATAAGCCCTAAATAATTGTGAGAGATCATTACTCATCATAAACGCACATGAGAAACTACAAAGACTTCACCCCACTTGATTTGGGGGACAGGGTCAGAAAAAATGCCACTTTCTGGAATTGAAGCAAGTGAAAGAACCCCTCATAGAAGAGATTGCCTATCAGAGAAATAGCCTCATCTTAAGGAGATGGTTTGTAAGCTGTTTGCTAATGAGAAAAAGCAGATTCCCAAATGTCTACCTAGGAAATCCAGTTACCAACCAAAGCAAAGCACCAAAGAGATGTGCTCAGAAGAACATAATTGACATCTAATAATTATTAAAGAAAGTTAAGATCATCTTAATTACACTGTAATGTATTGAGGAAGTAGAGTCTCTCAATAATATTATATTTGATGGCGGATATAGGAAAGGTATTGGTGAATAAGAGTTTGCTGGTGCTTGGAGAAAAGTATGGAGATTCCTTAAAAAACTTAAAATAGAACTACCATATAATCCAGCACTCCCACTATTGGGCATATACCCTGAGAAAACCATAATTCGAAAACAGTCATGTACCACAATGTTCATTGCAGCACTATTTACAATAGCCAGGACATGGAAGCAACCTGTGTCCATCGACAGATGAATGGATAAAGAAGACGTGGCACACGTATACAATGCAATATTACTCAGCCATAAAAAGAAACGAAATTGAGTTATTTGTAATGAGGTGGATGGATCTAGAGTCTGTCATACAGAGTGAAGTAAGTCAGAAAGAGAAAAACAAATACCGTATGCTAACACATATATATGGAATCTAAAATTTAAAAAAAATGGTTCTGATGAACCTAGGGGCAGGACAGGAATAAAGATGCAGACGTAATGAAAAACAAGGTTCTATTGTGTAGCACAGGGAACTATATTCAATAGCTGGTGATAAACCATAATGGAAAAGAATATAAAAAGAATGGGTATACATATAGCTGATTCACTTTGTTATACAGCAGAAATTAACACAACATTGTAAAGCAATTATACTCCAATAAAGATGTTAAAAAGAAAAAGAGTTTGTTGGTGCTTATCAAGTATCATCTGAGGTGAGAAATAATTACATTTGGTGGACACAAGTATCCTAGTCATTGGGGAATTATACTCTATGACAAAGGAGATATAAGTCACAAAGCTGTAATACAACTTGAGCAACACATTACTGCTGTAAAATAGTAGTCCTTAAAATGGACCTCCAGAGCACAGTATCAACACCACCTGGGAACTTGTCAGAAATGCAAATTCTTGGGCTCCACTCCCAACCTACTAAATCAGAAACTCTGGGGATGAGGTCCATTGAATTGTGTTTTACAAGCCCTCTAGGTGATTCTCAGACATACTAAAGTATAAGAATCACAGTGTATGCTGGATGTTTTACATGCATGAAAGTTGCTAAGAGTAAATCCTTAAAGTTCTCATCACAAGGAAAACATTTTTTTCTATTTCTTTAATTTTGTATCTATATGAGATGATGGATGTTCGTGAAACTTATTATAGTAATCATTTTATAATGTACGTAAGTCAAATCACTATGCTGTACTTCAACTTACCCAGTGCTGTATGTCAATTATATCTCAATAAAACTGGAAGAAGAAAAAGCAAAAAAATTAAAAACAGAACCATAGTAGACCATCCATATTTCAGTGCTCTGATTCTGTGCTCAGAAGTAACCTTGAGATGACTGATTTGATTTGACAGGTGCCATGATCGTGGAAAAGGGTGGCGCGGCTAGTATTCAAGAGAAATCTGCTTACTAGAAAACTGTATCTCACTCCTTAAATAACTGGCATTTTGGCGCACCATAATTTCTTGAAATCTTTATTATTGTAGGAAAAATTCTAAGAGCCTCACAACCCTAACTGTAATGACAAGCTTCCTTCTCAACCTACTAAACCTCTTGATGGCACCTCTCTCGGTTCAGCCTCTTAGCCACAACATCTTCTCTGTAGAAATAAGAAAAAAATCAACCAAGGGAGCAGACATAAAGACTAAAAGATCTACATCTCACCACCAGTGCCACCACCCTCACACACCCATCCCCCAGAAGAAAATTTTTATGACTTTGACCAAGAAGAACAGAAACCAACTGTATCCCCTACACCTGTTTCCAAACTCACAGCACACATATCCAGCGGGAAAGGATTCAGCTTGGCTGAGAACGCCCCTATGATCCAACGAGGAAACTACATTTAAATTGGGCATAAATGGCACTTCCCTAAATTAGAGCAAGATCTATAAGTTGCTTCTCTCCCAAGCGAAAGTCTAAAAGGTGCATGTGTGTGCACAGGTATGTGCTTGACAAGATACTATTTCAGGGAAGCAACATTCCTTCCTAATATACCTAACAAGGACACAGTTGCAGGATCATGGAAATAATAAATAAATAATTAGTAACTTCTTTGTAATACACCACTTTCCACTGATGAGAAGGAAATGGAAACGGATGGTGGAGGATGATGAAAAGGCACTATTTTAACTAAATCTGTTACATCACATTGGTTTACCTCCTTTGAACTGTGTTTTAATCAAAGCAGGTCGATTTCCACTCCATGAAAATGTTTCATTTCAAGCCACTGGAGTTTTACAAGTTTTTCTACCACATTTTACTGGAGCCTTGTAAATCTTATGAAATTCTGGAATGTCTAGACCATAAAGATCTGTCATTTGAACAAGTTTTCTATGGAGATGTTTCTCCCCTATGCAGATTCACAAGCTTTGTAAAGATTTGTGGAGGGGGAAAAAAAAAAAAACCAAAAAAACCTTTAAGATATGTCCCACAGTAGCTGAGTTAAAAGATCACCTTTTCACTTGACTGGAATTTCACCTGTCACAGAAAAACCCTTTATAGAACTATCTAAAAGACTGAAGCCATTCACAGTAATCATGATTTTAAAAGTCTTATCACCCTTACTCTGTATGCCTCTTGCATTCAATCCTGTTAAAGACACGTATATAGTACAAAATGCACCTCTTATGAGAATTCTAAAGCCAGTGATGGACGTCATGAATGAGCATTCATCAACATAATTACAGGAGTTAAGTGTTCCAGTAACAGAATCGGCTTCCAAGAATGCTGCAAAGAGGTCCCCCAAGATACAAACAAATATTACGACAAGGGAAAAGTGTTACACAACTTTGATGAAACAGCACCAAACTCCTGAATGTTATTAAATAAATCCGTTCTTCCTTCTTAATGAAGTTTATCAGTTTGGCCTCAAAGTAAACAGAAGCAAATTGGCATTATTTTCTATTTATTTGTCTAAAACATTGAGGACAGCTAATCATGCGTGAGAGTTTCTGTATTGTGATCCTTAAAGCTATTTGCGTCAAATCCCTAGGTCGCCTGCATAAACAGTTTCAATGCATGGGTGAACTTTCATGGGCGAATCCAAATATTTATTTCAGGTTAAATTTATGAATTCTATATAAAACCACTTTTCTATCCTAAATATGAAGAAAAAAGGTGCTAGCACTGCTTACACTGTCTTTAGATAATTGGTGTCTGGGTTTAGGAAAGCCTTTGATACAAGGAATTGACTCTCAGGAAGTAGTTACAACAGCTAAGAGTGGACCAGGGTGTCTAGGTTAATATATCTGGGAAGTTGTTTTAGTCTCTAAAGAAACAACCTTACATGTGGGACACCTGTGAGTCCCCCACCTTGGGAATAGGTGTAAAATGCCTGAATGTGAATATGTTAATTGAGTTGCCTCTCAACCAGGATACATGAGTACCATGTGCTTTCCAGATCCATGCTATTTCACTAAGGATGTTGCCCACCAGTTTGGAATCAGAAGACCTAAGTTTGTTTGTTTTCTCTCACTTAACTTGCTCTGTGACTTCAAATCATTCACCACTTCTCTGAGCTTGGTTTCTTCATTTCAACTAAAATATGGATGACAGTTTTTATGGGATTCGTCAACTAATTAATTAGCTCACTGAATGGCCTCTCTGATCCCTTTCAGCCAATGATCAAAAGCTCTGGAGTGATGTCTGAACTTGGAGTGATGCAATGAATTATTCTGCGATTAACATAAAAATTGTTAATTCCATAACTCTTATAAATCGACCCCGTAAATAATATACAATATGAATGCAACAATAATATTAAATGACTTTTGTATGGCACATTCCAAAGTATTTTACATATTGTATCAAATCCTCACAGATACTCACTGTGGTATTATATCCAAAGAGGAAAACAAGCTCAGAAAAGTTATGAAAATTGCTCAAGGTCACAGGAGATCACAGACTACAGTTCCTCAGATCTCCACTATATCAAAACCAAAGGAAGGGGGAGGAGAAATTAAGAAGCACTTAATCTTAAGACGAGAAAAGCAAGGTTAAAACCCTTGTAGAAGATAAGCACATACATACTTAGCACAATATGAAATGTGAGCCCAAAAGTGCATGTTACATTTTTATGAAAGAAGGAATCAGATAATGGATAATCTTGATTTCACAGTTCTCCATAAGATTCACTTAATTTTACCTATACGTAAGTACAGTAACCCTCAAAAAAAAAAAACCACAATGTGGTATTTTGCAAAAAGAATGTATTTTGGAGTTAGAAGGTCCAGCTTGACATGACTACCCTGCCATTTGCTAGTCATCTCTCACTTAACGTCATTTCCCAATCTGCTAAATGGAAATAATAACATAGGCAGATGCAATTGCAAGCTATATCTTACATATAAATGTTGGTGATTATTATTAGTAATGATCAACACTAACAAAATATACGGAGTAATAATAATATCTTTTAACATATATGTGTCTGTTATCAAAGCATATATAAAATAAATTACATTAACTCAAATGAAGGGGAAAAAAGGAAAGGAACCATGTATGAACTAGAAAGTTCCAAATTATAAAGTACTTTTAGAAAAATTAACTTACTATTTTTAAATACTTCTGCAAGTCTGGAAATGGCTGAAGAATTACTGTTGCTCAACTTTCAAAGAATCAAAATAAATGAAATTCTATTGAACGTTTTAAAAAGTATGGCCCCCCAAAATGCATAAAATAACCCTAAAATGGATTTGGGCATGAGAGAGAGAAAGAAAGCATCTTGACATAGTAAAGTAAATAAAGCATCTTTAATACAGTATTAAACTAGGTTATGAAAAATACGGGAAACAATTAAATTACCAAAGCAACTTCTCTGACTGTGCAATAAGCCTTTTTGTAACACATGACCTGTAGTCATTATAGATCCAAAGTAAGGTGTGTGCCAAGGTTGGTGTCAGAAAGGAACAAATATCTGACACCACTGAGAATGAAAATATACATACGATGAACTGGAGGCACAGCAGCATGGCAATGGCAATGTGAGGTGGGGTGGGCAATGGAGAGTTTGAAAAGGGATGCTAAATTTCAGTCTGTTACTGATATTAAAAAAAAAAAGTCTGGCCCAGTGTAAAATAATTAGAAATATATATATTGGTCTCTTTCCCCCACCACTGCCTCCACTCTGTTTCCTGACACAAAGCAACTAAAACCTTTCTAAATAGCGGTGCTAGAGGACTCTTGTGTTCCAACATTTAATCTTTGACTCTGGTTCCTGAGACAGAGCTCCTAAATCCCTTGGGACTTCCTGGGTGATAGCAGTGTGTTTTGTTCTAATGAGATGGGGACTTTTGGTGGGCTCTTGGATGGGGGCTAGCCACCAGTAAGACTAAGCCATAACTGGAAGCTTGGAATTTTCAGCCCTACACCCCCATTCTCCAGAGAGGGAAGAGGAGTGGGAATTGAGATAATAATCCATCTCACCTACGTGATGAAGCCTCCATAAAAATCCCAATAGTATGGGGTACAAGGAGCTTCCAGATTGGTGAACACACCCAATGATGGCATACCCCAACTCCATGGAGACAGAAGCTCCTGTGCTGGGATCCTTCCAGACCTTGCCCGGGGTATCTCCTCATCTAGCTGTTCATCTCTGTCCTTTATCATATCCTTTATTATACAATAAACTGGTGAAAATAAGTGTTTCTCTGAGTTCTATGAGCTGTTCTAGCAAATACAGTTGGCCCTTTTGATCCATGGGTTCTACATCCATGGGCTCAGCATCCACGGATTCAACCAGCTACTGATCAAAATTACTCAGGGAAAAAAAAAATTCTAAAGTTCCAAAAAGCAAAACTTGAATTTGCCACGTGCTGGCAACTATTTACATTGTATTTACAACTATTTACATAGTATTTACATTGAAAAGTAATCTAGAGACAATTTAAAGTATAGGAGAGGATGTGCCTAGATTATATGAAAGTACCAGGCCATTTTATGTAAGCGACTTGAGCATCCACAGATTTTGGTATCCACAGGGGGTCCTAGAACCAATCCCTTGCAGAAGTTGAGGGAAGATTGTGATTCAAGGAGGTGGGTCATAGGCACCTCAAACTTGTAGCCAAGTTGAACAGAAGTGGTGGGTTACCTGGGGACCTACAACTTGCGATTGGTGTCTGAAGTGGGGGGCAGTCTCATGGGGCTGAGCCCTTCCCCTGTGGGGTCTGCACTAACTCCAGTCAATGTCAGAATTGAACTGACTTGGAGGACACCAGCTGCTATGAGAGAATTGCTCGGTGTGGGAAAAAATCCCGGCACATCTGGTATTAGAAAGGTTGTGAGTTTGGTCGTAGCAGGAGAGGAAGGAAGAAACACAGGAAGATGTAGTTCCCAACACACCCAACCTCTCAGAAAATGTGAATCGGAAAGTAAGACACAATGGGTCTATATTTTAGCTCCTGCAAGAGAAGTGGGAACTCCATGCCAAACTCTGGTTCTTTGACATTTCTCTATAGTGGAGAAAAACCATTTGTTAGGCTTTCTACACCTGCTGAAGAAAATGCTTAGAAACATCCAGCTGACTTGGAATCACCATATTCATCCAACACTCTCTGTAACTATAATAATAAAGAAATATAGTTTTAACAATTATTATCAACTTTTGTTGAGTACTTCCTCTGTTAGGCAAAAATATCCACCAAGATCATCTCACTTTTATCTTCCCAATTACTCTATGAGTTGGACATTATCCACATTCTACAGATGAGGAAACCGAGACAAAGAGAGTTGAAGGAACATGCTCAACTAGTAAATAATGGAACTGAAATTCAAACTCAGGCAGTTTTACCCTGGACTCCCCACTCTTCTTCACCATATCATTCCACATCTCATACTGAAATTTGACCCCACATCATACCGAGCTGAACCAAACTTCAACAAGAGAGAAAACTCTCCATAAAACATTCTCAAGTTACATCATCACATTGTCAGTCATGAATTAAGACATCTTCTTATATTTGTTCTGGTCACCAAAGTTTTCCTCCCTAAATATACGGCCTGCATTGCCTCATTGGCCCAAGATCTAATCATATTTTACGAAGTGATATTTGGGTTCCTGGGTCTGGATGTCCTCTGCCAAATACAACAGGGCATCTTCATCTAAATAGCCTCCCTCAGGAACCAGGGATTGAACCCATGGCCCCTGCAGTGGAAGTGCGGAGTCTTAACCACTGGACCACCCGGGAAGTCCCACTAATGTCATTCTTAGTGTTGAAACACCGAAAGCTTTTTCCCTAAGATCAGGAACAAGACAAACATACCCAGTTTTACCACTTCCATTCAGCACAGTATTGGAAGTTTTAGCCAGAGCACTTAGGTAAGAAAAAGAAACAAGAGACATCCAATTTGGAAAGAAAGAAGTAAAAATTTTTTTGTTCACGTGTGACGTACTCCTATACATAGAAAACCCTAAAGGTTCCACAAAAAATCCTGTGAAATTAATAACTAAATTAAGCAACATTAAAGGGCACAAAATCAACACTCAAAAACCAGTTGTGTTTCTATAAAATAACTATGAATAATCCAAAAAAATTTAAAAACCCGAAAATATCATGTATATGAATGTTCATAGCAGCTTTACTTTTAATGGCCAAAGACTAGAAATAATCCAAACGTCCACTCCTGCATAAAAAAAAAAATCTTTCCGAAACAGAAGCTCGATCTAATATTAAGGAATCATTCATGATTTTGTGACTGTTTTGTAGATGCTCTTATTGATACTTTTCAGATGCATGGGAAAGAAATGTATCCAAGAATCAATTTCTTACTTTGCTTTGTATAAAACTTCTTTCATTGCTTTGGATCCCAAGACAAATATTTTATTTAGCTCCAAGTTTTCCTTCCCAATTGCACTTTTAGGTGCGTAATATTTTTTCTTTCCTCCCTGTGACAATATAATAAATTTATTCTCCTTAATAACATAAAAAAATAACCTCCCTCAGTATGCAGAGCCAAGTAATTTAATTAATAAATACACAACTAATTAATATTTAGAGAAGTATAGTTAATATCTACCAGAAGCATGATTATACTTTAGGAAGGACAATAGTAAGGAAATCACACTAACCAAAATGTTTCACTCTATTACCAGGAAATAGCGTACCCAGCAGATAAGGGCCTGCCGTGAACTTGGTTCTCAGATAAACCTGAACTCAAAGCCCATTTCTGCTTCTTCCTGGCTGTGTGATCTTAAACCTCTCAGAGCTGCAATATTCACACTGATGTAGATTAAAAATACCCACCTTTGAGATAATACAGCTAAAGTCCTTTTTGGTACCAGTAACTGGTATAAAAAATATCTGTCGTTTGGTATTATTATTATTATAAATGTACTCCTTCTATATGACCTCTTAAATATTCTCGCAGAAAAATAGTTTATAAAAAGAGGTTAGAAGTAGCCTCAGTGAATTGCACAAGGATATTTACCATAACTGTCTTTTCATACTTCATGAGATTAGTCAAAAGAAAAATACTCTACAAAGAGACTGATTATTTTGCTTCTCAAAAAAGATTAATAATTTAAATTACTTTCCTACCTTACATGTTCCACTAAGTAAATCTACTCAGGCCAGAACAGTTTGATATAATTTAGGTATCCAATACTGCCACAGATTTTGCAATCCTTGAGACATATGGTATACTGCATTTCCATAAAATAAGGCAGGAAAATATTGCATCTTGACAAACCCGGCCTCATATCCATTGGCTATTGGCATTTCTAGTGTGAGCAGTGTCTCCTCAAATAAGTTTTGCATTTAAACAGAGCTCACCAGATATGACAGTGCCTGGACTTCATCAGTTTGCCTCTGAATGTCAAGACAAGGCTTTTCAAATCAGGTAAGACACAAATTGTATTTTTCCCTCACAGGCACATGTCCAATAGTTGCTTTCCTCGTGGGCCGCAGAAAGGGCTTAAGTTGCTGACATTCACTATACCAGTTAGAACCAGACAGTGGGGTGTCTCATTTCCTTCAAAGCATAGAAAATATAGAAGAGGCGTCCAAGATCCACACCAAGAAAAACAAAAACAAAAAGAGACCTTAATTGAGATCAAAGTTTACATGTTTCAAGAACACTATTGTAAGAGTTAAGTTTTTTTTAAAAAAAGCATTCAATTGGTTAGAAAATATTTACTGAGCATCTACTATATATATTTTATATATGTGTGTGTATGTGTATATGTGCGTGTGCTTGTGTATGGGTGTGTGTGTGTGTATATACACATATATATGACTCTATTCCACACTCTGGGAATGTAGTAGCGAATAAGACAGACAGTAAGTGCTCCTGGTTCAAAGCATTCCTTCTATTTAAATGGCTTCTAGGTTTGAGCCCCAGCCTTGTGAATTAGCTGCTGCAAATTAGACTGAGCCAAGGAAATAAAAATAATGGCAATGGTAAAACATGGACTTTGGAGTCTCAGTAACCGGGGTTTGGTTCCTGGCATCCCTATATTGTAATGTTAGCCAAGTTGCTTGACCTTTCTGAGCTTGAATTCCCTGTGTTGTCAAATGAGGACACTGAGAGTGCCTGCCTTATTGGACTGCTGTGAGGATTAGCTGATTCAAGCCATTGAAAATACATGGAACTGGAGGCCACTCAACAGAAAGCAATTTCTTCCCTCCCCTGGTTCAAGTCCTAGTATCCTCAATGGATAAGGGAAATATGTAAAGACAAGGCACTGAAGTGATCATTTTGATTTGTCCCTGAAATCGAAGTGGGGTTCTCTTTAAATTAGGTGCTCCACTTATGTTTGAGTCTTCTACCAGCGATGTGGGAGAATGCAAAAGATAACTAGCAAAGTGCCTCCTTGTATCATCCTTTAAATCATTTTAATCAGTGATGCTCTCAGAAGCATAAAGTAGAAATTAAAAAATCACGAAACTCTGAGATACCTGAATCTATAAATGCCCACCAAAAAAATAATAATAAACTGCCATCATCCTCTACTAGAAACCCACATGAGAACCTGGTTACCACTTTCTTCCCACAAACCTTTCTCGGTTTTGAAAATAAAGCTCAAACACTTTGCTTTCATTCAGCTCAGCAGAGGTAGCAGCTTAGACATAAAAATGCAAACGCTGCGAAGGAAAAAAAAAAAATGAAAAACACCCGTGGCTGGCTGCCAGCTCTTGGCCAATCAGTCCTCGCAAGGAAGGTTGCGTCAGAGGCTTGCAGCCTGCTGGAACCTCTGCAGCTGCCTGAAGCACAAGCTTGGACCACCCAGGCCGAAGTGGACTGGCATCTGGAGAAATGCGCAAACAATGGAGAACGTTAGAGCCTGCATTTCCGCGCCAGAGATTCTGTCACTCGCCTTAGCCTGGACTTTGAGAAAGTCCTGGGCAAAGAAGAGATCCGGGATATGCTCAATGGCTCTACTATTAAATCACTGTCTCAGGTAAAAAGCATAACCCCCAGAATGTAAAAATATTTTCTCAGTGGAAAATCACCCGTCTTAGTGTTCACGGATCTAGTTTTCAACTGGTGTTGGGCTCTCACCCAGCGTAATTAACATCTTACCTGTGGGTGGCTGGTAGAATTGCTTTACACCTCTCACCATCCCAACACCTAAGACTTCCTGAAATGCTTTATACAAACAAACAGGAAATGAGGTTTTTAAAGATAGACTGTTCGGTCCAGGGCTCTCTGGTAGCCCCTCCATTCTGCTCTCGGCAAATTTATTTTTCTAATTTAAATGTCAGAAAACAGGCCTACATCACTCATGGGCTTGCTCAAACACAAGCCATGCCAACTTCTTGTAATTACAAGGAGATACAATGGTGGACATGGGGAAAGCCTAATTAAAGAGTTGGACCTCGCATCCCAGATGGAAAGCCAAGTACGTGGCCTTCTATCAGATCTGAATGGAAATCCTGCTCCGCTGATGATGGATGTCTCTGGGAGACACTAGCACCTAGCACCCAAAGGACAGATACTCAGGAAGGCAGAGGAGAGAAACATCCTGCTAAGACTGAAATTGGAACTCAAACCTGGGGAAAAACACTGATCCCCATTCCAGACACTTGGATTTAATTGGTCCAGGCTGCATCAAGATTCTCTTTATTTGCCAGGTGAAACTAACGACAGCCAAGGTTGAGAACCCCTATAAAAGATTCCTGAGATAACACTCACCCCTGTAATGGAAAATTTAACTAGGAAGTCAGGGTACTGCAGCGTGGTCAAGTAACTTACTAGAGCAATCAGAACAAAACATGGCAATAATTTACTACAGTGCACTATAAAAGCTGACTTTGCTTCCCAAACTGACTGAAAGCTTCAAGAGGGTGTTTTATCTCCAGCTCTTAGGACAGAGCTCTAGACATAGTAAATGTAATGAAGCATTTGCTCAGTCATTAGAAAGATGCTCAGAAAACGTCACACTGTCTGTATGTTTAAGCAGAAAGACTCAGACTTTATAGAAACATAAGTTTTCTACAATCCTATAAAGCATTATTCTCAAAACTTTTGTGTGCATGAGAAGCGTATTAAATATGTAGGTACCTATGCCTCCCGAGACCCAGGAGATTTCAGTTTGATTCAGCAGTAACTTTACACAAATTCCTCCAGTGCCTGGTACAACCCAGGAACAAAATAACAAAATGGCCCAATCTGTATATCTGAGATGAGTATCCACAAACAGCCAGTTAAATGCAGGTAAGAAAAGGGTCCTTTCATCTGAGCTTTTGAAGCCAAAGTTACATCACAGGTTAAAGGTACCACGGACATACATGAGTTGTGTGTTTCACTACGATTCAACATACGAAGAGAGTCACTCTTACAGATTTAAGATACATAGTGGAGAGTAGGGTGAATGGAATATTCTGGATTCTGTGTAGGATCCTTGGCAGTTAGAGGCAGTGTTTCCTTTCTACTCAGGGAAGGGAATCCAGATGAGTTCCCTTCTAGAATGCATTGCAGAGCTCGAATTGAAGCTGCATTTCTTGTTACCTTAGGAGGCTCTGCAGGAGCTGTGTTTTAGGGGAAACAAGAAAGCAAGCAATCTTAGCTAGCAGAAGAGATTGGACCATGCACCATGGCGTAGAGTTCCAATATCTCTGCAAAACACAAAGGTTCCTGGTTGTAGTTCTCCCTCCAAAGCTAGTATGATCCCAGGACTTAAAAGGGTTTTTCTTCTTCAAGTCACAGGCTTAGAATTAAATGCTGCCATTATACAGCCTCCATTCAAATCCTGGTTTAGTCATGTACTTGCTGTGTGACCTTGAGCAAGTTATTTAATTTCTCTGAATCTCAGTCTCCTCATTTTTGTCCTGCAGAAGGTATTGGTAAACTCATAGAGTTATTGTGAGGATCAAATGTAATTTACCAAGTGCAGTGCTGGTTCATGTTAACTGATAATAATAATAATTATTAAATTTATAAATATATTAAATAATTATATTAAATTATATATTTTATTATCATCATCATTATCATTATTTCATCTTCCTCACCTCCCTCTGGTCCTAGGCAAAGTTCCTTATGCCCAGTTGTCCGGGTACAATCCCTGTACTTGCCCTAGTTATTTTATTTGAAGGTCTGATCTGTTCTTGTTTGTACAGGAGACCACCCAGAATTGTCCCAGATGAAAGCACTAGGTTAGCTTCTGTAACAAATAAAACCCCGTATTTTAACAGCTTAACACTTTAAAAGCTGATTTCTCACATAATAGTCCAGAGCTGGTGTTCCTGATGGGCAGGTAGTTTAGTGATTAAGGTGATTAAGGGACCTGCTTCCTCCAGCTGTAGCTCACCAGCCTCTGGGCCTTGAAGGTTTTTGCACTCAGTTGGCAGACAGGGAAATGGAGAATGGAAGAAGCCCGGGCTGTATCTTAAAAAGCCCTGACTCAGAAGTGAGCACCATCCCTTCCAGTCTCCTTCCATTGGTGAGAAGAGTCACATGGCCACACCTAGAAGGGAAATGGGAAATAGAGCCTCTGGCTGGGCACCCTTCCGCCAACAACCGCTCCCTGCTCTGCAAGGAGAACACTAACTTTTGGTGGATTGTCATCCATCTCTACCAAAGAGCTTTCAGCTAATTTGCAGGAAGGTGAGGCCCTGGAAGCCTTCAACTAAAAGGAAAGTTAGAGGGCTTCCCTGGTGGCGCAGTGGTTGAGAGTCCGCCTGCCGATGCAGGGGACGCAGGTTCGTGCCCCGGTCCTGGAAGATCCCACATGCCGCGGAGCGGCTGGGCCCGTGAGCCATGGCCGCTGAGCCTGCGCGTCCGGAGCCTGTGCTCCGCAACGGGAGAGGCCACAACAGTGAGAGGCCCGCGTACCGCAAAATAAAAAAAAAAAAAAAAAAAAAAGAAAGTTAGAGACCTTCTACAGCAAGAAGCCACAATGCAGACCTGCCTCAAACACCCTAGAACAGTGCCAGATCATCGTAAGAAACTTCCGAGCCATCTGTTGTAACCCAGAGTAAGTGTATGCACATACCTCATCAGACCTCAAACTAAATACATGTAGCTGACTGCAGCTTTCCTTTTTTTGCACTAAATGCACACAGCTCTTCAAACGTTTTTAATATGTCATGATTTTCAGACTCTTCACCATTTCAGACTCTTCTCTCCACTGAAAGTGCACCATTTGTCATGGTCCCAGAAGTATTTGACCTCTGTCAGATGAATACGATATTCCAGGCACATGACTGGAGATCCCACTGAGGTCATCTTTCCTAAGTTATGCTAACCAGACTCCCAGTTCTTCCTTCACCTCTGGTTTCCTCTTTGTCCTACATTTTAGTGTCTTTATTCACACTTTCACAGTTCTTCCTTCACCTCTGGTTTCCTCTTTGTCCTACATGTTAGTGTCTTTATTCACACTTTCACAGTTCTTCCTTCATCTCTGGTTTCCTCTTTGTCCTACACGTTAATGTCTTTATTCACACTTTCTAAACCGAAGGACAGCTTTAGCCTCCATTTGTCTGCTCCCAGTGTCATCGACATTCCTGCCAGTCACTTTCTGGTCGATCACCAAATTAGCATTCTTGTGTCAAATGCACAAGGGCTGTTCAGAAAGTAAATTTACAAAGTGTTTTTATGAAACTGATTTTAAGAGATGGCGAGTAATCCCTACAAGTATTTAAACAGCAGCTGATTGCTACTTTCCCACATAATCCAACAGATTCACACATTTGTCATACCACAGGATCAACTTTTTTTACGCCAGCTGAGTAAATTGCAGGGGCCTTGGTTATTAAATCAACTTCATATCCCATCACTGAACACAAACTTTATTGAGTTCCAGGCTTGTTGCAAATAATGTCTTCAAGAGACAGAATGAATTTTGCTGGGAACTGGAGCACAGTGACTTTTGCACATCTTCAAGTATTGATTTGCTCAGTAATTTGTCCTCTGTGTGTTTCCAGGTCCTCGGGTTACACCCTTTTGCTCCCCTCTGCTCCATTTCCTCTCCAGGACCGGGCATGTCATTCTGATACACTTTCAATTAAAAATGTTCTTGCCATAAATTTAAACAAGTTGACCATGAAATCCTGCAGCAGAAACCACTCTTTTTTCTCATTAAAAAAATGGAAACACATGTTATAAAAGAACATTTAATGACATGGAAAAATATTCAAGATATATTGGTAAAGGAAAAAAGCAAATTTCTAAAATGCAAAAGCAATATGAATTCATATTGAAAAACAGAACGCATAGTGTGTGTGTGTGTGTGTGTGTGTGTGTGTGTGTGTGTGTGCACGTGTATGCTTGCATAAGAAAATTCTAGAAAGATATTCACCAAAGTGTTAGCAGTTACTCTCTTTGGGTGGTGAGTTTTCTGGAGATAATTTTTTTCTTCTTTTTTCTTAACTATATTTGCAAAATCTTCTCTAATGGACATTAGAACTTTACTAAAGATAAAACTTAATGTTATTTCTCTTAATATTTAATAAAAGTAGAAATACAACTCTAAACAATTAAACATCACACCACATTTCCAGAAAAATAAAGTTTTTGTATTCAGGGTCTGCATCACTATCTCTTTCCTCTGTGCCTTTGGTGCCTAAAGAAACATTGTTTTGAACTGAATGTTTGTGTCCTCCCCAAAATTTATGTTGATGCTCCGACCCACAGTGTGTCTGTATTTGGAGTTGGGCCTTTCTGAAGGTAATTAGGGTTAAAGGAGATCATAAAGGTGGGGCCCTGATCTGATAGGATTAGTGTCCTTATTTTTTAAAAAAAGAGAGACATGAGAAGCTCCCTTGTGAGCTTGCTCTCTCACGTGCTCACGTGCACTCTCTCTCTCTCTCTCTCTCTCTCTCTCTCTCTCTCTCTCTCTCTCTTTCTCTCTCTCTCTTCCCCTTCTGTCATATGAGAACATAGCAAGGAGGCAGCCAGCTACAAACCAGGAGGAGAGGACTCACCAGACACTGAATCTGCAGGCACTTTGATTTTGGACTTCCCAGACTCCAGAGCTATGAGAAAATTAATTTCTGTTGTTTAAGCCACTCAGTCTATGGTATTTTATTATGGCAGCCCAAGCTGACTAATACAAACATTGTGGTGCAACAAGATCATTTTTATTATCATGCATCAGTATTTAACCTTGTAGTTAATTTTTTGAGCAATCACATCATTTTGGTAACCTTCACCCATTGTTGAGACATGGAAGAGGCGGCAGTGCTCTTCCCCCCCACCACACAAGTGAATTCCAAATGTTCCTGAACCACTTTTTCTTCTAGGCCTTTTGATTCTTCTCCACACCCAGCTGATGGACATTTCATGCTCACTGTTGGGGCCCTGGTGGTTCACACACAGTCAGTTAAGAATTCAATAGGCATTTAGCAAACGTGGACAGAGCTGAGGACACACAGATGGTGGGGATAGCAGGGGAGATTTTTTATTGACTAATTGATGTAGAGGTAGAAATCAAAAAGGCAGGTGGAAATAAAAAGAGTGTGGAAGGTCCTTGATGAGCACATCCTGATTAATGAAACTCAAAGGTATTTGCTGTAGGCCAGAATGTAAATTCAAATTAAATCAAGCCCAACAGCTCAAAGCAAAAACTCTTCCTAAAGGATCTCCCAGTGACTTCAAAGGTAGAGTTGGGCCATAGGGAAGAGAGGCAAAGAGGTCACGGAATGTGCCTAAAGTTTGCGTGGAGGCTACGGATAAGTACTTCTTGAACTTGAACTGTGGAAGCTGCCGACCACACCTTCTGGGTCTCTGCCATCCCAGAGCACAGGGTGGACAGTCCTTCCCGCTCCCAAACATTGGCATCCCTCTGAAGGCTCATTGTAACTGGTGTCACTGGGCGCGTTCCTCCAGGCCGAGGGCTCCGGATGCGTAAGTGGAAACAAAGCTTGTACAGAGCCTCCCTCTCTCCCTCTAGGTTCGGGAACATATTTCAACATGTCACTTTATTAGCAGCTAAACAACAGGGATGAGGGAGCGTGGTGTAAACATGTCATCCCCACCTATTGTTCTGCAGAGTCAAAATTCTCCTATGATTGATTATAAAAGGCAGTTATAGGGGAAACTGTGTGAGTCTGCTGAATTAAAAACAAACAGTGAGGCATTCAATGGCGAACAGACCTGATGGATTAAAACGCACTGAAGAAAGACAGCTCAGGCGATGCCTGAATAGACCAAGTCGGAATGAGAGGAAATTCGGCCTGCAATTTCCAGTCAGGAGAAAACTGGCAAAGCAACAGAATTTAAGGCTCCCTCAGATTTACACTTTATCTGCTAATTAGCATTAACATGCGCGGTAGAGGTATCTCACCAGCTTGTGGCACAATAAAAAAATGGAAGGTGTTATCACCACAGAATGTGTAATTACTTTAAGTACTGGCTGAAAATTGCAGGGTACTTCATTTCAGAATTTGTATATATTTATTGTTAGAGATAAACTTGTTAAAGTATATCTAATCTAATTTTATGTTATAATTCCTGTTTAAGATAATTTTAGTGTCAGCAAGCCAAGGGCTGAAGTAAATACTGCCATAAATTGTAATACATTAAAATACCGGAGCAATACATCCATTCAGCCGTGACTTGACTCGCTTATTGTTTAAAGACGAAAAAAAGAAAAAATCTCCAATTACATGAAAACGAGAAAGATACCCTGTTGGGTTGCTTCTACCATGTCAGGTCCTACAGCTGATGGAGTCTGCCAATGAGAGACTCCGTCCTTCAGCTCCTTGGAAATGTGAATCACTTTTTAAAAGAACTGTAGAAAAAAAAAAAAAAAAAAGAACTGTAGATTTCCGTTTCCCTTAGGTAGAATTTATTATTTTTGTAAGATCTCTTTAAATTGCCCTGTACCTTCCCACAAGGGAAATGCATTAGGACAGATTATTTGGCTTTAAATCGTAACTAGGTTAATATTTGTTTTAACTTTTTGAGTTAAGACCTAGTTTAAATTCCTCCTTAAATGGTTAAACAAGACAATTTGGGGCTATGAAAAGGAAACTATACCATGTTTTTCAGTAATATGATACTATGGCAGAGGCTACCAAATCATGCAAAAGCGATTTCTTATTTTCCTACTAAATGGGGGATTATAGCTAGAGCATTGCCTGCATACAGACTGTTCATTTTTTAGCAGCATTCTGTCAAGCCAACAAAACTTGGAAAGATATGGAGATAACACTGCCTCTGAGAAGGGAAAGCTGGATCTAACACTATTTCTGTTCGATAACTAGCAATTTCTCTGCCTTTTTATGCCCTTGTTTCTCCAGAAGAGGAACAAAAAAGGATATACAGGATTGTATGGTTCCTAATATTGATGCTACTATTCATATAGCTTGTGTTTATAAGACCTAAAAACCTTTGCAAATTTTCTCTCACTTGTCTGCCTCCTGTTTCCTTGATAAAGGATCCCAGGATCCCACAGGATGTATCTTACTATGATTCTTTTGGAAAGAGCCCTAGGATTTTAATGTCTGCCCACTGACCTCCCTGTTGTGTGAAAAATGGTAGAAGCTAATGAGGCCTTGCCTGACTCGGGCCATCTCGTAACGCTGATGGATTGGGTCTCCAAGAGCCTCCCTACATGTTGCAATAATTAAACCATAGAGATCGAAAGTCCTGAAACCTTGAAATTCTTTGCCTGGGGAAGCAACGTCACTCAGCACAACCAAAATACAATGGGATTTTCCTTTTCATGGCTGCCTTTAAACTTGGGAATTGATATTTTATATTTAATGATTCCTAGTGAGAGCTTTGCACAGAGCTCAGCATATAAACAAAACGCAGGCCACCCTGTGATGTGATGGGAGTGGCCAGACTTGAGGCCTTCCCTGATGCTGAGGAACAGGGACAGGGAAGCAGAAATTTGTGGGGTTTACTCTAGTGGCCAAAAGCATTGAACAGAGGTGTGGGCCCTGCTGCTCTGGCCAAGGACCAGTTAAGTATTTATAAGATGCTGTATTTATCCGTTTCTTTCTACGGCTCCAAAAGGTTTGCGAAGGAGGGGACTTTTCTTTCCCGACCTCATTTCTCTCCAGTTGAGCAGTTCTGTGGTCTGTGACGTGCCCTCAAACAGCCATCCTTGGTTCTGAAGTTGTTTCACCTCAAAAAACCTGTGTGTTCCCCATTCTCTTGTTGTATGGGAAAAGCATTGGGAATCTTGCTGAATGAAAGCAACTGAAGACAATTTGAAGTACCATTGTCCACTCCATGTGAAAACGAACCCTCTTCTCCAGCCGGCAGCTTCAACGAAGAATGAACTTGACTGTGTTGACCTGATGCTGAGATGTAACTTTAAGGCCTTTTCTAGGGATGTATTTAGATGAAAAAATATTTCTGAAATAAGACTTACCACAATTCATAAGAAGAAGCGTGAGCTATTTGCAGTTTTTTCATCCGGAATCTTACCTTCTGCCTTGCCCTGTGGCATAGCCTGGAAGCCTAACACTGAGCCTTATCTTGGCCAACCCGACATTAATCCATGAAAAGGGAACTAAAGGGATCAGGAAAATTCTGCCACTGGACACCTCCTGGGGTCCTCCTGTGACAACTGATTCTGCAGACTCTCTAATGTAAACACTCACACAGCTTTTCTTTCCTCTCATTCAAAGCAGTTTCCATATTTGCATTTTGGTTGATAATATTATTTATAATACTTTTATTACTCTAATTTACTCTAATGTGAAACGTTACTTAAAATTATTTCTGCGAGCCCTTAGAAGAGCTTCGTAACCTGACCTTCAAAAACTCACTGTACAGATGTCAAAGTTGAAGTTCAGTGATTTATCAATCAGGAAGCAGGCACACTCAAGGCATACTCCAACAGGGAACTTGAGGAGAGCTTTTAGAAAGGGATGGGCTACAAAGATGCAGGAAGAATTCACGTGAAGCCCACTGGAGCTCTCAACAGCCAGGAGCTCATGCCACCCTTGGGCTGGTGGCATGAACTCATCCAGAGCTGTAGGAAAGCGCCGTCTTCTCCACACACACAGGAACTGTGGTCCATAGTAGAGAAACAAAGAATGGACAACACAGTAGAAGGCAGCCAGAGGAGTCAACGCCCTGAACACACTCTCCTGCCCTATCCTCTCCTGCTGCTGCCTCCGCAGGCCAAGCTCAACTAGAAGCCAGAAGGCAAGGGAATCTGGATGCTGTTCATACACATCAGCCTCCCAGGGCACAGAGCAGGGTGAAGGAGGCGGAAGGTGGATCTGAAGGGGCAAACAGAGACTGCCCAGCACAGGTGGGTAACTCAAGTCACTTAACTTATCAGAAGAAATGCTTGATGGAAACAAGCAGGCTTCTCATGAGTTCCTGGACTACTATTAATGCCCACCAGTAAAACAACCTCGTTACCACTTTCCACTTCTTACAGATTTTCATAATAGTCCTCAGAGGCCAACAACTACTGTTAACTACTGTTGTCACCCACATCTTAACAGAAACACATATGTCCCGGTTGTACATATGTCCAAACACGCTAAGTGGTCTTTTAAGTACCTTTTATCAAGAGCTACTTTTACAGGCTCTTACTTATTTCCTGATAGTTTACATGTTCCTTTATGACAGTGCCTTGTTAACCATACATTATAAGGAAGTTCTATATCTTTGTGATTTCAGGCATGATCTTATCATCCTATAGTTTTAGTAATAGGGCCTATTTTTTCTCATTTTTTTAATATTACTCTCTGGGTTTGTTTGTTAGACATCCTCTCCCCTACTTTGATGCTTTGCCATATGATCAACTAACTTTCTCATTTTCTCCCTGTCCCTGACAACCTAGGTTAGATCTACCAAAGACCATTTTTTCCTCTCTTACTATCAGTGACTCTTCTGAGAAGATACTTCTGCAATCAAAGCAGTGACATATCTCCTCTTACGCTGCATCTTTTTGCTTTTAGCTTAAAAATCAGAATCAGGGATATACTGTTGATTCAACCTATAATTTCAGCCTGGAATGGCTTCACATTGTAGATGTTGAGTAACCCTCACTCAGACTCACCTGGATCTGCTCTTTGAATTGTATTTCTACATCTGAGGGGTTAATATTCTTAGTGGATAAAAGTAATTCCAATTTCCTCATGGGCAATCCTTTATTCAGTAAAATGGGTAATTTAAGTTACAATAATAATACACATTTTTTTTCTGTAGTACTTGCTAAAGCTACTTTAATTTTAGATGAAAAAGAATGTGACCAAGAAATATTTTTATTTTCTCCAGAATTGGACTTAGTACTATATATATAAAAAAAAAAAAAAAAATATATATATATATATATATATATATATATATATATATAATCCCAGTGTCGTAGAAAAGTGGGAAAATATCAGCCTTGGAGTCACATAACCCTGGGTTTGAGGCCCCATTCCTTTGCAGTACTCATGATCTTGGGCGAATTATTTAACCTCCAAACTTCCTTTTCCTTGACTATAACCTCATTATATGAATACCTGGTTGGTGGTAGATTTTTATGTTTATTAAAAGGGATAATGAGAGTAAAATGCCTGGGCTGTGATACCTAATAGATAGTAGTAACTGTCTCCCTCTGGTTTCTTCCTCTCTCTCTACATTGATGCCCCATGTTGTTCATGGTGGTATCTGCTCTAGACCAAGTCCTCAGCCTGGGGCTACCTGTCCTTTGCATTACATAATCCCCTATATTCCGTTCCAGCCCTCTCTTTTACTCTTTCTATTTGTTCCTACCGCTTTTTCCTATTCCCTTTCCCCTTCCCATGTCTATCAGAGCTAACAGAATTGAAGACCCATAGACTGGTCAACTAATGTAAACATGTGAACCAAGAAGGAATAAGACAAGAGTGACTGATAAAGACTGTAGAAAACTGAGAATGTTCTGTCTAAAACTACTCAAAACGCAACACACAATCTGCAAAGCAAAATACGTCAGCTGGTTGAATTTGGCATATGGGCAGCCATCTTGTGTACTTTCCTTCCAGAAGAATCCATAGATAATCATTGTTCCCAAATCTCAGGTATCGTTGTGCTGCTGATACCCGAATTTGAATTATAATTATGAGAAGTTTTCTTATAAAACTCTCTTCCAAAAGCATTTGCATATGATGTATGAGAAATCATGGACCCCCTTGGTGGATATACAAATGTAGTAATCAAGGTTTATGTGCTTATATATCTCCACCAAAAGAGCTGTAGGTACAAGTGGGTGCCTTGCACAGTGCCTGTCAATGTAATCATTCTATAATTATTTCTGATAAATCAATAAATCCAAAGAATCATTAGAGGACTCCCTCTAAGGGCAATATCAACAAGTTCTTGGACAAATGGATTTGGAGTGTGGCTACTAGAAATGGGTTGGTTTCTTGCTCAAAGATTCAGTGCACTCTGGGATGCAGTGAAATGATGTCAAGTTCTATAAGCAGCATCTATAATTACAAACTCAGAGCCAGACTCTTACATGCGTACCATGTGGAAAGGAATATGGGTCTTACACCTGTGGTGTTTGCTTTTTTTCAGACAAATATGCAAACTGATAACAAGACCATCTGCTTCTTCATCCTTAGATATAAAAAATGACTACACGTGCAGAGAGCTAATCATTTCACTCCCTCTAACTGCTTGTCTGATTTCATAAACATCTTTGTTCATTTTAATAACGATTGCTTTAGAAATTTCTGATCCTCAGCTTTGTTTATATGTTCTTAAACCCCTAATCATGAAAAACTATCAAGTGAATTTCTTCAGTTACAACTTTAACAACAATAACAAAAAAAGCTTTCTTAGAATTGAAATACAAATTTTCATCCTTCCATTATGCTGCTTTACAGGAATTACGGGGGCTAATATTTGAAGGCTCCAAATGCAAACAGATGAACAAGGATGAATCAGGATTTCTGACAAAGTTAGAACCCTTAGAGAGAAAGCCCTGTGGCCACTTCAGCTTGCTTCATTTCTTCACTTGGCTTTTGCCTGTTTGGCACTGCTCCAATTCTGCCTACAATTCCTGCCATCTTGAACCAAAATGGCTGCAGCTATCAGCACAGCCAATGTCTTTGACCTTCTGCTCATCTCCAACTGATTACAGTAGAAGAAATCTCCTGTGATATTAGTTTTATATTGAAATATAAATTTTAAATTTATGTTTAATATTTATATTAATTTTAAATTTATATTTTATATTTCAATATAAATTTCAATATAAATTTTATATTGAAATTTTTCAAAAGAGGATCTTAACAGGAAACCAAGAGTAACAAAAACCAGTAGAAAAGTATAGACCTCAAAACATTTGCAGAACACACGAGTGTTAATTGAAGCTAAGTGTCATAGCCAGGCATAGCTGGTGTAACCGGTGAGACACCCACCATCTGTATTTTTTCCTCACCTCCACCCTATCTATTAAAGAGTCTGAGATGCAGAAAGGAATAGAGCTCTGGAATCCTGTAAATTACCCCGGCTAAGCGAGCGATTGAGGGGCTTTGGTTAAGTCAGGTTAAGAGATTTATGTTTTATGTTTATTGTCATTTTCACTTCGTTTTCAAGCCCACGTTACTCTGAAAATAAGTGTAAACCTTACCTTTGTTAAAATAAAGGAGAAGGGAGCTCCAGGTTCAGATAAGAGAAGCAGGAGGACCCATCCAGAGTGGTGGTCTGCAAAATGGATCCATTCACCCTAGGGCGTGAGGCATAAGGAAACTTGACAACGTGTATGTTTGCTTTATTTTATGCTTTCAACAATTTTTTTTAGCTTTTTCTTGTGTTTTAAAACATATGTAATATGCAGTACAATGGAATATGTATATAATGTTTAAATAAACACCCATATGTCAGTTTGGAGACCACTGACCACAAAGATCCATAATGTGGTGGCTTCCATGGCAACTCAGGATCCAGGGGAAATTGTGTGGAGCTAGAACAGATCAGAAGGTGAAAACCCAGGCAGGAATGAGTCAAAACACCTGATATGCTGGTCACTTCCTTTCTGGTGTTTCCTTTATACCACAATTTCTGGCCTCTTTATGATGACATCATGTTAAGGGCACACGCTTTGCAACCAGACAGACCCTCCATATTTTCTCTGTGAACTGGGCAAGTTCCTCAAATTTTTACACTTAATTTTGTTTCTATACAAATGGGATTTGTGATACCTATATCATGTGGGTTATTGTAAAGACTAAATAAGATAATGTATTGATACATAAAATGCTTAACATATTGCCTAGTATGTAGTGAGCTCTCATTAAACGATGCTGTATTTTTCTTCCTCTGACTCAACCAACATCACCCTTCGTCTGACTTCAGCTGAAGTCAGCTTAGTCATCACCCCTTTTGAAAACCAATTTCAATCACCAATTCATCGTCTGTGCCACCCTGAAAAGCCCTAGTGTAGCCCCTATCCACATTATATTGTCATCTTTGATATTTGTCAGTCTTCTTTCAACCTACTCATTTTTCCCACTAAAGCCACCAGATTGGTTTCCAAAAGGGCTAGATCCATGTCATTTATCTCTGAACCGGCAGCACTTAACCGGTGTCTGATGCCTTATGAACAGCTTAAGGAATGATGGCTGAATGAATGATTGCTAAATGAATGATTGCTGAATGAATGAATGAATAAATTTGCCCCAGTTTCTTTATCCTCATTTTTTTTCCACCCTCCCACTGATCCATATGGATCACTGGTCCACTATTTTACTATTTTCTCCCTGCAAGTTTCAGCACTGCCAAACTTCCTTCCTAGTTCCGAGCCACCTGCCTACCAGTGAGAGTGGTGGCTGAACAGTTTTCACTCCACAGGACTCAGGAGCAAAAGCAGGAAGCTGTGATTGGAACTCATCTCTGTCTTTGAAACCTAAATGAAGCTATCATCGGCAGGACCCAAGATGTGGTGAGCCTTGTTCATGCTCAGATCAGCTTCTGTCTTCCCTACAATTGTAGGCTTACACATTATCTAATACGAGAGTGACAGTGGAACTGCCATGTTCTCTCTGACAGCAATCCACTTGGTTTACCGTAATGAAGCTGTGTCATTATCTACTGATTTCACTCTGTGGGAAAATTATTTCCTTCTTCAAGATCCCTGTCACTCAGAGGATTGTAAAAATGTACTAGTCATGTGTAGGAAAACATGCAACCTAAGTATTTTTCTTCCTCTAATCAGTTCTCAGGGCAAAGTGCAACTTGCAGAACATCAGTGAGGAGAAGAAACTCATCCATAGGAAGAGAAACTCCTCCCCCTAAGTTGAGGGACTAGGGAAGGAATGGTGCAGGGGAGCTGGTCACTTCCATACAATGGACAGACAAGTGCCCATCTCCCCAACTCCCCTCCACTACTGCTCTGACCATGGCCCTAACCAGACGACTTTAAGCCTGGACAAGGGTTGATCCAACCAAAATGAAGCTCTGAGGATGGCTTATCCCTAAATCTTACTTTTAGGAACTTACCACGAACCTAAGTTTCTAGAATAGTCCTCCGTATCCCCCAACCCTCACAAGTATCAATAAGGTTTCCCTGAGTGAATAGCCTTTTAACCCTAAAAAAATAGTGATTTCTGCCCATGGGGAGAAAAAGTTTACTTCAGCCTTACCAAAGTACCACGTTTATTACAACTTATTCATATTATTTAACAGCCATGTTATAAAGAAAACAGAGTTAAAATTACCACTTGTCACCAAAGGTAGAATTATGCTAATATTTTTGGTATGATTGATGATTCTAATCATGCTTGTTTCATGGGGAACCCTCTGAACTAAAGAGAAGATTTTGTGAAAAAAATGTTGATGACTTACGGTGACTTTTATTTTTTTATTTTATTTACTTTTTAATTTTTTTTGCGGTACTCGGGCCTCCCTCTGTTGTGGCGTCTCCCGTTGCGGAGCACAGGCTCCGGACGCGCAGGCTCAGCGGCCATGGCTCACGGGCCCAGCCGCTCCGCGGCATGTGGGATCTTCCCGGACCGGGGCACGAACCCGCGTCCCCTGCATCGGCAGGCGGATTCTCAACCACTGCGCCACCAGGGAAGCCCTATGGTGACTTTTAAATAAGGTAACACAAGAAAAAAAAGAGAGAAAAGTTGAATATGTATAAAATTCTTCAAGTGTTTTACTCTTTAAATGAAAACTATTCTGTGAAGATTAGATAAATAACAGCTTCAGTAAAATCAACAAAGAAATGAGCAATATATCAAATGGAAGTTTCTTCACTTTATAGAGAAGTCACAAAATCTGCTCCATTGGATAACTGCCAAATTCCTCCCCAACTTTTCCCAAAGTTAATAAACTATAACCTGCTAGGTATTCCAAAACTGTAAACTATGGAACTTAAGTGAATATTTCTATCCTGTACATGTGGGTTCCTTGGGCTCTTTCCTCTCTAAGGCATGACTGTTTTGGTCATCCTAAACACATTTCAACGTTTTTTAACCCAAAGAGATAACTGGCTGCTTTTGTACATATTTGTTCAAGAACAAACGTTAGCTGGCATTGCAATACTGCTCTGATAGTAGATTATGCACAATACTACTTGCCAGAATAGTTTCACTGATTACACATGCATTTATAGATATACACATATGTGTGTCTATACACAGACAAGTAGAATTTTATATAGAGAGACTCTGTGTATAGGAAAATGAGAACTTTATTTGCTTGTGAAATGTGCCAAAATATTAAATTAGATAATTCAGCCAAGTTCTTCACAGTTTTGCCCGAAATAACTTTTAAAATTCATGCAAAGTTGATTCACTTTCTCGAGAATCTCAATCGCAGTTTCACAGACAATCTATTTGGTCCTTAAGAATGCAGTAGAGGGCTTCCCTGGTGGCGCAGTGGTTGCGAATCCGCCTGCCGATGCAGGGGAACCGGGTTCGTGCCCCGGTCCGGGAAGATCCCACATGCCGCGGAGCGGCTGGGCCCGTGAGCCATGGCCGCTGAGCCTGCGCGTCCGGAGCCTGTGCTCCGCAACGGGAGAGGCCACAACAGTGAGAGGCCCGCGTACCGCAAAAAAAAAAAAAAAAAAAAAAAAAAGAATGCATTAGAAAGAAGAGGAAGAAGAAGAAGGGGGGAGGGGAGAAGGAGGAGAAAATGAGCCACAGAAGGAAAAAACAAGTAGAAACGAATCAGTGCAAATGTACAGTACAAGGAAATTATAATATTTCTCAACTGTCTTGATTCTCCTCTTTGCTCAGAGAATTGGGGACCAGGTCTTTCTGGTTCCCTAAAATTCACCTAATTTCCTAACACAAACCTTATTTGAAGGAACTGACGCCCAGCCATTAATATGTCATGAAAATGGGGCTAGTTGGGTTAGATCCCCAGAAGGTATTCATACCCCACATCACCCCGCATTCTCCTTGAGAACTTCCCTTGTCCCTGCTATTCATCTTTCCTCTCCAGACTTTCATCACACACTTTCACCTGGTTTATGATGTTTCCCATCTTAGTAGGTAGGAATTATTTCTATATTGCTGCTCCAACAGGACTAAGGGAACAATCCCACTTGTAAAATCTGGGTCGTTTCAGCTTTATAAGACGTGGAACAGTGTCTGTCTCCTTGTAGGAGCTAAATAAATGCCTACTGCATTAAGAAATTAATATTGTTTAAAAAAAAACAACTGGAACTGCAGCTGACATCTATGCCTCCAGGTGGTGTGGTCCACTGAAGTCATTCATTGCCATCGGCAGCTGCGGTTCTGAGACGGCAAAAGTGGGCCAAAGGTCAGTCAGGATTTCAGTGCTGACTAATACATTTTCAGTACAGTTGAAACTGCCCTGTTCTTTAATACCAACATCCTTCCTCATGTCAGTATCTTCATCAATTAGATTTTACCTGCCCCAAATGAATTTTACCAAGAAAGACCATTGTCATCGATCAGTTGCTAGAATAAAAGAAACATAGTGCTACAAGAGCTGTAAATAGAGTGCATTAATCTATTCACTCATTCATTCCATTGATTATCCTTCTGTTTGTTTCTTTGTTTATATTTGTAGTAATTAGGTGCACAGAATTGCATCAATCCCAATCCTCAGTTCATAACATGCCATCATCCTTGTCTCATGCATGGCTCTATTTCATCTACTTTTATTGGTGGTTTGCCCTAATAACGCATTAATTCCCGTAATCCCAACATTCAACCACAGAACCGGAAAATTTACAGTAACTTACATCTAAGTATTGCCTCCCCACTTGTCCTTCATCTCTTCCACTGTGTGGGTTAGACATTTCATAGATGACAAAACTGAAACTCAAAGCAGTCAAGAAATTTGACCAAAGTCACACAGTGACAAGAGTGGGCGGGGCCTAGACTTTCTGATTCCTAGCAAAATGCTCTTCCTTCTACCTTCTTCTGTACCTTCCCCAGGCCCACACCCACAAACAAGTGATGGTCATCAACCTACAGTCTTTTTGTGGGGAATTGGAATTGTGCCTTCCTTATTCAGCTATTTTTCTCATAAATGTGCCAGAGAAATGCCACAGGACACAGCAATCTTGGAAAAACTCTCCTGGTGTATTTGCAATTTCAATCCCTGGCTTTATTTTACATCACACGTTATATAAAGGTATCTTAAAGACATGCTGCAAAGTGTATTTTTAAATGGCTCTGTAGGCACACTCTTTTAAAGAGGACACTTCTTTGCATCGTTCTTAATTATGTCTGTCCTCCCATCGTCACCTTTATTATTTGAAATCTCTTCCTCAAAGATGTTAGCAAACAGTCCGGAAGGATAGCAGTTTAAAGCCACCTATTCCTCCAGAAGCAAAGGAAATCAGGTTTGTTCTATTCATCCATCCCTGTGGGCGTTAATAAATCCCCTTCATTCATCTTATCGCAACTAGAAAGGCTGCTGGTGATGCCCTCGCGCACAGACAACAAAACCGCTCCCTCGGCTTCACCTCAGCCCCGAGCTCTCCCCCCACCGCTGTCATTTCTCGCTTCATAGTCTTCCACCAAGAACCGTCCTCCTTAATTATGCTCCATAATTCATAAGCAATCCCTGGCATTGTACAAAGGAATGAAATAGAAAGATTCATTTGAAAACATGGGGTCTTATGAACCATTCTATGTCAGTACCTTGAACGTTATCAGCATTCTGATGGATTTCATCTGGGTTTCCATTTTCCACACTAGTACTGCACGTACAGGAGGTATAAAAATCTGCCGTTAAATGCAGCATTGCTCTGCACTCATTAAGGAAGTGTTGCTCACTACCCACTCACAGCTAACTCAATCTAGGACATCACCTGGGTCCTCTGACATCCGGCTCCGTGTCTTTCTGGCCTCCACAGGTTGTGGAAGCCCTCACAAAGCACCTGCGGTCCCCAAGCAACTGTGAAATTGCCTTGGATTCCCCAGAGCTTTCCAGGCTCATGTGGGCCTGAGTAAAGGGGGCAGGCGAGTGTGCCAAGCAGCCGGGTTTTATTCTGGCATTTGCCAGAAGGGAAATTGCTAACATGTTTTAGGGCCCCCTCAGGAGAATAAAAATCTCACACTGCCTTTAGTTTTTATCCCTCAGCTAAAATCAATGTTTTCTAAAAGAGAGAAGCTTTTAATACTCTTACAAGAGTTTCGCTTCAGGTCCAGCTTCTATTAATTAAGCACATACTTTTGGCAAGAGTTTTAAGTAACTTGGTTCCCATAACAATCAGCTATTAATCATCTTCACGTCACATCTGTGGAAACTGGGGCTGGGGGGCTGAATGGCCTGTGGAGGTCACACAGCCTACCTGGGACTCTAACTCTGTTCTCTGTCACATCCTGTGTCACTGCCATCCTCTGATCCTGCATCTGCAGGGGGAGAGAGATGAGGATAAAATGCCAAGTGCTGTGGCTGAGTCCTATGTGGAGGTGTGTAATTCACTCACTCATCGTTTCAACAAATATTTATTGAGACTCTGCTATGGGCCAGGCACTCTTTTGGGTACCAAAGCCACAGTGAAGATCAAAACAGACAAAACTCCCTGCTCGCAAAGAATTTACGTTTACTGTGGTCACAGTCATCAAACAAGATGCAAAAACGTAAAATATATAGCATATTAGGGATCATTAAGTACTAAGGAGAAAATATAAAACATTAACTATAGAAGAGAGATATGAAATGTCATGAGTTGGGAGGAAAGGAAATTTGGGGAAGAATAGACAGGGAAGCCACGGAGAAGCTGGCTTTTTCAATATCTTTGGCATTACAGTTGCATTCAATGACCTTATTGGTACTTGCTCTTTGGGATTGTTGCACGGAGCCCCATGACTTCATTCCTAGGAAACACGTTGCGAGAACTCGTTTCTTCATTGTGTAAGAACACATTGTAAGATAATAAGAATATCATCAATTTGATAATATTAATCAACTGTCCCATAATTTGCAAATCGATTTTGCCTTGGCTGGTGACTTCTGATACATCTAAGGACCAAAAGCGGTGGTTGTGGTTTGGACAGTTCTTGGTTATTGTACAGAAGGGTGGGTGGACACGCATGTGACTGTGGGGTCACTCTTTAGTCACATTCTGATGGTCCCTATTAGCAGCTTGTCACTTTCAACATATTACACATCTTTTCTGTGCATTTGAAAAAGCTGTAAGATAGAGACGTTATTAGTACTCACAATATAGGACTGCTTTGAGGATCACATGAGAGTAACCCAGACAAGTGTACACTCAGAAAGGGTCTGGGATGTAATTTATACAAGTAATGTACATGTACAAATGTTAATTAATATGAGACATTACTCTTGATGACAAAGTCATTAAAAATAAGCAAAGAGGGACTTCCCTGGTGGCACAGTGGTTAAGAATCCACCTGCCAATGCAGGGGACACGTGTTCGAGCCCTGATCCGGGAAGATCCCACGTGCCGCGGAGCAACTACGCAGCCTGCGCTCTACAGTGTGCGAGCCACAACTACTGAAGCCCGTGCACCTAGAGCCCATGCTCTGAAACAAAAGAAGCCACCGCAATGAGAAGCCCCTGCACCACAACGAAGAGTAGCCCCCGCTCACCACAGCTAGAGAAAGCCCAAGTGCAGCAACGAAGACCGAACGCAGCCAAAAATAAATAAATAAAAATTTATTTAAAAATATAATAAGTAAAGATACACCTATACAATCCTATTTCTTTAAAAGAACACTGATGGGAGCATGGATCTGGTATGGCAAATATCCAGCACTAAGGAAATGTTTTTAATTTATGGTGTGAATATAAAATAAAAAGGCAGAGTTTCTTAGAAGAAGAGTTTTAAAGGCAATTCCATAAGCACCTTGAAGCATAATTGACCTCAGTTCAGGATTTTGAAGAATAACACTCATTAGGACACAGGAATAATTGTTGAGGTGGTTATTTTTCACTAGTTAAAAAGAAAAAAAGAGCAAATTCATCAGAGTAGGGACCGCATATCACCATCATCTGTATATTCCTGGCCTCCAAGGCAAAGCTCACCAGATATATATGAAGAGACCCAGGAAATGTCCAATGATAGCTGGTGTCTAAGCATGGCATGCCCAAGCCTTACACTAGGTCTGCAGTTTACAGACTGCGTTCCAGGTCACCCCCGGGGTTCCACAATGATGCCTTGGGGGCTATAACTGGATGAGAGCAAGGCCCCGAGAGCAGGCTTCTGGACTTCTGCCTCTGCTTCAATCACCCCTGCAGTTCCACTTTCATTGATTTTATATACTAGATCCCATCTCAGAATTTATTATTTTTTTAAAGTCATATGGCTTTAAAAATTTTTGAATTGTTTAAAAATCAATAACTAGCACATTACTCTATAACTAGTATGGTTTCCATACTAACATGCTTTCAGGATCTCACCCAGTGCCTGCCCAGTAATAGTTATTCCATGACTATTTGCTAAGTGATTGGATTACTCTGGAAAACTGTAATAAACACACAAAACACAGCTAAGGTGGAAATCAAATCTATCCACCTTTAACCAGCACAAGCAGCTATGAATTTAAAGTAGACAGGATGGCTAAGGTTAAGGATTGGAATCTAGAAGATTTTATTTATTGTTTTCAATCACTCAATCCAGTCAGAGTATTAAGATGAGAGAGGAGCAATGTAACAGTAGATGAACAGATAATTAGTTAAAAGAGGAAAAAGAAGCACAGACTCTGACGTCAGTCAAATCTGGCCTGAAATTCTTTATTAGCTACGTAACTTTGGCAAGCGACTTAATCTCGCTAAGCCTCGGTCTAGCCGTAAAGTGGGGATAACAACAGGAACTGTTTCGTTGGTTTTGTGCAGATTAAATAAGATATTCCATGGAAAGTTCTTAGGATGGTGTGTGATACATAGAAAGCACTCAGTAAATGTTAGCTGCATATATATATACACATACATACTCTCTCTATATATACATATACCCACTCTATGTGTATATACACACTATATAAACATGTGCACACACTAAGTGAATATATGTATACATATATATGTGCATTAGAATTTTAAAACTGAGGAAGATATTAAAAATCATATAACCCTGTGATTTTTAATAGGTGTTTATTAGCAGCAGGACCCTTCCTTCAAATACATGGAAGAATCCCAATGTGTGGATTCTCTGGCGCAGTCAAGAGGTTCGAGAGCCCATTTCCCCCTTCTTACCCCCTCCACGCACGCACACGCATGCACCCGCACGCATGCTATCTCACCAGCCCAACAAACACTCTATGTCTTAATTTCTCTTGCTAGCACCCAGCAAGACTCTAAGGCTCTTTGGAAAAGCCTTAACCATTAATCAAATCCAATTTCCTCATGTGTCAACAGCATAACCAGGCCCAGAATAATAAAGATATTTGTCTGACGTTTATGGAATATCCAAAAAGAACAGCTCCTATTTATTGATAGTTAACTGTGCACCGGGTACCATGCTGAGCAGTTTACCTACATTATTCTAATTTTTTCAACAGCCTTGTGAATTAGGTATTATCATCATCACCATTTTACAAGTATGCACACTTATTAAATAAAATGGCCCAGGTCCTAGAGCTAGTTAGTTCAAAAGCCTGGATTTGAACCAGATTTGTATGATTCCACAGCCTCAGTTCTATTGCCTCTGACCTGTACCCTTGGCATCTTGATTCCCTATTTCAACTGAAGTCCTGCCCTCATGTTGATCCAGATCCCCTTCTTTTCATTGGAGAATATGGAAGTCCTTCTCTCTGATTCATAAAGGACTCAAGGCACAGTTTTCATAGGTCTGATGCCCCAGCCAGGGAATGTAAGCCATGTCTACCCAATCAGTACTGTTGGAGTCAACCCAATCAGCTCATGGGAAGCATGCTGTGAAACCTTGTTTAAACATTTGAGTTTGGAGAAAGTGAAGCAACAAGAGAGAGGGTCACCTAAAGTTTTCAGCTCTTTCCCGGCCATTTTGGTTTCCTTTCAAGAATGGCTCACTGTCTAAAGAACAAACATCACGTTCCCCTGACTTGCAGAGAGCAATTCTATGCTCAAGTTCCCAAAGAGCAACCAAACAGTCTTGGAGAAGGACTCATCTAGTTGTGTTCCCTTCCCATGAGCCCCAATAAAATAGGCATTTGCTACCATACTTAAAAGTCCTTATTAAATCATAGAAGACAACACAGGCATCCATGATTAAAACTATTGTGATATTGGGTTCTCCTGAATGAATGAATAACACTGTTAGCAATATACTTCCTTGACTGTTTGTGTTTCATAACTCTTGCAGGCAGTTACGCCTGTAGGGTAACTTAACAATTCACTCACTTATTTATTACAAATTTTTAAGCACTTACTTTGTGCTAGGCCCTGAGATAGAAATTGAATATGAATTTTTTAAAATACAAAAATCTCTATCACTTGAGTGTTTACCAGGGTTCAGGTACTATGCTAAGTGCTTTTCATATATTCCTTCATGTAACTCTCAAAACTGGGCTTGAAATTGGTATAATCCCTGGTTTACAGATGAGAAAACGGAGTCTTATCAAGCTAAACATTTTGCTCCAAATCCCACAGCTATTTAGTAATGGTACTGGGAAACTTTGAATCAGAACGGGGTTTTTTTGTGTTTACTGAATGACCCCAGTGGTGTTTGACCCCGTATGGTGTTTACCTAATGACCTCAGTGATGTAGACATCACAGAGTTCTTTTGAAATACAATAGAGATTTTGACCTTTAAGAAGTTTATTGCTTAATTTTGTAGATCAGTGGTTCTCAAATGAGGGACATTTTGCCCCCAAAGGGACATGTGACAACGTTTAAAAGCAATTTTATGTTCACAATTGGGCGTGTGAGGATGCTACTTATATCTAGTAGGAGGAATCCAAGGATGCTATTAAACATCCTACAATACAGAGGACATCCTCCTGCAACAAAGAATTACCTGGTGCAAAATATTAGCAGAGCCAATGTTGAGAACCATTGTTACAGATAAGACAACCCATAGAAAGTGAAAATCAACCAATAATGTACAAGTTGAACTATGTAAAGGCACTGCAGGAAAAAAAAGTTGGATTATGGAGAATGGCTCAAAGAGGAAAGCTTTGGAATTCAAGGGCTAGAATACAAGCTTTGCAGTTGAACAAACCTGTATTTGATCCCAAGTCTGACCTTAACTGATGGTGTAGCTTTGGCCGAGTCTCAGTGTCCTCATCTTTAAATGGAAATAACAATACTGACCTTGCGGGAATATTATACCAATTGAGATGATGCGTAAATTACCTATGTCAGCCCCAAAAGTGATAGCCACTCTGGAGGGGTTTTACTTTTCCAAGTTACAAATCATATCGAAGTGACTAAAATAAATAAAATAGTGGGAGTGGGTTTAGTATTAATGATAGGGGCTTCCCCGGTGGCGCAGTGGTTGAGAGTCCGCCTGCCGATGCAGGGGACACGGGTTCGTGCCCCGGTCCGGGAAGATCCCACATGCCGCGGAGCGGCTGGGCCCGTGAGCCATGGCCGCTGAGCCTGCGCGTCCGGAGCCTGTGCTCCGCAACGGGAGAGGCCACAGCAGTGAGAGGCCCGCGTACCGCAAAAAAAAATAAAAAAAATTAAATGATATGAGGAGTCACCATGTGGTCTCTCAAGCTGATTCTTCCCCAAAGAGTTGCATTCCTGGACAAGCCCAGAATAAGAGTCCAGATGCCTGCAGTCTCACCCATACTCTTGGCCCCTTCATGTTCTTGGTCAGTAACTGGTATAGACCGGATGTTTGTGTCCTCCCCATCCCCTAAATTCATATGTTGAAGCCTAATTCTTGATGTGATGGTATTAGAAGCTAGAGCCTTTGGGGTGATTAGATCATGAAGGTGGAGCCCTCATAAATGGGATTCATGCTCTTATAAAAGAGACTCCAGAGAGTTTCCTCGACCCCTTTCACCATGTAAGGACACAGCAAGAAGACAGCCACTTATAAAGCAGGAAACAGGTCTTCATCTGACACTGAATCTGCCAGTGCCTGTATCTTGGACTTCTGAGCCTCCAGAACCGTGAGAAATAAACTTCTGCTGTTTATAAGCCAGCTAGACACTCAGGTGGTCTGCTGTAGCATCCCAAATGAACCAAGACACTAACTTCTCCCCTTTAGGCCGCTACACAATTCCTGAGTTGTTCAATTCCAGATATCCCCTTTGATTTAAAAACCAGGGTAACATACAATCTGAATGAGGACACTGAAAGCTTAGTCATTTTCCACGAAAGCAGCTCTTACCTGTCCTTCCTTTTTCCGCTTTTCTCACTCCCCAGCATGCCATGCTTTCCAATGTGATTTTTTTTCTTTTTTTTCAACAACCTTTTTATTTTGAAATAATTTTTTAATTACAGGAGGTGGCAAAATTGCATAGAGTTCCCATATATCTATCCTTCATCCAGTTTCCCCTGATGTTTACATCTTGCCTAACCTCGTTACGTTTGTCAAAACCAGTAAGTTAACACTGATACAATGCTATTAAGTAATCTACAGACTTTATTCAGATTTCATCAGGTTTTCCATGATGTCCTTTCTCTGTCTTTATACAACCCAGGAGTCAAACATCCCACAAACTCCAGTGAGATCTGTATCCTCAGAGGATCCACCAGAGTAACCCTGAAGCCAACCAAAGATGAGTTCAGAACTCCCCAGACAGATTCAGGCCCAGGTCAGAGTCCAAAGGGTGCAATGGATTAGGCCCTGGGGTTGAGGGTGAGGTTTAGGCTCCCTGAATATGCGGCAGAAACCAACTTGCTGGGCAGGCGAGGTCACACGAGGGCCCAGTGGGGCAACTGTAAATTTTTTTTTTCTGGGAACCTTCAAATAGTCCCACTTTGCTGAAGAAAGGAACCTGGAATATCTGGGACTTGTTGATGAAGCACTTTTGAAATAATCCTCCTACGTGAGTCTGAACACGTTGCTTTGCTAATCAAGAGATGGCAGCTGGCCCTTGATAAAGCAGTAGATGGGCTTCCATTGCTCTCAGCTGCACACACACAGGGCTCAGCAGGGCCTGGCCTGGCCACGGTCTTGCACCAACTTAACTATCATCAGCATAGAACCAGCTCGGTCCAGGCTTCACACACTGGACTCTGCTCTTCTGCTTGGGCCCAGCCAACTTGGCTTGGAGTGCGTTTGGTCACTTTTTGTAAAACACTTACTGAGATTTACCATTTCTCTGTGCCATGACCTTTCTATCACATCTAAAGTGGGTTTTGCCTCTCTTTTCACAGAAGAGGAAAATTTTCCTGTATTACATGTGTTCCTGACATAGCCCTGCTCTCTCGTGCGCTACAGGAAAAAGAACAGTAAAATCAGACAAGCAAGTGTCACTCTAGGACCCATCACCTGCTGAGTGAGCTGGGCCATGTTACAGCCTCACGCTTCAGCATCTTTCTCTGAGAGGTGGAGCAAATTGTACCTGCCTCAGAGAGTTGCTTTGAAAATTAAATAAAGAAGTGAAAGAATATTTTTCAAGTTCCTTGCTTAATGTCCGGGACTTGGAAGTCACTCAATAAATGGTGTTGGGCTTCCCTGGTGGAGCAGTGGTTGAGAGTCCGCCTGCCGATGCGGGGGGCGCGGGTTCGTGCCCCGGTCCGGGAGGATCCCACATGCCGCGGAGCGGCTGGGCCCGTGAGCCATGGCCGCTGAGCCTGCGCGTCCGGAGCCTGTGCTCCGCAACGGGAGAGGCCACAACAGTGAGAGGCCCGCGTACCGCAAAAAAAAATAAATTAATTAATTAAATTAAATAAATTTTAAAATGGTGGTTGCAGTTGCTATTGTTGTGATTATTACTGTGGTTGTTCAGTTCCTTTATCTGTAAAAAATGCATGTTCATTCATTCAACACTGAACTAGGCTCCAGGGATACAGTGGTGAACAGGACAGACAAGGTACTTGCTAGCATGGAAATTACTTCCAAAGGCAGAGACACAGACAATAATCAGGTGAAGAAATGAATGAACAACATGATTTTAGATGGTGAGAAGAACTATAAGAAAAACATGGCAGTTATGGAGAATGCCTGGTTAGAAATGCAGAACTACTGCAAATTCTATAATCACAGGAGGTTTCACTGAAAAAAATTACATTTGTGCTAAAAACTGAGTGGCAGCAAGGAATCAGCCAAAGAAAGAATTGGGGCAGAGGATTCCAGGCACAGAAAACAGCAAGTGCAAAGGTCCTGAGGTAGGAACACACTTGAGGTGTTAGGGGAAAAAAAAGGAAAGAATACCAGTGTGACTGTAGCACAGTGAGCAAGGGGGACAGTGGCTGAGATAAAGTCAGAGGAGCAGGAAGGAGTCAAACAGAGTAGGCTTGGAGGTCAAGGTAAGGGATTTGGATTTTATTCCAAGGGCAATGGAAAGCCAGGGGGAGTGTTTAAGTGGGGAAGTGATGAGTTTTGAATTACAGTTTTAAAAGATCATTTAAACTTTAGACTTGACCATAAGAGGGCAAAAGCGAGAGCAAAGGAGTAATTAGAAAGCTAATATGCAGTAACCCAGGGTGAGACGCTGGTGACTTGAACCACAAACAATTCTTTCCTTCTCCGAATTGTTGCGAAGAATAAATGAGATCGTGTAAAGGCACCTAGGACAATTCCTGGCACAGAGTGGATGCTCAAAATATTTTAATTCTCTTCTTCCAACTCTATAATATAGCAGAGATCTCTATTCCCACAAAGTACTCTTAGAGGCAGATATAACACGTGTAAGTGTGAATGCCAGCATTCTCATCAACTGAATGTTGATACAGCAACATTACAGTAAGGCCGAGTAAATGCCAATTCCAGCCTGGTACATATTGCCTTGTGTTGCCATTTCGTTAAAACTCCAAAAACTATTATGCTTGAACATTGTAAACTCATTTTTTAAGAAGTAGCATGGGGACCATAATGCGTTTTGAATGCACAATCTAGGATCGCCATTCTCCTCTAGTCCAAAGAGAAGATTAAAATTTTTCCAATTTAAAACCCTACCAGATTTGTCCTTCAATTAATGCTGAAGGCACAATCCAGCTGTCTTGAATTAAAGCTACATGCTTTGCTATCAGCTAATGGATACTATAAAGGAATTGTTGGAAAATAAGAGCAAGAAATACAATGTTAATTGTAATTCAGATGAGGAATAAGAAATGTAATTGGTACTAGAGAAGCTTTGGATTGGACCATCCACAATGAGTCAGGAAATAGAAGGCATCACGTCATGTTTAAGAATCTGGGTTCTAAAGAAAGAAGACTTCCTAGGGGTGGTATCTGTCCTCCCCTCATTTATTCTTATGTTTGTATGACTTTGGGGAAGTCTCTTCACCTCTAAAAATCAACTCCTCATCTGTAGAATGTGAAAAATAACAATACCTCATCAGATTATGGTAAAGATTACACATGAGCATCTACTTAAAGTGTTTAGCATGATGCTGGCATAGGATTTAAAGAAATACCAGTTATCTTTATTACCCTCCAGTATCCTGAGGCTCAGGTGAAAGAACTAGAATTACTTATTCTGGAATTGAGAAGGCTGAATGTGTAATTTAGATTTTTACCATGAAAATTGCCACAATGTATGGAGTCCTCAGAGGCTAGATACTACGCCAAGGGTTTATGTTTAATAAGAGAAAAAAATGCAACTTCCAGCATTCAGAAGCTGGCCTGGCACTCCCAGCAAAGTCTTGTTATCCTCCTATTAGACATAAAACATCTCTCAGAATTCCAACCTCAGACAAGGTTGCTGGGAGACCATGACAAAGTGAGACAGAGCAAAGCCACTTCACAACTTCGTCCAAGTGCAGACAAAAACAAGGTCGTTGTGCCACCCTCAAAATACCACCCCCCCACCAAATGAGTGACTCCTACGTATTTACCAGTCACAGCTTTATACTCATGCTGGTCTCTGCTCCCTGTACATAAGATTTATTGAGATACACAATCATATTGTGTATTGCCTCTGCTTTCTGACAACATTTAATGCAGAGCGAACCTTTCCCCAGATCACCCACCCAAAGCCCCAATTCTATGACAGATTCTTTCTAACGCCCTCTTACTGAGCCATCCTAAATTTGCCTGGACTGTGTGTTCTCCTCGATGCAACAAGTAATAAACCCAACCTGTTTAACTATAGGTGTTTTCCCCAGTGGTCTTTAGGCGAAGTGCATTAATTTTTAAACAACAATATAAGGCACATATTATTATCTCTATTCAGCAGCAGAGGAAACTGAGGTTCAGAGCAATTAAGTATCTCGCCCAAGACCCTCCACATAGCAAGTAACAGAGAATGGACTGGAAGTCAGGTCTGTTCTATTGCAAAGCCCAGGCTCAGAAATGCCCCAGTTTCATCCTAGTCTTAAGGGGTGCTCAAACTCTGAGTAGGGTCCAACTGATGACTGAGCTAGAAAAACTGTCAAGAAGCAGCAAGATGAATTAGATGGGGGCGCAGGGTATTCTTTATAGGAAGGAGGTAGTATAAGTGTTGGAAAGGAGGACTAATTTTCCCACCGATGGAGAATTATTCTTTTTTAATTAAAATAAATTTAGATGATTTAAAGAAGGTAGAGAGACATTTTGACTTTGGAAATGTTGAGCAACTTGACAGGACAAGTTAGGGGAGAGACAGGCTGCTCTCATGCCCTACAACTCTTCTGTTATTTGCTTCAGAGATCATGGTCTATGACAGAATGGTAACTACATTAGAAATGAAGATATGAAAGCCATTATGGCTAATATTATCCTTTAAATGATTGGAAGCATCTCACAGGAACAAGAAAGAATAGTTTTTTTATATTTCAAATTTATCTCAGTAATTGGATACTATACGATTTGATTTTATTATTTTTTTCAAGCAGAAAGAGAATAACTGGCAAGTGAACATTTAATGGGCAAATATATAGCTTGCACAATTTAAAAATAAAATCTAACAGTTTGCATGTTTAGCACCTTTCATGCAAGAATTTTAGAGCGGTTTTGTAAAACTGCATTACACTTCCTTCCTGCTCCCCACCACCCATGAAGAAGCTTGAGAAGTCTCTCGTGCCCAGGGATGTGGAGGTGTGTGGAAGATGTGGGAGTCCTGAGTTGAAAGGAAAGCTTGGGTTGATCTTTTGAACAGGAGCCCACTCACACGTGTCAGGCAGTCTCCAGGGAAATGAAACCGCTCCTTTGGGACCCGCTCTCCCCTCTCCCTTTGCTCTGCTCCGTCACTTTAACCCCTCTGTCCCCCTCCTCTGGGACCCCACATTGTTTTTCCCTCCACTCCAGAAGTCAGATTATATCTGGTTTCCTTTGAATAGTCCTCAGAGAAATGATGGGGAAGGAGAAGATCACTGGGGAGGCAGGCTTTAAAAATCACGTCCTTGGAGGGGGCACCTACAAAATAATCAGACCTTCACGTGGCCATGGTAGGCTTTGTCTCAGCTAAGCTAGTGTGAACTCCATCCATTTGCCCAACAAATATTACTGAGTATCTAGTTATCTAGGCAGTACTGTTCTAGGGAATACAGCAATGGATGAAACAGAGGAGAATCTCTGCCTTTATGGGGTGTATATTCTAGTTGAGGGAAAGTCAATAAATCAAACAGATTTTTTTAAAAACCAAATTATATGATATATTAAAATGAGCTAAATACTATGGGAAAAAAAAAAGCAGGGAATGGGGTTAGGGACCTAGGAGGTTAGATTTTTAAATGACGTAGTTAAGGAAGACCTCATTTAGAAAGTGATGTTGGAGCAAAAATTTGAAGGAAGTGAGGGGGCAAATGAGGGAAAGGAATAGTCTAGGAAGATGGAATACAGTAATAAAGGTCTTGAGCCAGGAGGAAACCTAGAGTTCCTAGAGCATGGCTGAAGTAGAGAAAGTGGGGGGAGAGAAGTGGCAATCATAGAGGTAAATGTGGAACAGGAGTCGGCAGATTGAGTAGGGTCCTGTGGGTCACTAAGGACCTTGGCTTTTCTTCTGTATCAGATGCAGAGAAATTGGAATTTTTGAAAACAGGAGTGACAACATCTTAGAATTTAAAGGGATCTCAATGCAAGGTGAGAGTGGAAGCCAAGAGTTCAATGAGAAGCATATTGCAACAATCTATGTAAGAGAAGATGGTGCTTTAGACCATCACCTTCAGAGGTGAAGGTGGAAAAAGTGTTAGGATTCTCAATATATTCTGAGAGAAAAGCCAATAATATTTGCTGACAGATTGAGTGTGGGATATGAGAAAAAGAGAGGAGTTGACGATGACATCAAGCATTTTGGCCTGAGCAACTGGAAAGACAGAACTGTCATTTACCAAGATGGGAGAGAGTGAAGGTGCAGCAGTTTGGGGAGGAAAGATCAGCAGTGCACTTTTAGCGATGTTTCATTTGAGCTGTCTACTAGACATCCAAGGGGAGATGCCCAGAGGCAGCTGAAAATACAAGTCTAGAGTTCATGGAGAGGTCGCAGTTGGAGATATAAATTTAAGAGGTGTCAGCAGACTGACAATATTGACAGCCATGAAAATAGATAGGAGCAGTGAGAGAGGATGCGGGTAACTAAGAAGAGGACCAAGCACCGAGCCCATTATATGTTGGGAAGATGATGAAGGATCAGCAAAGGAAACAGGAGCAGCCGTCAGTGGTGTGAAGAGAAGACTAAAAATGTGTAGGATCCCAGAAGCCAAGTGAAGAAACCATTTCAAGGAGAAGGAAGTGACCACTGTGTCTAAGCATGGGCACTAAAGGTGGAGCAATGGACTTAGCAATGTGAGGTCACCGGCAACTTTGAGGGAAAAAGTTTCTGTGGCATGATGGAGGCTTTAATCAGAGAAATAACAGTGTAAATATTTGTATGCTGATGGGAATAATCCAGGAGAGGGGAGAAATTAATGATATGGGAAACAAAATTGCTGGAGCAATGACCTTGAGTAATGTGAGAGGCTATGGAATCCATAGACACATGGAGTGGTTGTCTTTAGATAGGAGTATGGACATTTCCTCTCTATGGTAACAGGAGGGATGCAAGAATAGGCCAGTACAGGTACTGGGGGGTAGCTAAATTTGGTGGTGGTATTCTGTAGGAAGTTATCTTTTGATCGCTTCTGTGTTTCCAAAAAAGTAGGAAGCAAAGCCATCTCTGGTGACACAGAGATGCTAGAGGTTTGAACAAGAAAGAACGGGTATAAAACAGTTGTCTAGAAGAGCGGGGTGAATACATTAGGAAAAGATAGTATGATTGCTGGGAAGCATTAGATGTTCACATGAGGTTTATGGTCATAAGGTTAACAATAAAACCAGTCATTGTGTGTGTGTGTGTGTGTGTGTGTGTGTGTGTGTGTGTGTGTGTGTTTTCCGGCCACATTCAGTGCATAGGTACAGGCATAGATTAGGCAGAGTTGGATTTAACCAAGGATGGGTTTGTTCCAGGTCAGTTCAAGGAAGCAAGAGAGTCAAGAGAATTGAGAGTAGGTACAAGGGTATGATTATAATAACTGAGCACAGGATTTAAGCTGGGAAGGGAGGAACATGATTAAAAAGGAGGGTAAGGAAAAGTGTGGTAAGATGGATGGGTAATAAGAGGAATTAGGATTAGGAGGGAAGGAGAGGAGAAAGGCGGTAGGATCAATAGATTGCAGGTCCCAGAGAGTTCAAGGAGTGATGGCGTCAAATATTAGAGGAATTAAGCTGAAAAGATAGGAAGTGGAGGTCAGAGGGTGGGATGTTTGAAACTGAAATTACGGACAGGTCACAGGAAGTCTAGATTCTAGTCTAGAGAAGAATCATGGGAGCGAGGGGACTAGAGGAAGAGTGTGGAATGAGATCACTGGAGGAAAGGAGGTCAAGGAACTGAGTGGCCAGGATATCAGAAGTACCCTCTGGATATTAAAATAAGGGAGAATTAAGAAAAGAGAGAACGACAGTCAACCAGCAATGAAAGTCTTCAACAAATGAACAGGAGTGATCCTGGGGTCCACAGACAAAGAAGGTGTTAGGTGGGGTTGTCTAATGACAAGGGAGTCAAAACTGCAGGGTTCTAGGGAAGAGGGAGGGAGAATGAACAGTCTGGAAATGGAAATGGTGAACTAGGAAGACACCCAAATACACCTTCATGACCAATGGTCCAGGAGGTGATGGAGGAAAAGAGCCATGACCAGACAGGGCTGCAGGGAGGGCGGTGTGCTCAGAGGAAGTCCAGACCTAGGTTAGTCTAGTGCACACACCGTGCATACATGCATACACTCTCAAGCACACACATACACACGCACACACACGGAAACATACAGATGGATGGATGTTTAGATGAGTGGATGTCATGGTATGTGAAACATACCTCGATAAAGCTTTTTTTTTTTTTTTTTAAGGAAGCACAAGGAGATCTTTAAGAGCGAGGAAATCAGACACATTTTAGGGGAGGTCAAGAAAAGTCTCTTCAAGAAAGTATCTGATGAGGATGTCCCAATATGAAAAAAAATCTTATATTTGTAGCACATAATGATATTACCTTTTCCCCCTTTGGATTCACAGTACTGTCTTTGAATTTCATTCATGGCCCTTCCACCACAATCATTTGAGTATCTATCCTGAATTGTCTGCAAGGTTGTAAGGCCCCTGTAGGGCTAAAGAATGTGTCCCTCAGTTTGATATCCTCTGCAGGATGTAGGACCATGTCTAACTCACCGGAGACTCCCATAAATATTTCTTCAAATGTGTTGAATTAATTTAAATATTTATTATTTCAAAGTATCAAAGTAACAACTTATGAAGGCATTTTCAAAAGAAACAGGAAATAGTTTTACCAAATACTATTTATGTACACGAAAAGTACTTTTTCATATTTATTCATTTGAAAAGCAAATCAAACATAAATGAGAATATTTTGTGAGTTGTCCTTAACTAATAGTCATCTTACGGTCAGAGGCAGAAAGAAATAGTTGAAGTAAATATCAAAAGCATGTCTAATATGCAACTTTCAGAATTATATGGTAAAAAAAACCCTAGTATATAATTGCCAGGAAAGTTATTTAAAGCAGAAATATGAGATTAAAAATGCCAAAGGTGTAAACAACTTTAATCTGCTAATTTATTACACATGCCTCTTAGAGCCAAGTTTTATTTTAAGATTAGATCTTGGATATTTTCACTGTGTTGCTGCAAATGAAACTAAAATTTTCTAAACTCAAATGCTACGCATGTTTCATCTTTTAGATGTCACTTCATCTCCTCTGAAACCAAGTTCATGTCTACAGTTTAAGCATTGTGACTCTACATATGTAATCTTTTCTTATAAGGACATACTTCTACAGTGTAAAAGGCGCTATGACAATGCTTACCCATGTCTGTATTCCATCAACAGTCTGCATTAGGGAACAGGCAGGCTACAGAAATAAATAGAAGTTACTTTTTTATTATTAGAACAGCAAACATGGCTTTAACTAATAAAGATGATTCAGGGCCACTTGCTGAGGAAAATCATCCTTTCAATCATAAATGCAGGAGGTGTGAAAGTGTGTTATGGACCCCGTATTACACACTGGACCCAATTACCTGCAGCTCTTTCCTCTCTTATGACCCAGATTCTGCTTTGGTTTCTGGACATATCTAATTCTGTTAGCTTAATCCTCTAGCTATATGAGGCAGCAGTCACAATAAGAAATCGAGATCCAATCAGTTATTTAAGAAGTGATTCACTACTAAAGGTAAGTGGCTCTTGACTAGGTCTATGTTCTCAAACTTTCCAACAAGGCTCTGCTACCTCTATTCCTAAGAAACACAGTTCTCCAATTACACCACTATGAAATGTGACCTTTCCCTCCAGCTGGCACTAGGGTGTAGCCATAATCATTAAAAAAGTACAGGTGTGCTGACAATTCAAGCCAGCACAACAGTGGCATGGTATAAGACTTGGTGGATGGGAAGCGGAAATTCACAGGAAGGCTCACACAAAACTGAATCCTTAATATAATCTTAATAATGTGAGCTCTTTAAGCCAAATAGCTGGCCTCTTCCCACTTCCTCTGTGAAATATCATGATTGACTGAGAGCCTATATAAAACTGCAGTTCAGGGAGATTGTAGGATTTGAATGCATGAAGTACGATATTTGCTACCTGTATGCCGTTGTCCAGTTGGACGTTGCTTCATCTCCTTTGGCAATGCAGTCCCCAAAAGGGTGTTGGGGTCACTGACTAGTGACTGTTAAACACTGGAGATGCTTCAGGTTGTCCCGGTGACAAGAAAGGACAGAACCAGGACCAGTGACGAGAAGCAGAAAAGATGGATTTCATTTCTCCCTGTGGAAGGACTTCGCTGGGCAGCTTTCCATCACAGGAGGTGCTGAAGAGACAATGAGGGATCATCTGTTAACACATCTTGGGGGGCTGAGACTAGTTGACCTAAAAGGCCTCTTCAGGCCCTAAGGTTTTATTCCAGATCCGCAGGCAATACACTCTAATGGTGTCGGCACGTTTCCTGTTGTCTGACAGAGCCATCCTATCTCTTACTCTGAGCCTTGGCACATCCCATTTCTCTGCCTGGGCACCCTTCCGCCCCCTCACCACTTCACATATGAGCTTATACGTCTCTTTCCTCACTTCCTTTACTTCCTTTCAGGAAGCCTTCACTGGCCCAACAGATTTAGGTAAGGGCACTTTCCAATACGCATTTATGGCACTCTACCCCTCCCCTCCCATAGTACCTACTCCACTTGACTGGGCTTCCTTAAGTGTAGGGAACATGTCCTTGTCATGATTGTATGTCCATCACCCACACAAGGCCTGCAGCAGAGCCTGTTCTCAACGAATGTATGCCAAATGCCTAAATTACTTTCTTATTGAAAACCCTGCTGTGTCTTCCCCAGAATCCATTGCACCTAGAAACAGTTTAACCAGAGATACTTTATCTTGCTTAGTTATACTATTTGATGGGTCTCAAGTCCTCTTCCCACCCAAGAAGTGCTCCCAATAGAACACTGGTACCACTTATACGCTATAGACTTGTGCACTGTCGTATCACAAAGGGATCTTTAAGCTAAAGCAGTTAATGACTATTTGCTAAGGCTTCACATGCTTAAAAGGCCAACAAATAAAAGTGAATAAGTGCCTTTACAGCAAAACTATCTTACAATCACCATCTATATGACCCAGGTTCTCATTTTGGGTGGGTGGACCAAGTTCTAAGTAAGAGTCCCTGATGCTGCCGTGCCAGGGCCAGTCCCTACAGGGACCTTCCACTCCTGTTAAAAAATGCTCTGAATGGCTATGGTGTATAAGACACCTTGCTCAGCTACCTCCTGCAACTCTGTCCCAGGGATCGTGAGGATACATCAGAAACTGCAAGGAATGTGTGGACATCCATCCAAAACGCTTAATTAAAAGAAGATAGTTCAAACCACTTTTCCATAGGATGTGGAAGCCATTTATTAGCAATACTAATTTAAGATGATCAAAACAAACTCAAATTGAGTAGTTTAAGTGACTTAACAGTCAAATAAACAGTTTCATCATTTCTCAAATACTTCCTACTTTTAAACTATGACTTTTTTTATGGCTGTTATGTAAAAACTACTCTAGTCATTTGAAACTCAGTAAGTGTAGGTGGTTGATAAGAATAATCAGACAACTCAAGCAAGTGCCTCCTACCCACTGACCATGACTGAAGATGAGAAATGTCCACAGTTAACAGCTCCATGACCAGTCTCCAACCATCTTCCCATTTCCTGATAAATCTGAGACCCTGTTCTCTCCCCATTCTTCCTGCTTAAGCACAATCTTCCCTACCTTTACCCTCTGACACGTCAACCTCACACTCTCATTCCTACTTGACCATTGCCTGACTAGACCAATGTTTCTCACACTGTAAGGTGCTTGGGCATCACCTAGGGATCTTGTAAAATGTAGATTCTAATTGGATAGGTCTTGAGTGGAGCCTGAGATCCTTCTCCTGTAAAAGCTTTTAGAGGTTGCTGATGCTGCTGGTTCATGGACCATACTTTAGAGTATCAAGGACTAAGGCCAAGGACTCAGCATAGAATCCGTCAGTCTCAGCAACTTCAGCAGGTCTGCAAATTCCTGAAATTTTTAGCAAATTTTCTAGGGACAGGGTCTATAACTTCCATCAGAGTCTCAAAGGATGCTACACCAAGGTTAGGATCCATTGGCCAAGGCCACCTCTGCTCTTCTCCTGGCTACGCCATGTCTCCTTCTGGTCTTCTTCCCCAACTCTCTCCCACTAGCCGTTCCACAATAGTCATCCAGCAAACCCACCAGCAGCTGGTTTTCTATGCCCAAGCAGATTTACATTATTCGAGGTACCTGGTATGCTGGACACATTCATTTTGAAGAGCGCCAACAAAAAAAGAGATTTGAGATTAATGACTCTGAGATGCAAGGGCTACAACAGCATGATGTTGGGCAGAGAAAATCATTCTGAAAAGCAAAAAGAACTGAGTTTGAATCCTGGGTCTGTATCAACCTAATTCTGTGACCTTACATTAGTTAGCTTCTCTAAGCTTCGATTTGCTCCTCTGGAACAAGATCTACTTGCAGGCCTCTGTGAACATAACATAGCAAAGACAAACTTCCAGGCACACAGTGCTTACACAATCAATTGGTTACCTGTTTCCTTCCTCTTTATAGTAGAGGAAGGGCAAGGATAAATTAAGATCTAAATTATTAATAAATAATTTTAAAATAAGATCACGTAAGTTAAGATCACATTAAAAGAAATATCCATTAGGCTTAGATCCTGAATAATAAGAAAAATAACTATTTTTAAAATACATTTAGGTATTTTAAAAATACACTTAGGTATTTTTTTAGGTATTTTTTTCTCTCGGGTCTAAAATAGAAGAGAACTGAAAGTTTTGGAGGAATTTTTAAGGGAAAGTAAGGAATTCTTACACCACATTTCAACCTTTTTTGGTTTAAGTAAATTGTGTTAGAAAATGCCTGCTAACCAAGAACTCACAGCAAATACGTATCCAATTTTAATACGACACTATAAAGCTGTTCTGGAAAGTTAAAACTAGTTATTAAGAGAGTCTGGGTGGGAAAAATATCTCTAGGGGTGAAATGATTTCCCTTGCGAAGAACTAGGTTTAGGGACTCTTGATCATAAGCCTTTCAGATATTACATAATAAAAACGCCACTGGTTCCTTATCAAAGGACAACTCAGCCCTCACTAGCACATTTCCATTGAAACTCAACGCAGCTAATCACTGTAGAACTAATGTAAAACATCCCCCATTTCATGCTCAGTGTGATATTACACCTTTACTTGTTTGTCCCAGAAAGTTAAGCATTTAAAAGATTTCATGGCCTCAACACAGGCTTTTAAGGGCATACTTATTCTTTTATCATATTCTATTTTTAAAAACTACTGGAAGAATTTGGAAGAAAAACTATCTCCTTGGTCCAATTTGTCAAATAATGAGAGCTCAAAGCTCGAGTTATCTCTTATTCTAAAATACTCCGTTATCCCTCAAGGATAAATTTTCCATTTCTGATAAGGTCCTTGTCGAATCCAAATTACAAGCACAGGAAGTCTTGGGGGGAAAATATGTTTACTTATTTTTCCACGTAACATCTTCAAAGAAACTTAAAGGAAGAAAGAACTGCTCCTAAGGATATCTTCCAGAAGTAAAAAATTCAGTAAGACGTTTTCCTCATCCTCCTAAAACAATCTTTATCTCCAAGGAAATTGAACCAATACTCAAGATCTTACCTCTCAAAGCAATGTTTTTTCCAAAAGAGTTGTCCTTATTCATCTAATATAAATATCATCTGTGGAGTCATTCTCTATACCCCCAAGATTCACATTAAAGCTAGTTTAAAAATAATTTGCCATTTACATATGTTTTCACTAGATTGAAAGCCAAAAGCTCTTCAACCCTTGCCATTCCGGCAACAAAAGACAGAACCACATTATCTTAGGGGTTTCATTCAGGAAGATAGAGAGCTGGGCCTCTGAAAGAGATACGTTTCTCATGGTGAAGGGTTAAAAGAGGACACCAAGCCACCCTCTGGAAGTCATTAAGTTACAAAGCCCCAAGAAGATAAAAGTTTCCATTTTCTAAAATGTAAATCAAAAACATATTCATTAGTATTGCAAAACAAACATGCAAATCTTCACCACTTGAAAAGCTCGGCTAAATATGTACAAGGGCTAAACCCAAAAATACATCTGGTCCTCGGTTACAGAACTTGCTTTTTTGGTTTTATCTAAAGAGTTTGTCTGTCTTCCATGGTTGGCTTCTTGGATTATTGCAATTCATAATAAGCCTTTTAGCTAAGGATGAAATAAACAAAGATAAAGTCTATGTCCTAGTTTTAAATGGTCCAGATGGGATGATTTTTCCATATGTTTAGCACACCCACTGTTTATTAATCATTGCTAGCAGAGCTTAGAGGATTATTGGGTTTATTGCCTGGGCAAGGGCTGAAATTTACAGTTTGTATAATCTCTGCACACCTTTTTAATATTCCATCCTTTCCGGATTGTCCTTTGTGCTTCACTCAGGTTGGGTGTGCATCCAAATCTGTGTATGTGTGTGTCTGTGTCTCCGTGTGTGTGTGACATATTATGCAGCGGGGAATTTCAGCCAACTGATCAAGAGGAGGTTTTTGTGCCCAAATTTGGATACAATATCAGACTTCAGGAATGTGTTACATCATAACAATGACAATGTGGGTAAAACTGGCAATACTTGACTCACTACCCTTTATAGTGATTTACTTAGTGTCTGGCAATCTGTTTTTCATATGATGTTTGTTTCTCATAAACAGTTTCAACATGGGAGAGTATGGTGTCAAGATAACAGTTATATCATTTGTCACTGCAGAACATCTATCGGGCTTGCCAAGAAAACAAGACTCTTTTATCTTGGGCTTCTTACAAGTGCTTGAGTTCTGGTGATTGTTTCTCTTCAACGTGCTGTATTATTTTTTGAAACCTGACCATCACCGTCTCAGTTAGATTGTCACTTCAATTTCTCGTAAATAAAGTGAAGTCTGCGGAAGAGTCAGCAGAGGGGAGGAGAGTGGAGGAAAAAATGCTGAGAGAGACAGAGACAGAGTGAGACGGAGAGACAGAGAGGAGGTGATTCTCAGACAAGGTATAGCCTCTGAGAAAGGAACACCCCAAGCAGTGAGTTAATAATAATGAGTTTAAAAGCAACTTGATTGTTTCCTGTCGTTTTTTAAATGGATAGGGTCTCAGATAAAGTGTATGACTTCCATTTTCATCAGTGTACCAAGCTCTTAAGCACATTTTTAGTTGTCAGATGGTTAAAACAACCATTTGGGGTGGGGGGAAAGGAGAAACCTCTGTCTTTTTATATCACAATCATAAAGCCACCCTGTCAATCTGAGGGAATTCTGACAGAAGGCTTCCATATTTGGAACACCCCCTAAAACTTGGAAGGAGAAAAAAGAGGGGAGATAGTCTTTAAAATTTCTTTTAATAGAATTGGTTAAGACAGTTAATGTAGAAAACGTTCTATTAATCATGGATGCTTTTTATAGTATTTTTACATGGGTTTTGAGATGTGGTTTTATATCTTCAACAAATAGAGGAAAGGAAGGCCTCCATAAAGCATAAGAATAGACAGCTGTGGGTACAGAAAACTGAATATTCGGTCATTCAAAAAGGCTTTGAAATCACTCTGCTGGAGTCTTGTGTACAATAATTAAACTCTGAACAAGTATCTTTTATGATATCCTACCCTATGCTGTGGGCACATAACATTTGCCCTATAAAATAAAATAAAGAATGTGTACTCAGGAAACAGCATTTTCAAATGAGTTACCTAAAAGAGAAGCATTTCGCTTATGTCCATGAATGGAAATGATCTAACTTGTACTTGGAATATCAGTTCTATGACCCAGACAATGGTCAGATATTCTGAGAAATCTACGCACAGAATCTCCTTCTGATAGTTCGCGTTAGTTTATGTAGCCAGGAAAGCTGCTCCGTTTAAAGCACTGTTGGCAGGCAAGTTGGTACCTCAGCCTCATCCAAGGTATTTAGGCTAAGCCTACTTTTCTATTCAAAGAAAAAAAAAAAATGTGAATATGACTAACCAAAGAAGGAAAATATTGTTCCTTTTAGGGATCTGGTGCACAAACAGCAAATCTAGTCAACTACCCTACCGACTTTGGGGCTTACTGCCCCTCATCATGCCGTATCACTTTCATACTCTTAGCCTATCATTTCCCTTCTCTTTGCCTGTCCCAATTCTCCCTAACCTCAGTTCTAGTTCAGGTCGTTTCTGCTCCATGAGACCTTTCCCACTGCCAAAGTCCATACTGATGTCTCCCTTCTCTGGACCACTAATGTTCAGTCTGACTGACTCTAAAAACAGATACATAATCATATGTTGCCTTGCATCATTAATAATAGTTTCATGTCTCTTTTCTGTTTACTTTACTTGACTATAGGCTCCTGGGTGACAAGGATTTTTTTCTGAAATGCACCAGTAACTACTGCATTGAGCACTTGCTATATGCCAGGCACAATGCTAGGCACCTTCCCTAAGTTACGTCACGAAATCTAGAGGAAAGACATCTGTGCCGCCCACACATTGCCTAGTAATATGAACAGAACTCCAGTGCCTAGATCAACACTGAAGGCCCAATTCTGAGAATAATTCAAATGCAACATAGGAAGTCCTAAATATATAGACACTTAGGAACATGACAGTCAGTGGCCAGAAAAATTATTCCGGTAGCATGAAGATATTCTCTCCTCATCTCAGAATTGGCTTACCAGTGTCATTGGTTCATCTCGTGTTACTTTAAATGGTCTTTTTTGACACTTCGTTATTTGACCGTGATTTTCCATGGCTCCACCCAAGACTTTCAGTCACTTGTTAGGACTTCCTGAGAGGACTGGCTAGAACTCAAAGTTTCTGAGTGGTCATTTTGTCTTTTGAAAATACCTGACTAGATTATACCATTTAATAATAGTTATTTTCCTTTTTCCACACTTTCAGTAGTTCAGTTATATTTGGGAAGAAAATAAGGTTCCCTAAACCACTTCCACGGCTTTGTGCCTCTCTCCTAGATTCTATTTCTTTGGTGTTGAAAGAACCTTTATACCCCTGTAGGAATGTAAGAGTATCCCATCAGAAACAGTCAAGCTGCTCCCTGACAGGCAAAATGTAAAAAACGCTGAGGCTCAAATCTCCTATGGAATTAAAATGGAAGTTCAGAGGTCAGGTTGATTCAGATTATAGATCTACACTGGTAAGACTATCCTCACAAACCCCACCCAGCACTGTACTTACATGTCTCAGAAAAGTGAAAGCCATGGATGCCGACTGAAATGAGAAATTATAAAGCCAGCCTTGGCCCAGTACGGAGATATATTTTATCCTACCACATTTTTACATTTGCATACATGGCACCCTTCAAAGCCAGGAGTTTATATTTTCCCACCAAGGCTCAGCATGTGTGAAAAACGCTTTCCAAGAAACAAAGGCTGGCCAAGATGCAAATGCAAATGTGAACTTGTGGGCAAGTAAATACCTTTTAACTTAACGGAGATCTTTCCTGCATATCTTGGATGAGTTTGGTAATAACCCAAGTCTCCTCCAGACAAGAACCTTGAACCTCAAAGTCAAACAACAACAACAACAACAACAAAAAACAATTGCACAAGGACAGAATCACTGGAAAAGCAAACACACTTCTCAATAAAGAACACACTAACTTGAAAAAAGGGGGGGATTCGGCAAGAGATAAGCATGCTCGAGGCTGGGAATTATTTGCTGGTTCATTCTTCCTATAAAAAGGATTATCTCTGTGGCCACAAATAAATTCCAAAGCCTCTGATTCCATGAGAGTTTTTTTCCCTTGGAAGAGAAACAGGTCTAGGATTCTACCCTACTGCTTTCCAACGCTGAAAGGATTCTCAAAGTAAGGATGGAGACAGAGGCCTTGTATTAAAGGGGCGGGGGGGGTCGGATTCACCGATTTGCTTTCTCTCCCCACCACCCTACCAAAAAAGGTTTTCTGTAGGTTGTCAAATGTTTATACAGGTTTAGGTCTTAGAGGATATAAACTTATGCATAACACATATCAGAACCAGAAGGAAGTAGCATACTAGGGCTAGACGACGTGGAGGAAGTTGGGGCAAGTCTGAGATTCCTCCTATACTGGACTCCATCTTTCCAGGTCACTGGACCTTGACCCACATTATGTCACCCCTGAGCAACTTGAGATGATTTATGCTCAGTGGCACTGACTCTTTCTTTTTGTGTTTTTGGAAACAAAAGAAAAAAGATGTCCAAGAGAGATTACTTGGAGATTTGAAAAAGTTCTTTAATGCATGGTTATTTGCCTACATATGGCCTAGGCCTGTTTGGCAAAATCTGCCAAGTATCTTAAATGGTTCCCAGGAAACTCCCAGCTTCAGCTCCACTGCCATGACTCTCCTGTACCATTTTAATTGTTCCAATAAGATGCTGCATGGTGAACAGCCAAGCATTGATAAACCAGTAATTTGCCAATGTAGATGTTAAAACCAAACAAGAAATACAGAGATATTCCCTACTCAAAGAAGAATGTCTTTTCAGTGAACATTTTGCTTTTAACTTTTTTGCAAATAACATTTTATTTGGATCAGCTTCAATTGCCAAACATGAAAAATGACAAAAGCAGGCAATGGAGAGTGGCACTGTGCCCCCAGCCCAGGGTCCTAAGAAGTAAACAAATATTTCTGTGGTGTGGTACCATGCCAGATCATGCAGGGGAAGCCAAAATGCTAAATGATGGCTGAGCTCATAAAACTGTTCTTTCCCTTATCAAGATGAGGTTTTAGGCTCTCAGATTTCAAGAGTTTGCTTTGATTTTTATTTTCCTTAGACAGCACATGTAGCTGTCATGTTTTGCCTTGGGCGTTAATTAATATGGGTAACCAACACCTCACGTAGGAAAAGGCAAAATCAATTAACAAATAGGAGCTGTTTGTTAACTGCACACTATGTGCAAGGTTCTAAGCTAGATGCTCAAAGAACACAAAAGCACACACAATGCAGCTACATCTTGAGTTCCTCACAGGGCTAACTGAAGAACAGAGATGAGAGATAATAACAATAAAATACACATTAAGTGCCAAAATACAGTCAGACAAATCAGTGTTTTAGAAGTTAGAAAAGGGCCTGGGCCAGTTAAGAAAGGCCCAAGAAAACAGTTGCGATCTGAGCTGAATCTGAGAAGGAAGAAAACACAGACTAGCCGAAAAGAGAGGATGGACCTTCACGGCGACAGGTAAACATGTTAAAAAAAAAAAAAGTTACTGCTGAATCTGACATTGTAATAATTAGAGCTTATACATCTTCTTTTCTCTAAACCTAATATAAAACTATTTGTATATTTATACCCCTGTAAAGGGAAGCAGTCTTCAGGTAAATTAACAATAGCTGGAGATTGACCAAGGCCAGGTAAACAATTTTTCAGATCCTATGGGAACTATGAGAACACTAAAGTGAAAACAAAAATGAATAAGGAATAATCAGTAATATGAAGAAAGGCAGTGCCTGTGATATACATTTGGTCTGAAATCTAGATTCTTTCAGAACCATGTTAAGGGTTAAATGTAGAATTCTTCATCCTTGCGAACAAAACTTCTGATGAGTTCTTTGAAAACTGGGCCTGTGTCATCCAGCTCTGCATACCAAGTGCCTAATAAACTTTCTGAGTTTATAGTAGGTGTTCAGTTAGTATATGTTAAACTGAACTGGTCTAAATCACATTTCAAGCTAATCAAAATGTAGACATTTGTGAGCTATAATTTCTCCAGTATTAATTGGTCTAGAGCAAACTATGTCTAGAACGACCTCAAAGCGTTATTTCCTTAAAATGTTAGTCTTTTAATCTCCTTACGTTAATCCTCTCTTAATGGCCATCATGATAAGCATGATTATAAACACTCAGCCCATCTATGCCATCTCTGGACACAGAGAGAGGAGTCAGGATTTGTAGGAGTCCCCTTATCCTCCTGGGTCCCTAATGTATTCCTTAAGTTCTTGAGTAAAGAAGAGCATAGCCCATGGGGGTAGAGTGAAGCTGACCTCAGCATGATGACACTGATTTTTAAAAAAAAAGAAGAACTTAGGTCATAAATTAGTGGTGTGCCGTTAGGGTGCCACTGTCTTAGAGAAGGTATACACGCAAATGAGTTCCAGTCTCTCTCAAAGCAACAACAATTCACAATAGAAATTATACAACATTCTGAGGAGTAACTGAGCCAGTCAGAAATTAAAAGAACTATGTATACACAACATAATGAACAGATTTATTAGGGGAAACACACAGCTGACGAGGGAACTCTTGAGCCAGCAAAGAAACGATGGAAAAGTTTGCTCAACACAGTTTCAAGGCTTCACATTGACTCCTGGACAGCCTTCTTGGTCTCCCAAAGACATAAGCTATTCAGAGCCTACTTTTGGCTACTAGGTCTTTTATTTCTTCAGAGATCTTATAGATCCCGAGCCTACATTTACTACCAGTTGACATGGGGGTCCTGTCAAAGATAAGGGAGTCAAAAGCAAAGCAGAAACTCAGCTTATCAGTAGTAGCTCTGCATTCATGATCACTCTAAATTTCCATCTGGGTCTTTAATGAACACACTCATGATTAATGACCAGTGTTTCTCATTTTCCTGGCACACATATGAGCCTGGCATTTTTCAATTCCTATCTTCTGAATCTTTGTTGAACAACAACCATGTGCCGGTACCAGAGCAGAAACTCCATCCCCAGGTCCCATTGACGCGATCATGAATAAGCCTTTTTCACTCCTCTCGAGAAGCTCATTATGATAGATACAATCAAATCCTCATGGATGTGGACTTATAAATGAAGATAGAAGACACTCACTTAACACACAAATGGATGCAGAAACAACACAACAAAATGATGGCAACACGAATTGATTCATATCAAGAAAAGGTTTAGCGTTTGGGACAGAAAAAATGGGTGTGATGATCTTGTGAGAGGAGTTGAGTACCGAGAGCATAGAGGGGAATGAGACTTGGGCAGGGAGGCATTGGAACCTACTTACTCCTTCTGGGTCCTGTTTAGCCTTTGATGACTTTCTCACAGGTGTTATTCTGCTGCCACTGGAAGAATCACTTGGGAGGCAGCCAGGAGTCATGTTCATCTTTGTCTGTGCAGCCACACCCAAACCTACAGTGAGAGAACTCCCAGGCAGCGGTACCCACCTCAGACACAAAGGACAATGCAGCACATAAAGAAACAAGACTCAGGAGAAAGAGGAAAGGGCTGGTCAGGCAGACAAGGCTGGGACACGCCTTAACAAAGCCAGTAATGCCTAGTCCAGAGCTTCAGGGAGCGGCTGTCAACAAGGATGAAACCATCCCTGGGCTGCCTGGCGAGACAGGAGAAACACTTAAGCCACCGACTCTTTAACAGATCACACTGACCCTCATTTCAACTAAAAACATATCCATATGGCCTTGCAAACAGTTTTACAAAATCACCAGATCTTCCAAATGCATATTTGGCCCTCCAATATAGATGGAGTTCAGCCAAACAATGGAGCGTCCTCACCTCTCCCATTGTCCCTCTGATCCCTAGCTAGACAGAAGGTAAGACCTGCTCTAAGCCAATGGACCTATAATTCTCCTTCACACTTCCATGGGGATTGGGCGTTTTGGTTCTTTCAAATCTTCAGGTTAAGGACTTCTCTGGTGGTGCAGTGGTTAAGACTCCACACTCCCAATGCAGGGGGCCTGGGTTCAATCGCTGGTCAGGGAACTAGATCCCACATGCATGCGGCAACTAAGAGTTCGCATGCCACAACCAAGGAGCCCGTGAGCCACACAACTAAGGAGCCCGCCTGCCACAACTAAGACCCGGCACAACCAAATAAATTAAAAAAAAAAAAAGACCTCATAAGCAGTAGCTTAAAAAAAAAACCTTCAGGTTATTTCTCTCGTTTGGCACTGCTGGCTTCTCAGCCTGGGGTTTCTGAGCCAATGCTAATGTTCATGACCCATTTAGATGCACCATTGGCTGCCACAAAAGAAGGCACTTATGTTCTCAAGAGCACCTCCACTAGGTCTCCTCCCAGACTTTCCTTTTCCATTTGTCCCTGAAGGAGGGGATGACAGATACCTTCCTAGACTTCTGATATCCTTTCCCTTCTCCCATCTCCTCCATCCCTACATGCCCCTCACCTCCCCAGTCTCCTAAAGGCCCCTCCTTATGACCATAAGTTTGAACTGGCAAAGAAAGATTGCTCTCAGCTTAAGGCTTAGTCATTTGTTAACTCTATCACGGTACTGATTCAATTCTTCAATTATTTTATTTAAGTCCCCCTACTAGGCCCTGTGACACACACACACACAAAAAGATCATCCATAGCCTCCTGCTTTTAAGAATGAACAGTCTAGCAGGCCTATCCAAAATTAAGTATAAAATGAGATGCCACCATCACAACTATTATCTGCAAGTTGCTTTGTGATTTGACCAGGATTTCCCCATTTATTATCTTGTTTAATCCTTAGAAAAAATGCTACACGATAGCAACAGGACAATCAACAGCTACCAGACTTGACTGCAGGAATTCCAACCCCGAACACTTTGCTCTTTCCCAAGTGAGGTGATGTAAGCAAAGTACAAAGAAGGTGCTATTGGAATTCAGAGGAGGAAGTGCCATGAAAAACCAGAAGGTTCTCAAAACCACATCACAGATGAGTTTCTCCCCCAAGCATCTGGCTGCAGTGTCTCTAGTAACTGGTTTATCAAACAGTTGCTGCAAGTTCAGCCAACAGGGTCCTTCCCTAGAGCTGCTTCTCTGTCACACAGAAGAGGCCTTTGTGGCCTCACCATTGTTATCAATTGTTCTGGAACATCCAGTTCATCTTTATAATTGCTAAGATGTTACGGTTGCCAGATTCCTGTATTGAACAACAAAAGCACCGTGAATTATCAGATTTTTAGTAGAAGACATGAGAGGAAAAGAGAGGCTCAAAGACCTTTGGGTGACTTAGCTATCTCTAAACTAGGAAGTTACAACATCAGAACTTCAATCGCTTTAGTAATTCATTCATTCAACAAACATCACTAATTCCCTACTTACGCAAGCCACTGGGCTAACTGCTAGGGTTACAAAAGTGAACTAGCTGATGTATAAGGCACATGCAAAAAGCATGTGTGCCTACCTCTACACTATATACTACACAGCTGAGACATTTTGCTTTCTGGACAATGGGAAAAGCCATTGATTGACAAGCCATTCCAATTCAAAATAACCCTGTCTATAATAGACTCCTGGCAAGATGAATTCTGTTATTCAGTCAATGTCATTTCATAGTCCAATTCTCCAAACAAAACTTTGTCCAGAAATTTCCTGACCATGCACTTTGGGAATTCCTACTTTGATGGACTTCCAAGCCCTTTGGGGCCTCCTTGGGAGACAGTGACAGCTATGTCAGATCTGTCCCTCCTCCTGCCCCTAAAAAGCTTTCTCTCTGACCGTCTTAGAAAGATGGTAATCATACACTTGAAAAGCAAACCCCAACTCACCATAGCTTCCCAACACAATTGCTGATAAAGTTGAAAAGCCGTATTTCAGGCTCTTCCTCTCTCTGCCAGGAAAGAAGTGTACACTGCGAGGGCCTCCCACCAAGCAGGAGTGGAATGGATAACTCCACTTTCAGCTTGGCATTTTCCATCATGCAGGTAAAAGCTTTCCTGTCTTCATGTCCCAGCAATTGGGCTGTGGAAAAATTAGGTTCATTATTCTGAGGAGTTTAGCTTTTCTGTGATCTCTCTCCTCCTCTCTTTGGCATTTTCAGTTTCTGCATTGCTCACGACGCAAAAGGAATTAGGTTTAAAAAACAAACAAATAAAAATACTTTATTCTAAGAGCTCCTTTGCAAGAGCAAATATTCCTCAGTAATAAGCATCACTTTTGCTGAGTTTACAAAAGCACTCAGGCCTCTGGGTCAGACCTACTGTGTTCTACAATGGAATGAGGTATTTCCCACCAAGATGCTCTGAAAGGCCTCAGGGAAAAAGAAAAAAAAAAAAAAGGAAGCTCTTCAATGGAGCGCCTCTTGTATTCACAGAGAGAGAAATAAATAAAATAAAATAAAATAAAATGATGTGATCTTGGGTAAATTATTTGACCCTATCTGGATGTTCATTTCCTCAAGTTCCAAATAATATTTACATGTGTCTAAAACTACTGTGCTTATTGATGACGATTATGGAACTGCTCGTTCTGATAAATGCAAGAAGACAAACACAGTAGAAAAGTTTCCATGAGAATTCAATTGTCAAGGCAGGAAAAATTTACCCAAGGAAGCCAAGGAGTCATTCACCTTGTACATGTTGAAGCCTGGGAGGACACCAAAAGATTGTTTCCAAAGGTGTGTTTCTCAGAATTAGAATCCTCCATCACACTCTCCCATAAAGTGCTCCATGGTCTCACAAGATGTGGATACTCAACAGAGAAAATGCCCAAAGAACACAAGAACACTACTGTAGAAAAACAATGAAAAGTGCCATCTTAACCTAAGTTCATTGAACCCTTCCTTTTAAAAATTTATTTCACCCAGATATTGGATTTAAAAAAAAAAAGCATTTATTAACTTTCATAGATGGGAAACACTGCAGAGAAGGAAATAAATCCACCTTGAAAGAAGGATGGTTTCCCAAAACTGAACTGATTTCCTCAGCATGTCACTGGCTTAAGGGTACAGCAATGTCGTTATTACATGTCTGTCTAGAGCCTGCCAGACTAAAGTCATGGCTGACGCATTTTTCCTTCTCTAATCAGCATTCTAAGCCTTGGCACGTGGTCCTTAATCTGAATCACAAAACCCCACCTCCCTTCAATAAAGTAGCCAGCCTTACGAAGTCACTTCTGCCTTGCACAAAGCCAGCCTTCAGAATTTTTTTTAATATCCCTCTATGCCTGTAGCTCCTACCCCAGAGATGGGTGACCACTGCTCCGACCGTATTTCATAGAAACCAATATTTGTCTAGAACACATTAGCCCCACTCAGGTATTGAGGCCGTCAATCAAAATCTAACTGCCTGGAAGTCAGCAGCCACTGAAGGTGCTATTGTTTGAAAGATGGCTAATAGGGGCTTCCCTGGTGGCGCAGTGGTTGAGAGTCAGCCTGCCGATGCAGGGGACACGGGTTCGTGCCCCGGTCCGGGAAGATCCCACATGCCGCGGAGCGGCTGGGCCCGTGAGCCATGGCC
>NC_041228.1:21682561-21696745 GCF_002837175.3 Physeter macrocephalus | reverse complement strand
CGGAGCGGCTGGGCCCGTGAGCCATGGCCGCTGAGCCTGCGCGTCCGGAGCCTGTGCTCCGCAACGGGAGAGGACACAGCAGTGAGAGGCCCGCGTAACGCAAAAAAAAAAAAAAAAAAAGAAGAAGAAGAAAGAAAGATGGCTAATAGGACATGCAGCTGGCTAGGAAGCAAGGACAATGGGAAATTGGACTGGAAAACCAACTGAAGGTGCCTCCCTCCTGCTCTGGAAATGAGCCTGTTAAAATCCCATGACTCTGGCTGTCGCAGCCTGGTAGAATTGGAAAAACAGCTGCAGGCCCCGATGTGTGGAAGACCCCTTCCAGATGGGGTGCGCGTCTGGGTCCCCAAACTCTGCTCTCCCATCAGCACACTGACGCCTTGCCCAGTTCACCAGGAGAAGAATACGCTTTCTATTTCCGCGGCGTGTTAGACGTTTAAAGCGTTTTCCTCCTGGTTTGCATCTTCGCTCTGAAACTTCTCAGAAGTCATTTTCCTCAATGAACTTTTGTTTTTCTCATCTGCAGGAGGAGAACACTGGGCCGTTTGACAGCTGGGATTCCTTTTCGCTTTTCATTCATTTGCTCTTTCGATACAAGGATTTGCTGAGCCCTCCCTAAGTGCCAGGCAGTGTGCTGGACACGGAGAGGTGGCCCCTACAGTCGGTAAGGCAGGCAGATGTTTGATAAGGCAAACCAACCAACAAACACAATATTACCAGATCAAAATTGCTTTCAAGAAAATATATAGGGACTTTTAAGAGGAAATAAGAGAGAAGTCTGTAACTCCACAATGCTTCCAATACCCGTGGACAGAAGACAGACTGGGAATCTAAAACTTGCTGAGATATTAAGCTGGGAGCTTTCAGCCACACAGCTACCTTGGGCTCCTGGGTCCCAGGCTGTCACTTTCTCCTTCAACCCAGGGAGGTAATTCACTGCTTGCAGCCCAGCAGGGAGGATGTACAGTTTTTGAAGCTGTGCAGCTACAAGCACTGTGATTGAGAAAGGATGAAAAGGAGAAGGGGAGAAGGAAAGGGAAAGAAAAAAAAAAGAAAAAGAAAAGAAAGAAAATTGCCAACCCCCCCACTTCGAAAACCAAACCAATCAATCAAACAGGCAAACAAAAAAATAATCCTCCCCCATCTACAATCTGGCTTGGCCTGACGGGCCAGATTGAAAATCTAGGGCAGAGCACAAGGGACCTCCCACCAAGAGCTATAGCTGATTATTCCATTCTACGTTTAAAAAAAAAGAAAAGAGTGGGGAAAACTGCTCAGAAGTGCAAATGAGGCTTGAGTTGCAGTAAAGCACAACGGGCCACCATTTCTGAGCAACAGGGATTTCGTTCCCTGCGTGGGGATAGGGTCTGACAAGATAAGTTCACTGCAGTTCACATGGCCGTCGAGCGCAAGGGCCCGGGAGGCTTGCATCTGGGACTCGTTGCGCACAGGCTTTATCACCATTACAGCTGTGGGTCATTATTAGCAATAATAATAGATAATATTTACATAGCCTGTTTCAACTAAAGATCCCAAGGCATATGATGATCCCTCCACGTTTAGGTATGCACAGCCCCCCCCCATGACCTGCTGAGGGATGGCTTTCCCCCCACTGACACGCAGATGAAATGCAGCAGATTATCACCAGACACTCCCACGCGGCAGCAGCTCAGGACGGAAAGCTAAAGGAGTAAAATTTAAATATGAATTTAGGGTTTGAAAAAAACATGGATTCAATCCTTAAGGAGAAGCAAGAGCATGGTGGATGCATGTTGTCATGCATTTGTCCAAATCCACAGAATGGACAGCACCAAGAGTGAACCCGAATGTAAACTCTGGACATTGGGTCATGATGACACACCAGCGTAGGTTCACTGATTGTTACAAATGTACCGCTCTCATGCAGGCTATTTATGGTGGGGGAGATTCTCTATACTTTCAGTGCAATTTTGCTGTGAACCTAAAAATGCTCTAAAAAATAAAGTCTTTTTTTTTTTTTTTTTAAAGCAAAGAGGCATAGAGTTTCTTCATGACAGTCTGGGGCTGGCTGGTTCAATATAACTCAGATGTCTTCTGCTTGAATCCCAGAATTAATTCAGAAACCTTTCCTGAGGATTTCCGGATTTCTTCAGAAACAGATTTTGGGATTCAAGTGCCAGTAGAGTGGTTGGGAGATGAAAACGCTGAAGGCGCCAGTCATGAGTTGGGAACTGTGGCGGGGGTGGGAAAGAAGCATAACGGGTGCTTTGTATACAGGGAGGACGCACCTGGAGCTTGATTCCCAGGGGGGGACGCTGGTAGACAGTGAGGGTTCTGCCTCAGAGTTATCCTAACTGAGGAGCAAGAAAGCTGTGGCTTTTATCCACCGATTCCTCATCCTTCATTGGCTGAGGCTGCTTCTGGGAAATCAACTTGCGCCACAGATCCCAGCCAGAAAACCAGTCCCCAAGCAAAGAGTCACAGATGTCCCAGTAAGCAGCCTCTCGGTACACAGTAAGTCCCTCACATAACGAACCTTCAAGTTGTGAATTTCAAAGATGTGAAGATGCTTTCACATTTCATTGTCTGTGAACAAGTCTGGAAGACTGTATAGAAGCGTCTATAGATAGCTGGGCATTTGGGTCCTTTTGATGACTTCATTTGATCAGGATATATACCGTATTAAAGAATCATCCTAATGTTTAGAGGTTCTTTATGAGTACAGAATGAGGACATTTTATAAAACACAGAGCTTTTGCCTTTACAGTAACTCCCCTACATACGAACCTTCAAGTTGCAAATTTTCAGAGATGCAAAGGTGCTTTCACATGTCCAATCACATCAGTTCACGCATCTGGCATACAGTGTCACATGTGTGCATCCTCTACTAGTGGTTGTGCTTTTGTGTACTTTACTGTACCATACTGTATAGAGCACAGTAATACAGTATCTTTATTTCAAGCCCAGGACGTCCAGAAGCAAGCGTAAAAGCAGCGGTGATGTAGCTGGTACTGCTGAGAAGCGTCAGCTGTTGTGCTGGTACTACTGTACTTTTCAAGGTACTGTACTGTAAGATTAAAAATGTATTCTTTAGTTTTGTGTTTGTTTTTTATGTATTATTTGCATGCAAAGTATTATAAACCTATTACAGTACAGTACTATATAGCCGATTGTGTTAGTTGGGTACCTAGGCTAACTTTGTTGGACTTAACAAATTGGACTTATGAACATGTTCTCAGGACAGAACTCGTTCATATGTAGGGGACTTACTGTACAGGTGAATGCCCAAGAGGCTGTAGGTCGGTGGGCCCCTGACAGCAAACGCTGCTGTGTTCCAGCCCCCAAACAAATAATCGATCCACCTACTCCAGCTGGTGAATTTGGCACAGGGACTCAGATGTCATAGAAGACAAGAACATTTAGGGCCCTTTCCCATTCTTAAGAAAGAAGAGGGCTTCCCTGGTGGCGCAGTGGTTGAGAGTCCGCCTGCCGATGCAGGGGACACGGGTTCGTGCCCCGGTCTGGGAGGATCCCACATGCCGCGGAGCGGCCGGGCCGGTGAGCCATGGCCGCTGGGCCTGCGCGTGCTCCGCAACGGGAGAGATCACAACAGAGAGAGGCCCGCGTACCGCAAAAAAAAAAAAAAAAAAAAAAGAAAAAAGGAACATCTAAAACTGTAGATGACAAAAGGTTTCTAATATCCATGATTACATATTGCAATGCTTATCCAGAAAAGGTGGTAAATTGTTTTAGTTATTAACAGAGCCCTCCGGTAAATAATCTCATTCTGTGACGAGAGCAGGGCTTGGTGGCACTGCACGTGGAAATTCTCACCATGGAAATATGTGGATGGGTTTAAAGCGTTTCAGGTTTCTAGGAGATACGTGAGCAGCCATGGTGACACATAATCAGATAGGTCTCACGATGTCCCCTTAAAACCACCGTTTCCTTCAAGGGGGTAAACAGTAACGTGAAACATGTTGTTTTGTGCTGTGAAGCTTTAAAGAACTGCATTAACCACAATAATACTGAGGCTTTTCCCTTCATTAATATGCTAGTTAAATATACACCAGGGACAAGTTGCCCTGCCTTATGATGTCCTGGGACAACATTAAAAAAAAAAGTTTTACATTGTTTGCTGCATCGATTGTGTGCTAAGCAGGAGAAAATAAGGAAAAGGTTTTTGTTACTAAGGAACACAATAAAAGAGATTTTTTTAAAAATCCTTCTATTTATAATACACATTTATGTTCAAGTATTAATGTGCTACTCTTGAAAGAGCCATGTGATATCAAAGACAAGATCCCAGGTTGAAAGTGAAAGGGTCAAAGGTGACATAACACTGCCCAACAAGCTCTTCCAATCAAAACCAACCTTTTCTATCCCTTCATCTCCCCTTCCCTACACACCCCACTCCAAACCCACCAAGCTGAGGCATACATAAGAAACATTGACAGGCCAAGGACACACGAAAAACAAATGCTGTTTAAGAGATGGTGGCCCTAGAGGGCTGGGATAGGGAGGGTGGGAGGGAGGGAGACGCAGGAGGGAGGAGATATGGGGACATATGTATATGTATAGCTGATTCACTTTGTTATAAAGCAGAAACTAACACACCATTGTAAAGCAATTATACTCCAATAAAGATGTTAAAAAAAATAAAGAGTGAGTAAAACTTAAAAAAAAAAAAAAAAAAAAAGAGAGGGTGGCCAATGTTGAGTAGCCTAGAGGAATTAACATGGAATTTGACTCCTCTTAATGCGATTAGACATTATCTGAGTTTCTAAACTACAGTTTGGACAAGTGCAGAAATCCCCGGTGAAGAAACATGTTTTCATATGTTTAGCTTGTTTTGTGTCCTCTTTTCACCAATTCGACTGAATCATTTCCAACTTCGGTAAAGAACACTCTGCTCCCATTTAGAGACTTAAATTTATACACTGCATTAAGGGATTGATTTTTGGTTTTGGTTTTCCTACTGTGGAGGTCAAGGATCTGACAGGAAATAAACAACCTTTTAAGGGCCTGTCTTAAAAACTGCAGCTTAACAAGGAGATAGTAAACATCATACCCCCACTAGGTTTCTGCTTGAAGCCAGCATGGGTACCACTCCTTACTTCTTTATCTTCCTCAACAGTATTAAGCAGGGTGCCTACCACTGAGGGCCAGCAGCACCTGGAGTCCTTTGTCCTGGACTTTTCATTTGGTCTGAACCTCAAAGTACTGTCTTATGGTCTCTTACTGAATGTGTTTGTTTACATTTCTGTTTGCTTCTGCTAAAGGATACAAAGATTTTTATTTTTTTATTTTAAAATTTTAAAATTTTATCCCTAGCAGCTAAAGCAGCACCAGACAGAGTAAGAGTCCAGGAAGTATAGCTTGGCAAGTGAATGAATTTTGTATAATAAGTGATTCCTCAAAAATGCATTAACCAGCTCAATTACTAGAATTATTCTTCTGACTTAATTAAAACTTATTCCTGGTTGTTTCAAAAAGTCATATTCATTTTCAACTGACAGATATGTGCTATTATTTAAACAATTCAAGGGAAAAATCTACTAATTCTAAAGTCAAAGAAAAAAATCTCAAAATAAATTGAAAATCGTTAGTGTTGTTGGAATAACTTCATTGGTATACTTTTCTTCTCTTCCTTCAAGAGTGCATGAGTGTTTCTCTCCCATCCTCCCTATTCCACCCCTGTAGGTGGTCACAAAGCACCGAGCTGAGACGCAGGAGGGAGGAGATATGGGGACATATGTATATGTATAGCTGATTCACTTTGTTATAAAGCAGAAACTAACACACCATTGTAAAGCAATTATACTCCAATAAAGATGTTAAAAAAAATAAAGAGTGAGTAAAACTTAAAAAAAAAAAAAAAAAAAAGAGAGGGTGGCCAATGTTGAGTAGCCTAGAGGAATTAACATGGAATTTGACTCCTCTTAATGCGATTAGACATTATCTGAGTTTCTAAACTACAGTTTGGACAAGTGCAGAAATCCCCGGTGAAGAAACATGTTTTCATATGTTTAGCTTGTTTTGTGTCCTCTTTTCACCAATTCGACTGAATCATTTCCAACTTCGGTAAAGAACACTCTGCTCCCATTTAGGGACTTAAATTTATACACTGCATTAAGGGATTGATTTTTGGTTTTGGTTTTCCTACTGTGGAGGTCAAGGATCTGACAGGAAATAAACAACCTTTTAAGGGCCTGTCTTAAAAACTGCAGCTTAACAAGGAGATAGTAAACATCATACCCCCACTAGGTTTCTGCTTGAAGCCAGCATGGGTACCACTCCTTACTTCTTTATCTTCCTCAACAGTATTAAGCAGGGTGCCTACCACTGAGGGCCAGCAGCACCTGGAGTCCTTTGTCCTGGACCGGTTACTTCCTCCATTTCAGAATCAAAGCATTAGAGCAAATGCTTTTAATCAATCATCTATTTGTACATACAAATGTTTACTGGGTGCCCGCTCTAGACCACGCACAGTTCATAGCGTGAACAAGACAAAGGCTCTACCTTATGTAGTTTGCATGCTGGTGGCTCAGGTCCTACGGCAGCTCCCGTAGACACCTGGCTGACGGTTCTCCCTTCACGCTGGAGTTGAGAGGTATCCTGAACGCTCACTAGTTCTCGCCCACCTGCCTTGAGGCAACTCTGCACTGACTTTGACCCATGTCCACCCCCCGAGTCATGTCCCTCTTCTCCTGGCCCTCACTGTTACTTAAACCTGGAATCTAACATTTCTTGTCCCGTGGCCCCAGGAGTCTCTGCTCTCCAAGGACACTCTTTTAGAAATAAGCAACCTAGGGACTTCCCTGGTGGCACAGTGGTTAAGAATCCGCCTGCCAATGCAGGGGACAAGGGTTCGAGCTCTGGTCCGGGAAGATCCCACATCTTAGCTGCAGAGCAACTAAGCCCGTGCGCCGTAACTACTGAGCCTGCACGCCTAGAACACATGCTCCTCAACAAGAGAAGTCACCGCAATGAGAAGCCCGCGCACCGCAACGGAGAGTAGCCCCCGCTCGCCGCAACTAGAGAAAGTCCGCACGCAGAAACGAAGACTCAGTGCAGCCATTAATTAATTAATTAATTAATTTTAAAAGAGAAAAAGAAAAGAAATAAGCAACCTAAACACAAACCTCAAATCTTTCCCACAGCTCCTCTCAATTGGGTTTAAAGGAAATTTTGAAGTTAGACCCAGATTCAAATGTGAACTCAGCCACTTTCTGGCTGCGTATTTTTGGGGAAAGTTATTTACCTTCACTGAGCTTACTTTCTTATTCTTCAGAAAGGATAATAATACCAACCTCACAGGTATGCTGTGAGAATTAAAGATAATATTTATATGCATTTAGCATAGTTCCTGTTATAATTCTCTCAGTTAGTGATGCTACTATTAACATGTAAATTAAAGAAGGAGATCAATTCATATATATATTGACTGGTCTTGCAATCTGGATAAATCATTTTCACAGTATTATAGAAGACAATTTTGGTAAATAGATGTGCAGCTTTCGTCATGGGCGCTGGCCGGTAAGTATATTCATTTACTTATTATGTAACAATTATTTGTTGTTACGTGCAAGCTATTGCGACTTGGTTAGAATTTTAAATCTACATGTATAAAGCATGTATTCTGTGCCAGGTATTGTATAAGCACATTACATCCATCAGCTCACGTAAATCTCACGTTGGTCATGATTATCCCTGTTACGCAGATGAGCAAACTGAGACTCAAAGAGATTAGGGAACTCACCCAAGACCAGTCCATTGGCTGGAAGTCAGAGTTTTAGCCCAGAGCTACCTCACTGCTCAGCAGAGGGGCAGGCTCACCATAGCAAAATCGCAAATTCACATTCTTTTTTTTTTTTTTTTTTTTTTGCGGTACGCGGGCCTCTCACCATTGTGGCCTCTCCCGCTGCGGAGCACAGGCTCCGGACGCGCAGGCTCAGCGGCCACGGCCCACGGGCCCAGCCGCTCCGCGGCACGCGGGATCCGCCCGGACCGGGGCACGAACCCGCATCCCCTGCATCGGCAGGCGGACCCTCAACCACTGCGCCACCAGGGAAGCCCGCAAATTCACATTCTTTAGCTCATGATCTGAGCACACTCAACCCGAAAAATAGATATTGAGAGAAGTTCTAATTGTAGCCTAAATCCATAGGTCTCAATTTGAAGGAAACTGAGCTGAACTGCAAAAAATGAGGTTTCAACCAGGAGAAAATTCTATTTCAAATTGAAGGTAATAGCTTTAGATTTTTTCAGACTGCATCTCTCTAGGACCTTCGTTTATGATGTAGGTAAGGGTGGAAGGAGGTGGGAGATACGAATCTGCTAATAAAAACGATCTATAGCTGTGCTTCAATAAACCACAAATCTATGCTCCAGGATTCGTAGCAGCTGTTGTCAGAAGGCAAAATGTTCTCTTTTGCAGGCTGTTCGCTAGATGTGAATCAAAGTGACTTAGACTCAAGGCTGTCCTTCGGAGAGAGAAGAGGATGGTGAAGAGCTACAAAGTCATTTCACATTATATCAAAGGCCACATTTGTTTCCCATTAAGAAGCAGTCCAGGCAAGTAACACAAGGTAGAGTTGTTCTCTTGGATGGTGATATCTTGTCTGGCCTCCAGAAAACTCTCATCTACCCTGATTCTATGGGGTCTCTTGGACGCTGACTCTCGGCCTGTGCCCTAACCAGTTCTTTTATTTGAAACTCACCCCTTGTTATTTTCCATCCCCCTAAGTAGTAGACTCCAATCTTCTGCTAAATTCTTCTTCAGAGAGAATTCACCCTGCTTCTATAGTAACTCCCTGACACTAACTCCTTCCTAACTAACCGTCTCTGGTTTTGAACTCTATTTTGTTACTTACTGGCCCTTGCCTGACTCTGGCAAGGCTGACTTCCCACTGTGTTCTAAGACACCATCTCTGGCCTCCGTTCCAGACCCAACCTGGATCATCTCTTCAGTTTAAATTAAAGAAATAGGAGAGGGCTTCCCTGGTGGCGCAGTGGTTGAGAGTCCGCCTGCCGATGTAGGGGACGCGGTTTTGTGCCCCGGTCCGGGAAGATCCCACATGCCGCGGAGCGGCTGGGCCCGTGAGCCATGGCCGCTGAGCCTGCGCGTCCGGAGCCTGTGCTCCGCAACAGGAGAGGCCACAGCAGTGAGAGCCCCGCGTACAGCAAAAAAAAAAAAAAAAAAAGAAAAAATAGGAGAAATGTTTGATGGAACGGAGATGTACTAACTGGAGAAAAGAAGATCCAAGGAGGCCACTGCAACTGGAGAAAAGAAGATCCAAGGAGGCCACTGCAATTGTCTTTAGATAACCTAAAGGCTGCTAAACGGAAGAAAAGTCTAGACTTATCTGTGGCTCCAGACAGAAACAAATGGGAAAGGCAGCCCTTTGCTCAATATAGAGAATTTTCTAACAACTGTGGTTGTCCAACAATGGAATATGCTGCCCCTATAAGTAATGTGTCCGTATAACTGAAGATATTCAAGCAAACGTTTAATGACCACTTCTTGGGAATGTTGTAGAAGAGACTGGAGAATCAAATAAGAACTGGTCTAAGTACGGCTAAGTCAACCTTTGCAATACTGTGATTTCAGATACTGAAATTGTTTTTCTCAGCCAATGGATAACAGTACAACTCTCAATAAAACCCCCTACTGGTGCAACATTTCTTGAATTATCTCTTCGTTCTCTTTTTCTTTTTATGAAGAGGGTACAGAATGCTGGAGAGCCCTACACATTTCTAAGGCGGATGTTATTGTGAGAGGGGTGGAAACTCACATTGCTCTCCCAGACACAAACAAGTGCTTTCAGTGCCCCTTTCAAGAAGGATGGGGCAAGGGAATCCCTAAAGGGTGTTCTGTTAGAATCTCAGGAGAAAGTTCTGGGTATCAAAACCTGAATCCTAGCTATTGTGGGAGAAGGCAGTTTGTGGCCTATTTCCCACCTCCAATGGAAAATGTTTTTGATTTCAAGTTACCATCATTTAAAATGTTAAAACTATCTTCACAGCACATAACCTGAGGCTATATTCAGAAACCAATGAAATTCCATGGAAACCATTTACACTGATTAGTGGATTGCGAAGCCTGTCTTAAACAAATGTTCCTTGCTCAGGGAATTTAGAACACAGTAGAAACACTTCTCTTAAGTTAGTTACTCAACTTTAGTGCTTCCTCTCTGACTCAAAACACCAAAGGGGGGCCACTGTGGCATTCCTATACCTCAGCCTTTAATATGCTTACAATGATTCTTTAAGCTGTTGGGCTGAGATATTTTATCACCACAAAGTATCTCCTTAAAGAACTGCCCTGCTTCCATTTGGGGGAATATTACACAAGCTTTAAACATTATGTTCATAAAGAGTTTATAATAACATGGAACTACGCTAATGTTATTTTTGTCAAGTAGACAAAAAGCAACTATGTACAGTTTACAAAGGAACAAAACCTGTGCATTAAAGACTAGATTTCTGGTCAAGATGCCACAGTAAGTCCATTCTCCATGCCCTGGGCTCTAAACGTACAAAATGACTGATAAAATATAATAAAGAGAAACCAAGAAGGCATAGCTGGTTCAAAAACAAGATAAATACATTTGTATATTTGTGGACTACAGACGGAACAGAAGCACAAAATGCCATCCCAGGCGGGACTGACAACTTAGGACTGGTGGATTCTGGCCTCAAATATGTCAGCAATAGGTAGGGGTGTGTCTCCTTCAGGGTAAAGAGAAATGGGGTCACAAGCCAGGCTAACTGCTTGAAGTCAGGGACTAGAGTGGCCTCTCTCAACCTCTTTACTGCAGAAGAGGCACAAAAGTAAAAACAGGTCAGGTCAATCTCTGGAGCAAGTGCACTTCCATAGATGTGAGTCCAAGAAAGCCAGTAGAAGCTGCCACCAACTCAACTAAACTCTGCCCCTGTGATGGTGCCACAGTATTCCCAATATCCCCTAATACTAATGCAGGGTCCTAGGGCTGCCGTAACAAAGTACCACAAACTGGGTGGCTTAAAACAACAGAAATTGATTCTTTCACAATTCTGGAGGTTAGACACATGCTCCCTCTGAAGGCTCTGGGGAAGAATCTTTCCTCGCCTCATCCAGCCTCCAGTGGCCCCAGATGTCCCTTGGTTTATGGCAGCAGAACTCCAATCTCTGCCTCAGTCTTCACATAACTGTCTTCTCTTGTGAGTGTGTCTCTGTGTCCAAATGTCCCTCTCCTTTCTCTAATAAAACATCAGCCCCCGGATGAGGGCCCACCCTCATCCAAGATGACCTCATCTTAACTTGGTTACATCTGCAAAGACCTTATTTCCAAATAAGATCGCAATTACAGGTAACGGGGTTAGGATTCCAACATATCTTCTTAGGGGACACTGTTTTACCCACAAAACACCCTGAGGCAGGAATCCATACAACTGCCTTTATCAGACCTGGCTATGGCTTGGGGACTCAAAGAAATGAATGAAGGAAACTGCAAAACCAGGAGAGAAAAATAAACAAAACTAAGATCCCTCCTACTCAAAAAGAGCATAGAAATAAGATTTTCAAAGTGCACAGGAAAATATAATGCCCCAAATGATAGCCAATAAATAAACAACTTGAACACAAATGTACTCCAATATGAAAATGATTTTATAGAAATATCAAAGACTTTAAATTTAAGTACATTAAAGAAGAAGATGGAAGCCAACATGTCCATTAAAAAGTACAAGGACTTAATAAGCAGCCAAAAATCAAAGAAGAGTAAGAAGCTATGAAAAAGGACCAATTAAGCCTAAAAAATAAAAATCGTGGTCATTGAAATAAAAATGCCATGACAGGATAAATCTTGGACTGTTCCTAGTTGAAGAGAGAATTCATTCATTAGAAGATAGTCTTGAGGAAGTCACCCAGAATATGACACAGAAAGACAAAATGACTTTTTTTAATGAGGACAGCTCAGAGATTTGGATAAGAGAATGAGAGTCTCCAGTATTTAACTAACAGCAGTCCACAGAATAGAAAATGGAGGCACTGGCAAAGAAGCAATATCTGAAATGATATTTCCTGAGCATTTCAAAGTGAAACAAAGTGAGTTCTCAGCGCAATCATGCCTTCTGATACATAAAAATAAATCCATAGTGACGGGACATTAAGGATAGGAAATAATCTCAAGAGGGCCAGAAAGAAGACACAGATTACACACAAATGAGCAAGCACTAGCTCTCAAGAGGACTTCAAGCAGCAGCCATAGATGGCAAAGGACACAGCAGTAGTACCCACAAAGTGCTGAGGGAAAATAAGCATTAATCTTAATAGGAGTGTAATGGTGGAAGGTTGAAAAGTGGTTGGCTTCTGGATATATTCTGAAGGTAGAGATAAGGAACTTGTTAATCGTTACCTGTGAGCTGAGAGAAAGAGACCCAATTCTACACTTGATTTTTCCACCGGTCCTCTTGGAGGAGAGAGCCTAAGAGACAGACTCAGAGAAAAAAAGCCTTAAGAGGTGCGAACTTTGACCTGAGTAACACCATCTGCTAAATGTAAAGACAAGCATTAGAAGCTGTTTCTATCTCTTTGATTGCTTTTATTTAAACCCACAGAGGTTCCAAAGGAGAACTGCTATCTGAAGTGCCCTGCATAAACTCCTTTTCTCCCCTTTCTCCACTCCCTGCATGATAATCAAATATTTGCCAAGAGGAAGGAGAGAATTTTGCAACAAAATACAATATACTCTTTGAAAGCTGTATCCCTCCCCACGATCCTCTGAAGGATGCCACTGCACACATCCGCTTTATCAAGTCTTTTCATAGGCAATAATTACTCTAGCATTAGAGATTAAAAAAAAACAAAAACAAAACTGACTACATCCCTATCTGTTTGGGTCCTCAGAGTTTCTTTTTCCTTAGTAAACACCCTGGTTAACTGAGAAAGGGAATCTTTTACTCCAAACCCTAACTAGACCTCAGTAGTTTGAACTAAAGTTATATTCTAAAGAAGAAGAAAAAAGTCACACTATCATGTGTATCTTTTTCATTTGAAAGCATGTTCTAAAATGGATCAGCTAGCCAAACAGTTTAATATTTCAGGGGAAAAAAAAAAGACAAAGAGCCATTCTAGATAAGGGGGAGGGGAGTTTACTTACTATAGGTTGCTGGCAGACTGCCACGCTGTACACGTTTTTACATTTTTAAACAGTACTTACCCAATGCTCTCCTTAATCCCATTAAATGAAAACTTTCTCTAATTTTAAAATTAAATTTCCTGTATTCCCTGATAGGCTTCCAAGTTCTTCTCTCTCCCTCCTCCTCCCTGAGTCCCAGGGTATTTCTACAAGAAGGGGGGTATTAGACTCCTGGACAGATTCTACTCGGCATAATTGCCCTTGGCCTTGCTTTACCCCCCCGGGGTTTTCCATTGGGCACAGATTGTTCCCTTACTTCCTATCCTGAAGTAGCGGCAGTATTGTCCTAAAGCTCATGGCTTGCAGCTGTGAGGCTGTGACCATTCCACCTGCCACGGTGGGGCATGCTTCAGTCATGTACTCTTCAATAATGCAAGCATTGTACTCCAAAATTCTTTAATCACTCACCCCAAACATAAGTAGATTTTGAGCATACAACTTCAACATGCATATATTTATTTATAAACTATTCACTTGCACTACTATACACATAAATTACATAATTTTATAAAATATAATGAAAAACAGAAATTAAATAAATATTGCTTACTATGTTATATTTTAATAACAGAACAAAATAATTAAATTATTATTAATAATATTTTAGTGCAAGCAAAGGGACTGAGTATCTGGTATTACTTGAAAATTTTGGTGATACTACAATTCGATTATGTGTTTTTCAGTTCTGTGTATTTGGCATCCAGATATATAAAGCTAATTTATTGCCAGAAAGATGCCTTCCACAGATATATACATACCAGTGGAAGAAAGGCATCATTGGCTATACTTATATAGCCATGCTTATTAATTATAGTATTAATTATGCAAAGGTTTCGATTAAAATTCAGCTGGTAAGTTTCCATCTTCCCTTATGCCACTCATTTTTGCTTGCAAACTAATTGGAAGATGCTACATTTTTGTGTTTCACAAATGGGTTAAAAATCCACTGAAACTCTAGACTTTCAAGCAGGTTAGAAAATTCTCTTTTTTTTTTTTTTTGAGGTACGCGGGCCTCTCACTG
>NC_041228.1:21675608-21682410 GCF_002837175.3 Physeter macrocephalus | reverse complement strand
GCATGTGGGATCTTCTCGGACCGGGGCACGAACCCGTGTCCCCTGCATCGGCAGGAAGAGCCTCAACCGCTGTGCCACCAGGGAAGCCCAGAAAATTCTCTTTTTAATGTTATTTAATATGCAGATATAAAAGTTTTTGTAGACAAAACATGTAATCATTTTTGGAGACAAAAACACACCAACCACAATCTAGTTTCTACACTTGCCTCTTTAAGAATGTAAAAAAAGAATGTCTATATGTGTATAACTGAGTCAGTTTGCTGTACAGCAGAGACTGGCACAACATTATAAATCAACTATACTTCAATAAATAAATAAATAAATAAACTTGCATCTTTAAAACTCTCCATGGCAAGAATTTCTTTTGAAAATAGGTTATTTCTTATTTATTTTCAAAATATCACAGTTATCCGAAGGGACAGATTAAATACATTGATATTTTCAAAAATACCTCTTAGGTAGCATTTTAGTGAGGGCCACTTGAAATAAATTTGAAATCCTTGTGATTTTGTAAAAATCAAACAAACAAAAACAAGAAAAACATTAGCAGCTTATCTTTACATTTGATAACAAAAAATTTGTAATAAGATTATTGTTGAAACTCTGTATAGTACAAGATATGGACATTCACCATCTCAATAAAAAATGTTAAATTTCTAGTGTTGTGTTAAGGTTTTCCAGAGAAACAGAACCTATAAAATATATTTAGAGAGAGAGAGAGAGAAAGAGATTTATTTTAATAAAATGGCTCACACAATTGTGGAGGCTGGAAAGCCCATAGAGCAAGCAGCAGGCTGGAAATTCAGGTAAGGGCTGATGTTACAATCTTGAGTCTAAATTCTAGGCCTGAAATTCATGCAGGATTCTAGGTTGGAGTCTTGAGGCAGAATTCCTTCTTCTATAGAAAACCGTAGTCGTTGTTCTTAAGGCCTTCTACTGATTGGATGAGGCCCACCCACATTATGGAGGGCAATCTGCTTTACTCAAAGTCTATTGATTTAAATATTAATCACAACTAAAAAATGACCTTCACAGCAACATCTACACAGGTGTTTGACCAAACAACTGGGCACCATAGCCTAGCCAAGTTGATCCATAAAATTAATCATTACATGTGCAGAAGTCTTTTTATTTTATATAAATACATATGTGTATACATATAATTTTATAAAATTAAACACTTTGATGCAACACTTAGCATTAATATGCATTCTGTGGCCATATATGGGAAGCAAATAAAGGTCACCATTGTTGAATGTCTGCATTGAGGGGTTTCCACCCTCACTTGGGGTACCATGACTGCCATTTGTGACCCATGAAGTGAGACTCTATGACGTAAGTGTGCAGTGCCAACCCATGTACTGAATGTAAGTAAAACTTGCTTTCCATCTTCATTTTTTAGATAAAAAAATAAAACAAAAATTGAACTGTTTTCTTACTACATGTCCATCTGGAATTCTTTGGTCTGAAGCTTTAGGAACTGATGAGGAAGAAGGTCTCAGAGCAATGATTTTTAGAACACTAAAAGATCACCTAAAAATTGTGTTAATAATCCACATTTCTAGGTGAGAGCCACTGAAACCTTTACTCAGTAGAAGGGGGTAAAATCCAGGGATCTGTGTTTAAACCATCACCCAAGGGATTCTGATCTAAGTTTTCGTTCCAGGCATCACCACTGGCCTGCATTGTCACATACCAAACACTCAGCTACAAGCACTGGTTGACTGTCCACTGAGGACCAGGCACTCTGCCCAAGAATATGATAAATTCCTTCCCCCGCAAAGGCACAGATTGAGACTAGTCTCAAAGAACTAATTTTGTTGGATTCTTATCTTTTGAAAAGTATTGATACAAGCCATTATTATCAAAGCCAGTGAATATCTTTTGTCTGTAAGTCTATAAGGTGGCAATTGTTTAGTAAAAATATTTCTCACTTCTGCACCCTGCAGCAGGGGGTCAGAGAAAGTGCCCTGACTGAGGACAGAAAACCCAGCTTCCAGTTATAGTTCTGCCACCAACTAGCAATGTGACCTTGAACAACTTATTAAATCTTTCTATATCTCGGCTTCCCTAAATATAAAGTGAGTGGGTTGGATTACATTATTTGTATTAGTCAAACATTCTATGACTCTGCCTTTACCTGGGAAATCAGTGTAGGTCTTTCTTCCTAACAAAAGCAAGGTGCATATTCAAATAATTTTTAAAAAGATAGATGTATTCAGTACTTTTCATTCACTCAATTAAATTTCATCCAATTGATATAAATGAACAGGCCAGTGATACAGCTCTGTCCTATTTCAATAGTGGTCCCACTCTCCAGAGATCAACCATATCTCAAGCAAGTCAAAGAAGGATAAAGTGGAAAAGTGAAAACAACCCAAGACCAACCTAATTTGCCAGCCTAAGGCATATGTTTGTTCTGAGTCTGTCCCATGCTAAAATAAATGAACTTTATCAATTGCATGCGGGAAGAAAAATCACCCAAACTAGTTGTTTAACATCCTAGAAATAGAGCAAACCACTCATACATTAAATTTATTTTTAATAAAAATAATTTTTCACTAATGGACTCATTTTACCATTATGCACATGCATTTTAACCTTTCTGCTGTTATCTGTATAATAATATAAAACTCTCCATTTAGATAAGGATTCATCAGGCAGTCTCTGCGTTCACAAGCTGTAGCCCAGGGCGAAATTGTAAAGTAAGTGATTTGTCTCCAACGGCACTCCATTTTTCATCACTTCCAACAATAACTATTATTATTGAAATAAATATAACATGTCTGATTAGTTCTTTAGATTATATGAGGCAGTTTCATATACATCATTTCATGAGGTCCTCAACCACCCTGAGAGTTATGCAGAGGAGATATTATCTCCATTTTACAAATAAGAAAACTAAGTTACAGAGAAGTGAAGTGACTTACTAAAGTTGTATATAAAAAGCAGCAATTTACAACTTGCACACAGGTTCCCTGACTCCAAGATTTAAGGGGGTCCCATGATAATGGTGCCCTGGCTGACCGACTAGTGCACCCACCTGTCACCTGCAGCTTTTCTCCAGGTGTGAGACCTTGTCTCCACATCTACACTCACCTCTCCTTAGTCCCATTCCTTAGGGGCCTTCTTTCTGAGGCCATATAACTAAGTGAATTCTTATTAAAATGTTAATGAATGCCACTGAGTTTGTATTTTCCACCTCCTTCTAGATAATACAGAAATAATCTAAGAGATGTCTAAAGGCAGTGCCTTAAATCAAAGAGTGTATTCTAATGGTGGGGAACAACCAGGCCAGTTAGGAGGTGGAAAGTGAGCATATTTTGGATCAAGAGAGCTCTTGCTACTGTTTGAGTACAGTCACAAAGGTGCATGGCTTGCCCGAATGTTCTCTCATGAAGGCAGATCTACGAGGCAAAGAACAGTACAGACAACACCACTCAAATCCCAGCTCAATGTAAGTCAACAATTATCGAGCGCCAACTACTTATATGGCAATGACCCACATAATATTGAAAGTCAGGTAGCTAAAGAGTAAGACCCTTAATCAGCTATAGCCAGAGAGCCCACAAAGAGAGACAAAAAATGACAGGCCTTTCCCTTGAGGCCCCTGGAAAAAAAATAATTAGTGGCAGCATTCAGCAGAGAACACTAGAGGAAAGGAACTTCCTGTGAACAGAATTGATTTGATAAAGCTCCACTACTTAAAATACCAACTTTAAGCAATGGTAGACCAAAAGACTGAGAATTAAATTCCCATAGTAATAAAGATCCCAATACGAAAAGAGCCTGATCCAAATATCATAAGACATGCAGAAGAGGGTCTGTAGAATTTGGACCCCAAAGAAAAGAAATCGAGACTTGGAACAGCGACAGACCCAACTGTCTGTCTTTCACCAGGTTCACAGTCAGAAGGGGTTGGAAATTTATATCAAGCTTTCACTACGATTGTTTTACCTGATGATGCCTAAGTTAACAGATAGTAAACTGTATATATTTTCTATTACGTGGTATAGAATTCATTCTATCTCAATTTTCTCTTTAGATGCCTTTATAAGGCATCCCTGTATTAAAGAAGCCTTTTAAGCAACTGATATGTTTAAGTTATTGACATGTCCCTGGACTGGGTGGATATTATCTGGCTATTGCAGCTCAGAACTGAAGACCTAAAAAGACTTGAACAGACACCTCACAAAAGAGAACATCAAAAGAGCCAAAACATACATAAAAAGATGCTCAACTTCATCAGTCATCAGAGGAAAAGAAACATTAAAACCACAATGAGACACAACAACACACTCCCCAGAATGGCTAAAATGTAAAAGACTGACTATGCCAAGTGCAGACAAGAATGTGGAGCAACTGGAACTCTCTTACCTTGCTGATGGGAGTGAGAATCAATACATCCACCTGGGAGAAAGTCTTGTAGAACCTACTAAAACTAAACATACGTACGTCCCTTGACCCAGCAACTCTCCTGGATATAACCCCTACAGAAATGAGTGCTTTTGACCACCAAAGCACATACATGTGCAAGGATGTTCATAGCATCTTTATTTGTAAGAGCCAAAGCTTAGAAGCCATCCAAACATTCATTAAAAAGTAAAACATGTAAATAAATTGCAGTATATTCATACAACGGAACACTACTCAGCAATAAAAAGTAACAAACCCTACTGATAAATGGAGCAACATGGATAAATCTCACAGATATAATGTTGAGTGGAAAATGTCAGAGTTTATACTATATAATTCGATTATATGAAGTTCAAAAATAGGTAAAACTAATCGATAATGATGGAAGTCAGGATAGTAGGTGGCTGAGGGTGGAGAAGGGGGTTACTGACTGATTGGGAGGGGTCAAAGGAAGACTTTTAAAATTCTGATCATGTTCTGTACACCTTCATCTAGATGGTGGATGAGGGGGTGGGTATATATGCATATATAAGTAAAAATTAGTCAAGCTATACATTTAAGATTTGTGCACTTTCAGCATGTAAGATGGACAAAACCAGATGAGAACACCCTTAACAAATGTGCCCCTGACTGGGTTTTCCTAGTCCAGGTAGGTCTCATGCCCCTGTCCTCAAAATGCCTACAATCTAATCATAGGTGGGAGAAGGGATGAGTTCACTGTTGCACTACATTGGATTGCAATACGTAAAAGAAAGGCTGCAAAAGAGAGTAACTGCACAGGAAAGGCTTCAGAGGGTGGAACATTGCAGCTGGGCCCTGAAAGATGAGTAGAATTTAATCAGCAGGGATGGCAAGGTTGGGGGCGGGGGCATTCCAAGCAGTGAGCATGCAGCATAAGCAAAGATGTGGAGATGAAAATATAAGTGGCTTCCTCTGAGGGGAAAAAAATGTAATTTGTTGTGACAGAAGCGTAGACTGTAAGGCCAATGAGAGGGGTGTAGGAAGGAGAAATGTGGATTAGGGATGGACATGATGGGTCTTGAACGCTACGGTTAGATATTTTGGACTTGGAGCACGAAGCTAAGAGTTGGTGTCTAGAGAGACTACGGAATGAAGACAAGGAATACAGGTAGACCAGTATAGGAAGGCAAGTACCTAGTTCAGCTCTAAACCAGCTTTTTCAAACCAAAAAAGTCACCCATTTCTAAGACCCAGAAGTTTGCCCTGAAGTTTGCACAATTTTCCGACCCACCCCAAACCTCCATAGCATGCTAAGACTCTGCCTAAGCCAGTTTTCTGGAAGCAACAAGTCTGGCTCTGAAAGTGATATCTTTGACTCCAATATATGCCCAAGATTCTGGACCCAGTGAAATGAACTATCAAATACAAAATTAGCCTCATGGGGTTAACATCAGACCTGGTCGAAGCCCCAGTTCTCAGTGCTCTCATTAACTATGTCTCTGCAGAGAAAAATAAACAAAGATGCTTTTAGCAATTCAGCCCAAATGCTGCTCTGAAGCCAGGAGTTGTTTACATTGAGAAGAAAAGACTGCTTCTACAGCACATTTGAGCAATTTCTCTTGTTCAAAGTATACCGTATTCAGAGTTGCAGCACGTAGTAATTAGCATGCTCTTTTAATACGTGCTTTATTAAAAAAAATTTCAGCAGTAGCAATTTTCTAACATTGGCCAATAAGTCTTTATTCACAGGGAAAAAATACAGATTTCCAGCTTTACTAAAACTCTGAGAATTATTTACTGATATTTTTGGTAACTAAATTATAATCATAATTTGTTATCATATAGTTCCATTCATATCAACATAGTTAAAACCTATTAAAACTGTGGCAGAAGTTAAGCTCATTTATGAACCAGGGACACTTTTCTATGAAATACGTCATGAAAACCGTTAACTAAAAAAATACGTAACATGAAGCTAAGGCTCCAAGAGTTTAAAAGTGACCCACGATCACACAGCTAGTAAGAAAAGAAGCTGGGATTTTGACCCCAGATTTCTCAACGCAGACCTGACTCTCATTCTATCCTGGCCCCCCTCCAAAGGCAGCACACAGAGGTTATCAGCGGTATGGTCAGTGGGCCTAGGACTAATGTTAGCTAATGATGCCTGAGGCAAAATGACAAGCTACAAAGGTCATCTTCCGTCTCCTTGCTCCTCGGGGCTCCCTTTCTTCTTGCTTCTAGGTTCTGTTCTGGAAGTTCATCCAGATTCTGTTCTGAAAGTTCCTCCAGGTTCTGTTCTGGCACTATCTAAAACCACATTAAAGATCTCTCTTTGGGACTTCCCTGGTGGTGCAGTGGTTAGAATCCGCCTGCCAATGCAGGGGACACGGGTTCGAGCCCTGGTCCGGGAAGATCCCACATGCCA
>NC_041228.1:21667562-21675535 GCF_002837175.3 Physeter macrocephalus | reverse complement strand
ACTGAGCCCATGTGCTACAACTACTGAAGCCCACGAGCCTAGAGCCCATGCTCCGCAACAAGAGAAGCCACCGCAACGAGAAGCCCACGCACTGCAACAAAGAGTAGCCCCTGCTTGCCGCCACTAGAGAAAGCCTGCGTGCAGCAACGAAGACCCAACACAGCCAAAAATAAAAAATAAATAAATAATTTGTATTTAAAAAAAAAATCTCTCTTTAATGGAGATCCCATTAAAGCCAGCTCTCGAGGGGGGAATCTCTGGTGTACATACAGTGAGTGCAACATGGAGCCAGGGACACATAACGGGGCCACCATAGGGTAGAAGTTCAATTGCTCTTCCTTGCCCTTGCTTAAAGTCTGTACCTTCTTCTCCAATGTAGTGAGTCTCCTATGAATAACTCCACTATAGTACAAATCACCCTACCACTGTTTACTTGACCATCTTCCCCAACAGACAGCATCCTTCCAAAAACAGTTTAAAAGAGGGGAAAAAAGTCTAGCTTACTGCATTTCCCCTTTCCAGCCTCTCCTTTCTTCTCAATTATCACCCTCCTGTCAGAAATGCAAGTGCAGCTGTCCACAATACATGAGCTTACCTGCCATGGGATCCTTACAATATATTCTCTTTAGAAAGCATGTTGCACAAAGAAGAACACACAGCTTAATGCCCCAGAACTTCTAAATCAGCAAAGAGAACGAGAGAGGGGGCGAGAGGGAGCTGAGCAGGGAGAAGAGTGCGGGTCAGAGCGCATCAACTCTGCTCAGGTGACCCTGCCTTCATCCCGAGGCCCAGACACACAGGACCTCATATCCCACCAAGTAACTCACTCACGCTAGGGGTATGAGCAAATAATGTGAATTTTACTGCAGAATTCACGGGGGACAGGGAGAGAGGTGGGAAGGGGGGGATGGAAGAGTTTACATCATGCACCCCAAGCCCGCACTTCAGGCATTCGACATGCCTCCTCTCCCAAGCCTCTCTGCCATACCATACTATATATTTTTAGAAATGTGTATATATATCTTTTTTTCTTTTCTGATCCCAGGACCCCTACCACCACCGCAGTCCTAGTATCTTTCCTCCTTTCTAGAGCAATATGGCTTTACCCAAACCTTTCCAAACATGTACACCACCCTGCACAAACACTTAGCGAAGAGCCCTCCAGTACCAAGATTCACTCTCTCTAGGATCATAGGAGATTAAAAATAGCATTTTTCTCCTGTAACTGATAGACAGACAATAGCTTAAGTAATTAGGGAAAGAGGACAGACACCGGCATTTTCAAGCACTTATGCTTGAATATGCTGGTGCTGTTACATATGCCTTGCCCAGTGGCAGTACTTAAGGTTCTTACACTTGGTGAAATGTATAAAACAGAGGACAGATATACCATCCCCGTTTCCATTGCCCAAGTGGAATTTCCATCTCCACCCCTCTGAGATGTGGAGTATGTCTACAGTGAGAAAGTAAGTAGCACTAATTTAAAGAAGGGTGTTGACAAGACAGAGAGGTTAGGAATGCACCGTGAGGTCCAGCCAGATCAGGCCATCTTTTGAGGCTTCAAGATAATTCGGGACATTAGATGTGAAATGTTCAGTAAAAGAAATGAAAATGGCTGGGGAGCTGGACAGGAAGGAGATGCCATATCAAAATCAATCCTTTTCCAATGGCAAACAAGGTTTTTTGCTGTTGTTGGCTCCAAATGACAACTAACTCCTTCCACTTAAAGAAATTCTATAATTTGCCCGTGACCATCCTCCACGTCGACATTTGGCGTAGCCGGGGAAACACGGAGAAGACAACACTGCAGTGTTGGCAGGCGGGGCAGCAGCTGAGACTCCAGGGCCACAGACAGAATGACCTAATTTGCAGAAGGCTTTGGTGGACAGGAATAAAGACTGGTTCTCTGAAAGCTGGGAAGGGACATTTAGCCTTGGAGAGTAAAGATTATTTTATCAGGAAATAAATCAGAGGCCTGTACGATGACCACTTTTTTCCAGTCACATCTTGGTGATGAGGGTGTGTATTCAGACCACAGGAATCTCAAAACCACCCGTCCTCCCCATTAGCTCTCTGGGACACCAGGCACATGGCTGGTGAAAGCCCCAGACAACAGCGTTCTTGAGTTTTCACTTCATGTCTTTCTGAGTATGGGTGGTTTCTTACATTTGTGCTTATATTTGGCATTTGCTTATTTGTTTGTTTGTTTGTTTGTTTGGACAGTCTCATTTGCAGGCTGGTGGTGGTTGTCCTTCCCTCTGTGGGAAGTGGCTGCCAAGGAACCGAGTGTCTGCCATGCCCTGCTTCAGCCCCTCTGGCCGGCCGCCAGGTCTGAGGTGCTGGCTGGCGCTTCTGCTGGCCCAGCTCACAAAATACCAAATTCCAGTGGGCACCAGGGAAGCAAGGAGAGGAGCACTTAGAGGCAGGGGTGAGACAGGAGTCTACCAACCTGTCAAGCAGTCCCCAGGGAAGAGGCAAGTGACTGTCACAGAGATGTCCATTGAGAGTAAAAAGACTTAGGCTAGTGAAAATATCAGAGACAGGGAACACCTTACTCTCGTTGCCAGTCAATACGTCCTTTTGAATAAAAGTAACCCATGCTCTTATGGAGGGGAGGGGGAAGTGGAGCTTGGGGTCCTAGTGGACATCTGTGAAAGAACAAAGGGGAGAGACAGGATTGCCAAGGCAGTTGGACATCTTCCCTCCTGTGGCCCAGAGGTGTGTCCCACTTCAAAACCTGAAATAAACTCGAACACCCCACCTTCAGAGAAAACGGAGTTATTTTTTAAAAATAACGCAGGCTTTCACTTTGAAGCTATTTCAAAAGCCTAAGATATAATTTAGTTTTGAGGGGGGAAAGCTACGAGAAAGGAAAAGAAGTAGAAACACAAGTTGTAACAACAACAACAAAAAAACAAAAATAAAGTCCTAGAATTAAATTTTGCAACCAAAACATAGGCCTTTGGGTTTCTCATCAATCACAGCTCTGTGTTGCTGTTTTGGTGAATAGATTTCTGAATTTTATTTTGAATGGTATAATTTTCAGATTAAGATTTTAAAAGAAGTACAGGCTCAAAGGGGGAAAGAAAAAAAAGGAAACTACTCCACACAACTACTTCAGACAAGTGAGGGCGTGGACACAGATGCGCCTAAAAGAATGTTTCTTCAAATTTTCCACTATCCCCTCTGCTCTTTGCACTCTGTGCAGTCTGTAAATTCTCTCTGCTCAGAGAGCTGGGCCTGTCTGCATATTATCAGAGATAACATCAGGTCAGCACTTCAATTACCAAATCCCTGTTTTCAGAGACTTAACACAGGTATAAAATGTGTTTGGGGCTCAAACATGGCAGATAACATCTCAAGCCAGCAGTTAATTCTCTAAAATGTTTTTCAAGGGCAAACATCTTCTAACTGCTTATTTTCTGATCCCATAGTGCAAATAAACACAAGGTCATACATTAAAATTATCCATAGCATGTCCCAGAGCCAGCAGGCCTTGACTAATTGGATCCTGAGAAAGCCGTATGTAGAACAATGCTACTTTTCAAATGGGGCAGTCTTTGTAGGGAAACATTCAACATGGAGAGGAGGGTGGTAGGGGAAGGGGAAAGCTGTTATTATGAAAAATTTCTTGCAGTGTGTTTCTGGAATATCAAGAAGAAACCTGAAAGGAAAAGGAAAAAATAACTTCTTCATTTATCCTCCCCTAAAAGCTCTATAAAGTGTTTGTATTCATGTCTAGAGCTGACTGATTTTTTTCCTTTTTTTTCCTTCCAGCTTTATTGAGATATAATCAGCATTTAATATCTTTGTATGGTGACACATTATAACTAGAATTATGGTGATCATTTTGAAATGTATAGAAATATCGAATCACTATGTTGTGTAACTGGAACTAACATAGTGTTGTAGATCAATTATACTTCAAAAACAAGCAAACAAACTTATAGAAAAAGATCAGATTTGTGGTTACGGGGGTCAGAGGGTGGAGAGAAGGGGGAATTGGATGAAGGTGGTCAAAAATTACAAACTTCCATTTATAAGATAAATGAGTACTGGGGATGTAATATACTACACGATAAAGATAACGAACACTGCCTGTATGTTAACATGTGAAAGTTGTTAACAGAGCTGTCTGATTTTTAAAAGCACAGAATATAGCGGGCTCCCTGGTGGCGCAGTGGTTGAGAGTCCGCCTGCCGATGCAGGGGACACGGGTTCGTGCCCCGGTCCGGGAAGATCCCACATGCCGCAGAGCGGTGGGGCCCGTGAGCCATGGCCGCTGAGCCTGCGCATCCGGAGCCTGTGCTCCACAACGGGAGAGGCCACAGCAGTGAGAGGCCCGCGTACCGAAAATAAATAAATAAATAAAAATAAAAGCACAGAATATGATATTATGATCATGTACCACCTTTATGCTGGGCATTCATCCTGGGGGCTTGGGTGACTAAAAGACAGAATGCATGGCCACTGGTTTCATGGTATCAGGTTGAGGATATGGAACAAATAAAAAGATAAAGGAAAGTATGTGGTGGTATCAGCCACATACTAAATATATTGGCAGTAAGTGGAGGGGGTAGAAAGACTAGAAATGGCCTAGTAGGCCAGATTTGCTAAATGGGGTTATTAGCGTGAACTTTAGAGCCAGGCCACCTGGGATTAAACCTGACCCTGCCTTGGGCAAGTTACTTAATCTCTGTGTCTCAGTTTCCTCATCTGTAAAATGAGGTTAAATATAATACTGGCCCTGTTGGAGCAGTGCCTGGCACACAGAAGCACTAAAGGGATAAACTGGTCTATTATTATAAGAGACAGGTTTATGTTGGAGAAACCTGAAATGAAGGGAAGGGAGGTGACTGCACTGCTCTGCTCCTTGAGTCTTCAGTGTTCCATAGTCTATTGCCCAAGATTCCTAGAAGATTATGGACAGAGTTCCCGCACCCCATTTGCAGATCCTATCAGTTGCCTGAGGAGAGGACAGCTGGATTCAAGGCTCCTTCTCCTCCACTTGTGTTGCCCTCCCTGATTCAGACCCGCAAGGGAGGGGTGACGTAGCTCACCAAACACCCTAGCTCTGCTGTTCCCCTGTTTCCAAGCGTGACACGCACCAGTCCAGATTCTTTCAGATGCAAGTAGCAAAACTCAAACTCAAACCAGCTTTTGAGAAAGAATGGATTTGTAGGAAGGATGCCAAGGAGCCCCCATATGGGAAGTTTGGGAAGGCGGGGACAGGAGCCGCTCTGGGGGCCTCGGGCCTCAACCGGTCGGGATTTTCTTCACTTCCGGTTTGCTTCTCTGTGCCATTGGCTTTGTTCCTGCAGTCTGGCTTTCTCGGGAGGCAGGAACCAGGGCCACCAGCAAGCAGCTCCTGGCTCACTTCTTTCTATTTTGTCATGAGAGAGAAAAGGGCCCTTATTTTCTTAGTTTCAAGCTGCAAAATCCCAGAGGACCACTCTGGTTGGGCTTGGATCACACGTCCAAGCTTCTGCCACTCCTGTGGAGTGAGGCTGAGATACTGTGTTTGGCCAGTCGTGTTCTGTGGCCAGGTACGTGGAGCCCAATAAGAGCATGCCAACTCTCCTCACATTCAGACACGTTAGAGTTGGGGGTGGTAGAAGCTGTTCCCCAAAACGATGAGGTGCTGTTACGTAAGGACAAATTGGTGCCGAGACGACGGATATCTTCAACATTACAGAAGGGCATTGTGGAGATGGTACTTTTACAGATAAGATTTGGCAGAACTGAGTAAAATATGTTGTTACCTGCTTTCACAGATTCTTCATCCTTCATGATAAATCAATCCCTTCTTATGCACACTACTGTATTTAAAATAGATAACCCACAAGGACCCACTGTAGAGCACAGGGAACTCTACTCAATATTCTATAATAACCTAAGTGGGAAAAGAACTTGAAAAAGAATAGATACATGTATAACTGAATCCCTTAGCTGTACACCTGAAACTAACACAACACTGTAAGTCAAGTATACGCCAATATAAAATACAAACATTTAAAAAATAAAATAAAATAAATCAATCCCTTCTTTTTATTTCATAAAGGCAAAATGCACCTGTGTAGGGACACCACATCACACAATTCTAAAGGTCTCCATTCACTTTACATTCTGGAAGGTAGAACGTAGAGTCAGTCCCTTGGAGATCTCTCAGTGCCTTGTACGTGGTGGCTTCTTAATAAAGGCTTGCTGCCTGAACGTAGGAGTGAGTGACTACAATGTAATTTTCCTTCTCAAATGCAACAGCGAAATTGTAAAGCACATCAATCGTACACCTAGGTTAAAATACAAGTGCTTTCGCTCTCGCTGAAGGCAAGTTATTTTATCAATGTAAACCCCAATTACACCATTTTTAAGATACAAAAATAATAATACCTCTCCCAGAGGACTGTCATAAGAGTTAACCAAGATAACAAACATGACAGTGAATACATATTGCTCAGGACGCTCTTTTCCTATTAACTTTGTCCTTTTTGTTTTTTACTTCACGACCGCCTCAACCCCCTTGAGGAAAGAAAAAGGTAGCATCTTAGTACTGAAAGAGGAATTTAAAATAATTAAGTTCAATGTTCTCATGTGCAAATCACTGACTCCTCATAGGCTGTAGAATGTATTTTCAGGGGCCTTTGAGAACTACGCAAAGATTTTTACTTGTATTTGCTTCCCTTTCAAGAATTATGTTAAAAATTAATATAAGCATATTCTGGGTAAATTCAATGACCATCTTAAAAGCAAGTACTGCCACCAAGCTCCTACTAACACTTAGGATTTTTCTGATGATAAATAATTGTCTAAAGAGGCTAAACAAATTTTTATTCAAATCTTATTTATAGATTGATAGATAGATAGATAGGTAGATAGATAGACATAGATTTGGACATACTTGTATATCATTTGAGTGCCTACTTTGTGGCAAGCTCTCTGTTAGGGACATGGACTCAACTCATCCTCTCCACAGCACTCCAGATAGTGTTATTACCCAGATTCAGATTTATGAGGAAACTGAGGTTTCAGCAAATTTAAGCGATTTGTCCAGGGCTTCAAAGCCAGAGAGTGGGGAGTCAGGACAAGCCTCATTATAGCTACTGTCAGAAAACCCTTCCTCCTTCCTGGCACAGAATCAGCTCTGTGCCCCTTCAAAGCTCTCCAGCTATTTCTCTTCCCAAAAGTTTTTTTTCTCAGCCTTTCAAAATCTTATCTAACACAAAGAAGAAACTTACAGTAAAGAAAACAGAGAAAAAGAGTTGTGTGTGTGTTTGTGTGTGTGTGTGTGTGTGTGTGTTTGTCCCTACTGGATAGATTATTAAATGAATGAATATGTATGTATGTATGTACGTATGTATGTATGGATGGATGGATGATGGATGGATGGACAGATGGATGGGTGTATGGAAGTCTTCTCTGCCAGCCTCTACTTCTTATCATTTAGGTTGTTTTCTACTTTTCCCTCCAGGATTCTAATCCAGTAACGAACACCTAGAATTACCTATTTGACTTAAAATTACTTACAAAAATGGAGAGACTTACAAGAATTAGTAACTTAGACACCAAGTACTGTTAAAAAATGCTTTAGAAGGTTGGCAATTACTACCATCTCTAGAACGGAACAAAGAATTTTCAAAGAAGACTAGCGTTTCCTAATATATCTTATAGTTTAGCATGATAGCAATAAATGTGTCCATACATGTTTTCTGTTTCATCCTCACATCAAAGCCTGCAAAACAGATATTATTACCCCCAGATATTCTTATTCCTTATTTTCAAACAAGGAAACTGAGACTCAGAATAAATAACCTGACCTAGGTTGTATATCTAATATTTGACATAGGCAGGATTTAAACTGGTTCTGCCTGGCTGTAGAACCCATGCCCTTCCTCCCTTCCTTCCTTCCTCCTTCCCTTCCTTCCTTCCTTCCTTCCTTCCTCCCTCCCTTCCTTCCTCCCTCCCTTCCTTCCTCC
>NC_041228.1:21663836-21667317 GCF_002837175.3 Physeter macrocephalus | reverse complement strand
TCCTTCCTTCCTTCCTCCTTCCCTCCCTCCCTCCCTTCCTTCCTCCTTCCCTCCCTCCCTCCCTTCCTTCCTTTCTTCCTTCCTTCCTTCCTCCTTCCCTTCCTTCCTTCCTTCCTTCCTTTCTTTCTTTTTTGTGGTAAGAATACATAACTTGAGATCTATTCTTTTAAAAAATTTTTCAGTGTACAATACAGTATTGTTAACCATAGGCACAGAGTTGTACAGCAGTCTCTAGAACGTACTCATCTTGTGTAACTGATGCTTTGTACCCATTGAACAGCTCATTTCCCTCTCCGCTCAACTCCTGGTAACCACCAATCTACTCTTTCTTGATTATTTTAGGTATTTCATTTAAGTGGGATCATGTAGTTTTTGTCCTCTGTGACCAGCTTATTTCACGTAGTATAATGTCCTCCATGGTAATTCCCGTTGTTGCATATGACAAGATTGGCTTCCTTTTTTTTACAGCCGACTAATATCCTATTGTATGAATTCACCACATTTTCTTTATCCCTCGATGGACATTTAGTTGTTTCCATGTCTTAGAGATTATGAATAATGCTGCAATGAACATGAGAGTACAGATATCTCTTTGAGATCCTGATTTCAGTTCTTTTAGATATATATCCAGGGGCTTCCCTGGTGGCGCAGTGGTTGGGAGTCCGCATGCCGATGCAGGGCACACGGGTTCGTGCCCCGATCCGGGAGGATCCCACATGCCGCGGAGCGGCTGGGCCCGTGAGCCATGGCTGCTGAGCCTGCACGTCCGGAGCCTGTGCTCCTCAATGGGAGAGGCCACAGCAGTGAGAGGCCCACGTACCACAAAAAAATAAAATAAAAATAAATAAAAATAGATATATATCCAGAAGTGGGATTGCTAGATCATATGTTGGTTCTATTTTTAATTTTTTGATGAACCTCCACACTGCTTTCCATAGCAGCTGCATCGTGTTACAGTCCCACCAACAGTGTACATTCTATTTTAACATCAAATTTGCCTTTTGTCTGAATCACCACTTTTGTCTATCAAATTTATATAAAGTTCAGTTCTCTCACAAAGAAAGTCAAAGATTATTCTGCATCCACAAGACCAGTAAATTGGATGATAAATCACATGACAGCACAGGCTACAGGTGAAGTTCCAACTCTCAAGGAACTTTTCTTCTGGAAAAAAAGAGTGAGTCATATCAGCTTACAGAAGTTAAATTCCTGCTTTAGAGGAAGCACAATTTGAAAACTATTGGCCAAACTTCTTACTGAAGCAAAAGGGCTTTCATGTTTCAACCTCTCCCTTCCTCCCAAGTTCCATCTTTTGATATTCTTCAACCTGTACTCACTGTTCCAACAACTGTTTTTATTTCCCCAAACACTCCATACTGATCTATGATTCTGTGCCTTTCTTTATTCTGTTAACTCTGCCTAGAACAAGCTTACCACACGCCACACAACCTATATTTCTTGTCTACCTGGAAAACTTCCAGAGAACCCAAAGAGATGAGTCTGTGAAACTTTCCAGACTCTCCACTTCCCTGACTCATCACAGGGACATGCCTTTCTCTGCACTACCTCTAAGTCTTGAACGTCTTGTGTAGAGTAATTATGATGTTCTGTAATAATGTTTTACACACTTGACCACTCTGCTGGACTGTGGGTACTTTGAGGACGATACAGGATTTTATTTTTACTGATATTCCCCTGTAGTGTAAGGGCCTGACATTAAGCTTTATGATCACCAAGGCTTCCAGTTCGAAGACATCCATCTCAAAGAAACACACTGCCAGTCATATGACACATGTACTAGCAAACCAACTGGACAAAGAACTAGGCCATCCCCACCATGAAGTTTCCTTTTTAAAAGCCCTTGGTAACCTAGATAACTGACCACTTGAATGATCCCCCTTCTACCTTCCCACTCCCTAATTCCCACTCTTACGTTTTAAATTCGCCACTGAAGAGTGAACCTGCTAAATCCTAGACACCCCACCCTCAGACATTAATAAAGGCAGAGCCCCAGATCTGCACGCTCCCTTTGGACCCACACCCTCACTATGTGACTCTTGGGCGTGCCATGTACCCTCCAGGACCTGTGAGTAATACATTTTGTTCTTTAAAGTTCCCTGATGGTTGTTGCTGAAATGCATCCCACAATCATAATAAGAATCACAAGGGCTGGTCCAGTCACAGCATTGGTCTCAGTGCGGGGAATATCCAAGGGGGCTCAACACAAGTGGTACAGACCCTGGCGAGGGCCTCGGCCATTCCGAGCTGACAGCATCACTGTGAATAGGCTGGGACTGCCACAACACGCCCCACAGTAAAGACCGCTAATGATGTTTAATACATGACATTAGATTAAATCAAACTGAATTGATTGAAAAACAACTGAGAAGGTATAAACCTGAGATTTTCAACACTTCAGTTCCTTCTCATTTCTTTTGTTCTAGTGTTTGTCTCCTATGCACACCTGTTTATATTCTGGAGAGCTTACCTCTGGGTAAGTTGTGCTTACAAGTGGTCCTTCCATCTCTGTTCTCTTCCTTCATCCAACAAGCATTGATTCCTACTGTGTACAGACACTGTTATGAGCTAGGGATAGAAAGATGGGTGAGCCAAGACGCCTGCTTCAAGAATCCTCAGGCAAAATGGAGGGACCACTGCCATGTAAGAAATGCAACAAAGTGCCTTGAGGGGTCAGAGAAGAGAGAAAACATCCAAAGGGAAGAGTCAGGAAACACTATGCAGAGGAAAGGGTGTTTGAACGAGGCCTTGGGTTTTGAAAGCATATATATGTTCTCTAAATTCCTCTCAAAACAAGATTTTTTTTTAAAATTTAATTTTATTTATTTTTTTATACAGCAGGTTCTTATTAGTCATCCATTTTATACACATCAGTGTATATATGTCAATCCCTATCTCCCAATTCATCACACCACCACCTCCACACCCAGCCGCTTCTCCCACTTGGTGTCCATTTGTTTGTTCTCTACATCTGTGTCTCTATTTCTGCCCTGAAAAAATGTTCATCTTTACCATTTTTCTACGTTCCACATATATGCGTTAATATATGATATTTGTTTTTCTCTTTCTGACTTACTTCACTCTGTATGACAGATCCATCCACATCTCTACAAATGACCCAATTTTGTTCCTTTTCATGACTGAGTAATATTCCATTGTATATATGTACCACATCTTCTTTATCCATTCATCTGTCGATGGGCGTTTAGGTTGATTCCATGACCTGGCTATTGAAAATAGTGCTGCAATGAACATTGGGGTGCACGTGTCTTTTTAAATTATGGTTTTCTCTGGGTATATGCCCGGTAGTGGGATTACTGGGTCATATGGTAATTCTATTTTTAGTTTTTGAAGGAACTTCCATACTGTTCTCCATAGTAGCTGTATCAATTTACACTCCCACCAACAGTGCAACAGGGTTTCCTTTTCTCCACACCCTCTCCAGCATTTGTTGTTTGTAGAT
>NC_041228.1:21662197-21663369 GCF_002837175.3 Physeter macrocephalus | reverse complement strand
CTTTGTAGTATAGCCTGAAGTCAGGGAGTCTGATTCCTCCAGCTCCGTTCTTTTCCCTCAAGACTGCTTTGGCTATTCGGGGTCTTTTGTGTCTCCATACAAATTTTAAGATTTTTTGTTCTTGTTCTGTAAAAAATGCCATTGGTAATTTGATAGGGATTGCACTGACTCTGTAGACTGCTTTTGGTAGTATAGTCATTTTCACAATATTGATGCTTCCAATCCAAGAACATGGTATATCTCTCCATCTGTTTGCATCATCTTTAATTTCTTTCATCAGTGTCTTACAGTTTCCTGCATACAGTTCTTTTGTCCCCTTTGGGAGGTTTATGTGTAGGTGTTTTATTTTTCTTCTTGCAATGGTGAATGGGAGTGTTTCCCTAATTTCTCTTTCAGATATTTCATCATTAGTGTATAAGAAGGCAAGAGATTTCTGTGCATCAATTTTGTATCCTGCTACTTTACCAAATTCATTGATTAGCTCTAGTAGTTTTCAGGTGGCATCTTTAGGATTCTCTATGTATAGTATCATGTCATCTGCAAACAGTGACAGTTTTACTTCTTCTTTTCCAATTTGTATTCCTTTTATTTCTTTTTCTTCTCTGATTACCATAACTAGGACTTCCAAAACTATGTTGAATAATAGTGATGAGAGTGAACATCCTTGCCTTGTTCCTGATCGTAGAGGAAATGCTTTCAGTTTTTCACCATTCGGAATGATGTTTGCTGTGGGTTGGTAGTATATGGCCTTTATCATGTGGAGGTAGGTTCCCTCTATGCCCACTTTCTGGAGAGTTTTTATCATAAATCGGTGTTGAATTTTGTCAGAAGTTTTTCTGCATCAATTGAGATGATCATATGGTTTTTCTTCTTCAATTTGTTAATATGGTGTATCACATTGATTGATTTGCGTATATTGAAGAATCCTTGCATCCCTGGGATAAATCTCACTTGATCATGGTGTATGATCCTTTTAATGTGTTGTTGCATTCTGCTTGCTAGTATTTTGTTGAAGATTTTTGCAGGTTCAGTCTTGGAAGGTTATACCTTTCTAAGAATTTGTCCATTTCCTCAGGTTGTCCATTTTATTGGCATAGAGTTGCTTGGAGTAATCTCTTAGGATGCTTTGTATTTCTGTGGTGTCTGTTGTAACTTCCCCTTTTTCATTTCTA
>NC_041228.1:21588579-21661336 GCF_002837175.3 Physeter macrocephalus | reverse complement strand
GTGATCTCCTGGTTATTTAGTAATGTATTGTTTAGCCTCCATGTGTTTGTGTTTTTTACTTTTTTTTCCCTGTAATTGATTTCTAATCTCATAGCGTTGTAGTAAGAAAAGATGCTTGAAATGATTTCAATTTTCTTAAATTTACTGAGGATTGATTTGTGACCCAAGATGTGATCTATCCTGGAGAATGTTCTGTGCGCACTTGAGAAGAAAGTGTAATCTGCCGTTTGGGGATGGAATGTTCTATAAATATCAATTAAATGTATCTGGCCTATTGTGTCATTCGAAGCTTGTGTTTCCTTATTAATTTTCTGTTTGGATGATCTGTCCATTGGTGTAAGTGAGGTGTGAAAGTCCCCCACTATTGCGTTACTGTCCATTTCCTCTTTTATAGCTGTTAGCAGTTGCCTTATGTATTGAGGTGCTCCTATGTTGGGTGCATATATTTATAATTGTTATATCTTCTTCTTGGATTGATCCCTTGATCATTATGTAGTGTCCTTCTTTTCTCATAACTTTCATTATTTTAAAATCTATTTTATCTGATATGAGTATTGCTACTCCAGCTTTCTTTTGATTTCCATTTGCATGGAATACCTTTTTCCATCCCCTCACTTTCAGTCTGTATGTGTCCCTAGGTCTGAAGTGGGTCTCTTGTAGACAGCATATATATGGGTCTTGTTTTTGTATCCATTCAGCCAGTCTGTGTCTTTTGGTGGGAGCATTTAATCCATTTACAAATAAGGTAATTATCAATATGTATGTTCCTATTACCATTTACTTAATTGTTTCAGGTTTGTTCTTGTAGGTCTTTTCCTCCTCTTGTGTTTCTTGCCTAGAGAAGTTCCTTTAGCATTTGTGTCTGTAAAGCTTTTGATTTCTCCCTCGAATCTGAATGAGATCCTTGCTGGGTAGAGTAATCTTGGTTGTAGGTTCTCCCCTTTCATCACTTTAAGTATATCATGCCACTCCCTTCTGGCTTGTAGAGTTTCTGCTGAGAAATCAGCTGTTAACCTCATGGGAGTTCCCTTGTATGTTATTTGTCATTTTTCCCTTGCTGCTTTCAATAATTTTTCTTTGTCTTTAATTTTTGCCAATTTGATTACTATGTGTCTCGGCGTGTTTCTCCTTGGGCTTATCCTATATGGGACTCTCTGTGCTTCTTGGACTTGGGTGGCTATTTCCTTTACCATGTTAGGGAAGTTTTTGACTATAATTTCTTAAAATATTTTCTTGGGTCCTTTCTCTCTCTTCTCCTTCTGGGACCCCTATAATGTGAATGTTGTTGCATTTAATGTTGTCCCAGAGGTCTCTTAGGCTGTCTTCATTTCTTTTCATTCTTTTTTCTTTATTCTGTTCCACAGCAGTGAATTCCACCATTCTGTCTTCCAGGTCACTTATCCATTCTTCTGCCTCAGCTATTTTGCTATTGATTCTTTCTAGTGTATTTTTCATTGCAGTTATTGTATTATTCATCTCTGTTTGTTTGTTCTTTAATTCTTCTAGATCTTTGTTAAACATTTCTTGCAGTGGTGGTGGGTAGAGCTCAGTAAAATTTTAATCCACTTGTCTGCTGATGGGTGGGCCTGGGTTCCCTCCTTGTTGGTTGTTTGGCCTGAGGCGACCCAACACTGGAGCCTACCTGGGCTCTTTGTGGGGCTAATGGCAGACTCTGGGAGGGCTCACGCCAAGCTGTACTTCCCTGAACTTCTGCTGCCAGTGTCCTCGTCCTCACAGTGAGACACAGCCACCCCCCACCTCTGCAGGAGACCCTCCAACACTAGCAGATAGGTCTGGTTCAGTCTCCTATGGGGTCAATGCTCCTTCCCCTGGGTCCCGATGCACACACTACTTTGTGTGTGCTCTTCAAGAGTGGAGTCTCTGTTTCCGCCAGTCCTGTCAAAGTCCTGCAATCAAATCCCGCTAGCCTTCAAAGTGTGATTCTCTAGGAATTCCTCCTCCCGTTGCCGGACCCCAAGGTTCAGAAGCCTGATGTGGGGCTCAGAACCTTCACTCCAGTAGGTGGACTTCTGTGGTATAAGTGTTCTCCAGTTTGTGAGTCACCATCCAGCACTTATGGGATTTGATTTTATTGTGATTGCGCCCCTCCTACCGTCTCATTGTGGCTTGTCCTTTGTCTTTGGATGTGGCATATCTTTTTTGGTGAGTTCCAGTGTCTTCCTGTCGATGACTGTTCAGCAGTTAGTTGTGATTCCAGTGTTCTCGCAAGAGGGAGTGAGAGCATGTCCTTCTACTCCGCCATCTTTCCGATGTTCCAAAACAAGATTTTTCCAGCCAGTTTTTACAAGTAAAATGGCCCTGACCTTGGGAAATTTTTAACCACAGCATTGCCAAGATTGTTTCCCATGTCTTCAAAGTCTATCTTGAAATCCCGGAAGACATTTTCTGCCACCTCTGGCAGATCTGTAACTTCTCCATGTTAATAAGCTGTCAGGATACTGAGAGCCTTGAAATGCCACTATTATGTTGCTATCGTTGTTGTGATTAATGATCTTATAACAACACTGCCACAGAACACACTCTGAATGAACTACACCTAGAAACAAATGTTTAGGAAAACAAAAAGGGTTTTTTCATCACATTCAAGTAAGATAGAGAAACCACGGAGGCTCAAACCTGCTGAATTGGAAAGACAGTGTCAGCAGGTGACAAGAAACATAAAACTCTGTGGTTATTTTTTGTGTTTATGTCTTTGCTGTTAAAAAAAATATATATGGGAGAGATTGTTAACAAAGCAGGTCGCTATTATAAGTGATTCAAGTCTCCATCCCCCAGTGAATTTCATGAGGACACAAGAGAACCCCTAAGTGAATGCTGTTGGGGATTTCTGAGGAAAATGGTACTGGGGTCAAAAACACTGGGAATTTGGTAAATGTTATTGTTTCAAAAAGTGTGCATAAGAATCCTCAGCTTGAGGCAAAGCCATGTCCACCAAGCATGACTGAGATCTACTTTGGTATATCTACTTTCCCATTAGGAAAGTGTATTGAATTAGAGCCTTCTAGAAGAGAACTCATTGTAAGAGAAAAAGGAGTCTAGCTGACAAGTCTGGCCCCATCAAAATGCTTTGATTATTAGAGGGAATGAGCAAATGCCAGGTGAGAACCTGTCACTAGACTTGTCGGGAAATTAGCAATCTCACATATTTATAGGAGTGTGGTCATGTACTACTACCAGCTTGGAATCTATCCTGCCTTTGAAAGAAGGAGCAGGGTCCAGGAAAAAGTAAGACTGAAGGATGGTTGTATGTTTGTTTTGTTTTTATAATTCCATTCTCTGAGCTTGAACTGCATGCCAACAAAAAGACACAGATTAGAACTCTGAACATTGAAGGGAATTAAGAAGTGCTGGTTGTCCCAGCTTCTAAAATTTGCAAAGAATGGCAGAAAAATTCTAGTGGAATTAAGCTATTTCTTATGCTTGTTCCAGATGTGTTTAATTTATTTATCATTATTTTTCCCTTCTGATAGAAAAATGCTCTAGCTCTCCACTTGTAGTTTCTCTCAAAACCCCAGCACTGAGCAGAGATTCTGCTGACGATTTTCGCCTGCTGGGTTGAGAGACAGGAGCAACTGGACTACAGAAGTTGTTTTGCTCCTTTTTGGGAAACCAGAGCCATTTGGAAGTCTGTTCTCTCTCCTTCCCTCATCCTAGAAAGAGCAGTAACTCAGTCACACTCAACAGCTCTAAGTGAGGCTGGTGTTTGTCAGATACACCTCAACGTTATGTCTGTTGTGTTTCTTAAACCCAATACTTTACAGTGAATGCAATGAGAAGGTGCGAGCATTTGAGCTTTGCCTATGGGGTTAGACTTAATGACCTTGGATATTTTCCAGCTCTGCACTGTGTTGATCTTGAGAGTTGTATAAACTCCGATGAGATATAGAGTTATCACGGAAGGATTCAGAACCATTTACAAGTCTGTGTTGAATGTGGTAGACCAAAGAATGTAGGCATTCTTATCAATGTCACGTGTGAACAAAGGGTTGAATTTTCTTGATTTTTTTAGAATGAATCAAAAGTTTTAAAAATATACCTACCCTTTGATACCACAACACCACTTCTAGAAATATATCCTAAGGAAATATTTAAGAATGGCGGAGTGTTTTCCAACACCACCAAGCAATTCTCCAATTCGCAGCATGTACCTACTGAATGTCCCTGTGGAACTAGGCTGTGCCACCCTTCTGACGTGTGGATGCTGTTCACTAATCCAGATGTTCATCAAATCTCACTGTTCAAGAGTTTTTATAGAGCTGAATGGGCAGCCCCTGCTCTTTGCTTTTTCAGGGGTCAGTGAGTGGGGCTGAAAGTTTCAGTCTTCTAATTACTTGGTCTTGCTGGTGACCGGCTCCATCCTGAGGCTATGCAGGGTCCCCATCCAAACTCACCTCATTAGCATAAAGTCAGGTGTGCTCAAAAGGGCCACCTTATGAATGAAGAAAGATGCTCCTATCACTCAGGAAATTCCAAGGATTTTAGGTGCCCTGTGCCAGGAACCAGGGCCAAAGACCAAAAACATCTCTTATATACCACAAAGGTTTTCAAAGAATTTAGCACTAAAATATTTGTCTGATGTTTTTAAAAATAATGGTTAAAAACCAGAAAATATTTAAATGCCCAGCAACGGAGGATAGGTTCAGTAAATTGTGGCACATGTGTGCGTTAGAATACTGTGCAGTCATCAAAAACGAGGCAATAAATGTATATTTATCAAAGTGAAAGAGCAGATTATAAAAACAGTATCACAGCATGATCCCAGGTTTGCAGCGGACACACCCACCATACACTGGAAAGAAAATCTTAAAGGAACTACACCAAAATATTAACAATTATACATTATTACCACGGGTGATGGAGTAACAGATGACTTCTATTTTTATCTCTTTATATCTTCTTTCTAAATTTCCACAGTAAGTAAAATTTTGTGTTGCAAAACATGTTTAACAGACCTAAGTATGTATTAATACATGTATTAATCTTTATGTGCAAAAGTTATTTACTGAATGTCCATTATTCAATGGGCCTGGTGGATATGCAAATCTCTCTATAAAATCTTCATTAACTACTCGAACATTGCTTTCTTAGTGATGTATAAACAAAAGAAGTACAGTGGTTAAAATCAACAAACAGGTTGAAAAACTTATTTAAAATCACATAATGAATTCAAAACACCAGCCAGGACTTGCAACCTCAAATTCTTGAAGCCAAACTCAAAAATATAGATGCTGTTCTCCTATTAGTCCTAATTTCTAGTCATTGTCTTGACATGGTAGCTTGAAGAAAATATTGGCCACTGCACTCTGCAGCTGTGCCCATCGAGAAGCGTCACCTATTCCCCACCCTCCAGCCTGGGCTGGTATATGACTCGATCATGCCAGCTCTGAACCTAGGCCTCCAGAGACCTTGAAGTTTCCACTTTTTTTTTTTTAGAACCTTTGACCACTACATGAATCAGCCTGGGCTAGCCTGCTGGAGGATGAGCAAGATCAGGAAGAAAGGCTCCAGTCATCCCATGGTCCAGACGTGGCCATCGTAATCCAGCTGGCCCCAGCTGCCCCCCCAGCTGACCGCAGACATATGAGCAAGCCCAGCTGAGGTCAGCAAAGCCCAGACCCAACCCACAAAACCACCCGGAGGAGTCCAATCCCAAATGCCAAACCACAGAACTGTGAGTTAAATAAATGTTTGCTGTTTGAAGCCACAGAGTTTCAGGGTGGTTTGTCATGCAGCAAAAGCTAACTGATACACCTCCCCAGCTCATCTACTCCTCCTTATTTCTCAAAGGAGGAAACTGGTGAGGAGAACGGAGTACCACTGAGAGTCATGTGGTAACTCACAAACCAAGAGAAGGACCTCATTCTCCTGGCCACCATGCTGGTGTCCTAGCCACGGAACGCTCCAGAAAGGAAAAGGTTAGCAGAGTTCATATGCACGGACAGAATGAAAACCTTGGCCAAACAAGTACAGGGAACTGGCTTCAGGTCCCCAGGAGCTCCATGTCTTCCTGCCAGCTCAACAGTTTGGCTGCAGGAGAAAGGCAAAAGTACCACATTCTCTTCTACGCTGGTCCCATCCCAGTCAATTCCAGTATTTCCCGAAGAGACCCGGGAACTGGGCCCTGAGAGCCCACAGAAGTGTTTACTCTCTGTTCTCTTTACTTCTTTCCTCTTCTCCTCTCTTTCCCTCCCTCCTCCTCCTCTTTCTCCTCTTCTTCAACCTCTCCCTCTCAAAAAGGCAGAGAAGCACGTCCTCTGACCACCCCACCCCCGTGTCTTTCCCTGACCTGACCCACCTCCTACCTACCCCAAAGAGGTCAACACTGACAGAAATGAATCAAAAATCACAACCTACCCCAAGCCTCAGGATTGCCCTACAACTACTCATAAGATACTCCACTTCAAAGTGCTTGGCCCCAAACATTAACCAATTAACACTGGCAGCCACCTTGGATATTAACAAGCCACCCTGCCTTGGATATTAAACCTCATTATTCACAAGCTAGAGACCAGGAAAACAACACCAGAGAGCATGGCTGCTGTCCCCTGGGCCCACGAGGCAGGAGGAGACCTCTGGCGCTCCTGGCACTGAGGCCAAGACCAGGCACTGACCACGAAGCTACAGCACACCTGCCCTACCCCCCGGCCCACTCCCACCCCGGCTGCCAGCTCTGAGGCTGCTGCCAAGGGGCGGCTCAAACTTTTCCTTTTCCATTAGCCACAGGTGTGTTTTACCACAGCCTAACTAGCAGCTACTATTGAGTCTCTGGGCTTTTCTAAACATGTGCCTTTGCAGACCTTCAAGCCAAAGCCATTCCGAGCATCAGTCTTTATTAAATCGAGCCACAGAAATGTATTGAAAATCACAAGCATTTTGAAACATACTGAGTCCTTTGAGGCTGAAATAATCTAATAGACAAGCTGTTGTTCATTTACAACCTAAATTTTCAGACACACTTCTTGAGTCAAAAGTACTTCCTGCTCTGTAATTCCTGTAGGGACACAGGTGGCCTCGGACTAAGTACACATCTACTGTACATTAAAATGTATTTCTTACTTAACTTAAACATTTCTGAAATCTCAAGTTTATGTCTAGACTATTTTAATCAGCTAAATGTCATAATAAGCTATATGTTGGTCTTGATCGGTTACATACACCAGCCCTACTCATAAAGTATCAAAAGGTGTTTTTAAAGAGAAGTCTGTGTTTGTTTTACCAAGAAAATCTTGCTTTCAGACTATCATATCAGACATGCTGGCAGGCAGAAAAGGACCTTACGTAACTGGTAGAAAAAGTGGGGTTTTCTCCCTCTTTTCCTCCCATGTACCACTCCATCAATACCACGTTAAAATTTCAGAGTTTTGAAGCCACAAGCTTATATTGGTCTAAAATGTCACTTGACCACTATGCACAAAACATCAACACTTGGAGCAGGATGGTGCTGAGCCTGTCTTTTGTTGCTGCTGTTCTCATTTTACAGGGGTTCTCTGCTGTCTCTTCAATCCCATCTGAGTTAGCCTGCAGGTCTCAACCCGCCAAAAAGCCACCAAGTCACCCAGACACAAGGGTGGTAGGAAAGTAAGAGCACTGCTGACTAAATAGCTATCCAAACTGTACCTGAGCACCTATCACGACTCAGGTGTTGCGGTTAGATCTCTAGTCACAGAAATGACTGGAGATCCTGGCGCCTGCATTCATGGAACTGGCAGTTTTACTGGCAGAAAGACGAACAAAAAACTCCGCAAATAATCACAGAAATACATTTTCATTACAGCTCTGAAGAGAAAGTATTTGACACTATAGACATTCATTCCGGGGACACACACTGGCATGAAGGAACAAGGAAATGATATGAGGCACTCACCTTAGGAAGACGTAAGAGCTGGTTAATAGAAGGTGCATTTGGAGCTGGTAAAATGGTGATTGTATAGGAGATAGGAAGGGAGGGAAGGAGGGAGAGAGGAGGAAGGGGGAGGGGGAGAGGGAGAAGGGGGAGGTGCATGAGGAAAGGAGAGGGAAGGAGATGAGGGGAGAAAAGGAGAAGAGGAAGAGGAGAAGGGAAAGGGAAGAGAATGGATTCGAATCCATTAACTTCTTACTTTTATGACAAGCCAGGAAGCATCAGAAACTGTCTAAAATAACTTTGTTTCCAGTTCTAAAGAAACATAATTGAAAAAGCATTTATTACTCAAATTGGAAAATGAAAGCTTTCTTTTCAACCTAAAGAGGGTTCTCAACTCAAACTTTGAAGAGAGGAAAAAAAAAAAACACAAAGTGATACTTAAAGGGAAACAGGTAAATTGGTTTTAATGTTGACACGATAAAATTTTATGAACTGTGGATTGTGAATAAGAGATCTTGCACACGGACATTTTTGGAGGTGAAAATGGCCCGAAAGCTTGTGCCTACCAAGCCTGGACAGAAACACAAGGGGAATTTGTTTCCCATGATAACACGCAACCACATAATTGCTCTTGGTTTGCATAATCAGATGAGCAGGAAATGCTTTTTTCATGAGAGTATTTTTCAATGATGGTGTTTAGACATTTTCTCAGTGAATTCTCTGTCTTTCCCCACTGGAATGAGTGATCCTTGAGGGGAAGAGAATGTGGGAGCTCCACTCATGTCTCTCCCTTGTGTCTGCAAACTGCTTTATGCTGCGTTTGTCACCATCCCAGTGCTGAATCAGGATCTACACTCCGATGAAGCCTGTCCAGGCACTGGGGTAGTTTGGGTACTGTGCAACAACTATTTCTGGTTCTTCTCCTTCCAGAAAGATGCTATGATTACACTTGCCACCCCCTTGACATGGAGCTTGGCCATATGACTTGCTTTGTCCAGTGAAATGTCAACGGAAGTGTCGAAGGTCACTTCTGGGTAAACACTTTCAGTGCTGGTGCAAGATTCACCTCTTTGTCTTCCCCTATTGCAGTGATCTGATAAGTCCTTATCAAGGTGGAGCTCTGTCATTAGAAGCCCTAAGTGATTACAGAGCCCCCTGCTGGCCGGCACTGCGCATGTCGCATGAGTAATAACATTCCATTAAGCTGCTGAGACCCAGGGGCGGTTTCCAACTGTACTATAAGCTAGCCCATCCTAGGTCCAGAAGGATTGACGTTAGGATCCTTTTTTTTTTTTTTTTTATCATTTTTGCCTTGCTCCCTTCCCTTGTTCCACCCTCTCACGCAAAATTATCAGTTGGAAATGGGTTGACATCCTGGCTGTCACTTCCTTGCTATAAATTCTTGAGAAAATTAATTTGCCATTCAAATCCTGTTTCTCTACCTGTAAAATGGGGCTAATAACATTACCTACCTCATAGGGTTGTTATGATACTGCCTGTAAAGCACTTAGCACAGTGACTGGCCTGGAGTAATCACTCAATAACCATTCATTTAAAAGGAAGGGTGGGTGGGGGAATGAGAGGATGGTAGGATTTTATCTGAATGTCACATCCTGGGGTTAGGGGAGGAATTCAGAGAGTTGTGACGGGTAGGGGAGAACAGGCTGGAAAGCGCATGAGTTGGGGAAACATAAACAGACGTGTCTGGGTAAATCAGAGGATATGATTAGGGAAACATGGAAAGATTAGAACAGTAAGTTGAAGTTGGACGCTGGATCCAGACCCAGAAACCAGGCCAGGAAGCTTGGGTTTTGTCTCACATTTTACCTTATTCAGTAAAATTGGGCACCTTGTCTTCAGTTCTTATGAAAAATGTTTAAACTCAAAGTACATTTTCCCAATAAACCCAGATACAATCATGAAAAATACATCTGTTTTTCCCTTCATATTGTTCAGGAGCAAATCCCAGTTTGATTTTATATTCAGAAGTTTGTTCGGCCCTAATGTAAAAAATACATAATGGGACTCAAGTGGTACATAAAACTATTTCAAAGGAATTTTAATTTTAAAATGTTCAAGGAAGTCCCTTATGAACCCCAGAGACACCAAAGGTAAGTGAATTCTTAGACTTTTCTTCCATTTTCTTTCCAAGATAAAAGCTTTTCTAAAAGAGTAAGTAGGAATGTGACGCTAATTTAATCTAATGGATAAAAGGTCATTTAGAGTTACTGAAACTTCTGAATTACCCGATATTTTTAAAGTTATCTTAATACTTTCTAGAACTATACAAATCATAGATTAACAAGGTGTTTTCCAGGTAGACATCTTAATGAACAGATAATCATCGGTAATTTTGTCTTAATGATTCGATGTAAATGTGTTCTGTTGCAATGACTTGAGTCAATAGGAAAGTTCTTTCACCCTTTAAATACAATCATACATTCAATTAGTCAGTATTAGGCACAAAACTGAATGAGATCGACTCCCTGTCCTCCAGGAGATCACAGTCTAATGTAAGCAAATGACAATAAGCTTCAGGATGCTACAACAGAAGAAAAACCAGTCTTACCAACAGAGCACCTAAGGAACAGTCTCCTTGGTTCTTTGTATGATTACTTTGTTTAAAAATTTTCACTTTTAAGAACAGTAGAAGGTGCTGCTACTATTCAATCTAAGATTCAATGCCACTCTCATCAATTCCAAATTAGTGGATTCCAACACATTAAGATCTCAATGCATGTAATATACAGTAAGTCCCCCTGCATACGAACCTTCAAGCTGCGAACTCTCAAAGATGCGAACATGTGTTCCATCAGCGACAGGCGTGAGTGAGATTGCAGCTTGCCCTCCGTCCCCTATTGCTGAGGATCCTTCAGCTCTACCATCTCCCCCCTCCTCTCCCCCCTCCAGTTAGTAACTCTTCTCGCCTGTTCACTCGGTGCCAGCCCCTGGATGCCAGCTGTTGTACTGCACTACTGCACTTTTCGAGGTACCATACTGTAAGATTAAAAATGTTTATTTTTTGTGTTTGTTTGCTTTTTATGTATTATTTGTGTGAAAAGTATTATAAGCCTATTACAGTACAGTACCATACAGCTGATTGTGTTAGTTGGGTACCTAGGCTAACTTTGTTGGACTTACGAACGCACCCTCGGAAGAGAACTCATTCGTATGTAGGGGACTTACTGTATTACACTCACCTTCTAAAATCTTACCAACAGAAACACTGTCTTTTGCTCCAAACCTACCTACTGTCTTTTGCTTTGCCCTTTCCTTATTTGAAACCCTGACACCAAAACCTTTGGGGGAAAGTAAGTATCTGCTTATATGTCACTAGGTTGAGAGCGTCTTGGTGATGAGGATTGCAGCTTTAGTTTCTTTGATTCCCTAGATCCTAGAACAAATTAATAAAAAGTGAGAAAGAAAATGAGTGAGAGAATGAGTAAATGAGTGAAGGAGTGTGTGAATGAAAGAATATTTTAGGAAAAAAGACCTTTGTCCAGAGAACAGTCATTCAGTTGAGGAAATTTCATCTAATAACATAACTGTAACCATAACGAATAACAATTACTGAGTGCTCACCATGTGCTACGTTTTGTTCTGAGCACTTTGTTCATTTAATATGCGCGTCCGGAGCCTGTGCTCCGCAGCGGGGGAGGCCACAACAGTGAGAGGCCCACGTACCGCAAAAAAAAAAAAAAAAAAAAAAATTCATTGTACAAGGTATTGTCTTTATTCGTCAAATAAGAAAAATGGGCTCAGAGAGGTTACATAATTTAGGGAGCTGGATCATGTTTAAAAGTTCTCCAGTTGGGTATGTGGCCCCATTGGGGCTTTCAGGAACCTGCACCTAAATTTATATGTCAATTTTTGTGTATTTTTCTGGGGAGAAGGGTCATACTTGATTCAGATACCTGAAGTGGTCTGTGGCATGCCCTCTCCCCAAAAGTTAAAATACTTTATATGTTTCAATCTCAACTTAGATATTAATCTTTAAGGAATGAAGGAGTCACTAGCACTAAACTGACTATAAATCTAGCAGTAATATTATAAAATAAGGGTTTTCTGCGTTCCAACTCAATTTCCTCCAGGTTCACACTTAAAAAAAAAATGAACAAGCAAAAAGACCCTTAGAGAAACTAATTCCACCCAACTTCCCTAAATGTCCCATCAGGCATTTCCATAAAAGACAGAGAAAGAATTAATAATAAAACCAGGAAATTGGGAGATTGAGATTGACATATACACACTACTATATATAAAATAGATAACTAATAAGAACCTACTATATAGCACAGGGAACTCTACTCAGTACTCTGTGATGACCTACATGGGAAAAGAATCTAAAAGAGTGGATATATGTATATGTATAACTGATTCACTTTGCTGTACACCTGAAACTAACACAACATTGTGTTAGTAATGTAAATCAACTATACGTAACTCAACCCTATCCAATAAAAATTAATTTTTTAAAAAAGAAAATAATTATAATAAAAATAAAACCAGGAAAGCACAACAGCGACCATCTATCTGCCATCCCACAGCATTTTCTTGGGTCTCCTTTACCTTGGGGTGGTACAAGATACTCTTCCCACCTGCCTGGAAATCGACTCCCTGCTCCAACTTCTAGCTCTACTCCTGTCTCTGATTCTCCCTTGGTCACCTTTGTTGGCTTCTCCTCGAATGGCGGGCAGTCCCCAAATCTCATCTCTCAACGCTCTGCTCTTCCTTCTTCTCATATTTTGTCAAAGCTCTCATTTCGTCTCATCACCTCAGTATGAATCTCTAACCAGGCAACTCCTCCGTCTTTGAAAGCCATTCGTGACTTTCCTCCAAAGAGTTGGTTATACACTTTTGACTGCACCCTGGACACTTCCAATGCAGGTCCTGTTCTCATCTCAAATTCAAAGCATCTGAAAGTTAACCCAGCATCTCCTCCATCAGACCGACTCCATTAATTATCCTCTAGTCCCATCAATGATACCACCATGATTGAGAGGGTCTGTGCTTAAAATCAATACACCACTTGGTGTGACTTTTTCTCTCTCGTTTCCTCTAATTTAGGGAGCTGGATCATGTTTAAAAGTTCTCCAGTTGGGTATGTGGCCCCATTGGGGCTTTCAGGAACCTGCACCTAAATTTATATGCCAATTTTTGTGTATTTTTCTGGGGAGAAGGGTCATACTTGATTCAGATACCTGAAGTGGTCTGTGGCATGCCCTCTCCCCAAAAGTTAAAATACTTTATATGTTTCAATCTCAACTTAGATATTAATCTTTAAGGAATGAAGGAGTCACTAGCACTAAACTGACTATAAATCTAGCAGTAATATTATAAAATAAGGGTTTTCCGCATTCCAACTCAATTTCCTCCAGGTTCACACTTAAAAAAAAAATGAACAAGCAAAAAGACCCTTAGAGAAACTAATTCCACCCAACTTCCCTAAATGTCCCATCAGGCATTTCCATAAAAGACAGAGAAAGAATTAATAATAAAACCAGGAAATTGGGAGATTGAGATTGACATATACACACTACTATATATAAAATAGATAACTAATAAGAACCTACTATATAGCACAGGGAACTCTACTCAGTACTCTGTGATGACCTACATGGGAAAAGAATCTAAAAGAGTGGATATATGTATATGTATAACTGATTCACTTTGCTGTACACCTGAAACTAACACAACATTGTGTTAGTAATGTAAATCAACTATACGTAACTCAACCCTATCCAATAAAAATTAATTTTTTAAAAAAGAAAATAATTATAATAAAAATAAAACCAGGAAAGCACAACAGCGACCATCTATCTGCCATCCCACAGCATTTTCTTGGGTCTCCTTTACCTTGGGGTGGTACAAGATACTCTTCCCACCTGCCTGGAAATCGACTCCCTGCTCCAACTTCTAGCTCTACTCCTGTCTCTGATTCTCCCTTGGTCACCTTTGTTGGCTTCTCCTCGAATGGCGGGCAGTCCCCAAATCTCATCTCTCAACGCTCTGCTCTTCCTTCTTCTCATATTTTGTCAAAGCTCTCATTTCGTCTCATCACCTCAGTATGAACCTCTAACCAGGCAACTCCTCCGTCTTTGAAAGCCATTCTTGACTTTCCTCCAAAGAGTTGGTTATACACTTTTGACTGCACCCTGGACACTTCCAATGCAGGTCCTGTTCTCATCTCAAATTCAAAGCATCTGAAAGTTAACCCAGCATCTCCTCCATCAGACCGACTCCATTAATTATCCTCTAGTCCCATCAATGATACCACCATGATTGAGAGGGTCTGTGCTTAAAATCAATACACCACTTGGTGTGACTTTTTCTCTCTCGTTTCCTCATATCCTTTCACAATATTTGCTTCATCTGCCTCTTCCTTTCAATTCCTCCTGCACGCATCCTAACCCAGAACTTCCTCATAACTTCATCCTCCCAAACACCTATAGTCTCTTGGGTTTGTAGGTTGTTTTTTCTCTGCTTGTATTCCCTATGCATCGTTTGGGAGTTAACTCAAGTCCCATCTCTTTCACAAAGTCTTCTCTAAGAACTCTGCAATGCCATCTTTCTCCAAGTGAACAAACTACTTACTTGACACTCACCATAAAAACTCAACAGACTTTAGGAAAGGATGGGATAAACTTGTATGACCCCCTATTTGACAGATGGGGAAAACGAAATTTTAAAAAATGTTCTGTGACTTGACTAAGGTCATAACCACTAATCTGTGACAGAGAAGTTCTGGAACCAAGGACTCTCTACTCCTTGGAAGATCAAAGTCCAGGTTGCAGTCTCCAGTACCAGATTCTCTGCTCCTTGGAAGATGAAAGCATGCCTTTTACTTCTTTGCAGCCTCCTAAATGTCCGGCATAGTATTCGGTGCATAGTAAATGCTCAATAAATGAAAATAAGATTGAAGGAGAGAGAGAGAGAGACAGAGAGAGATGAGGAATGGGAAAGAGGAAGGGAAGGAACAAAGACTGCCCAGCTAACCTGGCAAAGCTAAGACATCCACAGAGATCCTGGGCTGGCCGGGCGGCCAGGACCCACCACCATGCCAGCCCTCTCCTGAGAAGAGGAGAGAAAGCCAGCACCTGGATCATACCTAGAGACCACAGGGACGCCGTGTCCCGGGCTCCGAGTTGCCACCTGCCTTTACCAGTACTGAGCGACTTTCCCAAACCTCCAGCTCCCTGTGTGGCTGGTGACTCAAAACTGCTCCTGTTGTCCAAGGTATCATTTGTAAAGTGCTTTCTTGGAAGAGAAAATGTTTGGGACAGCTGGAGGGGAGCTCCCTGGGCTGGAGCCACAAGGAGCCTTGCTGTGTGCAGTGTGAGAACACAGGTCGCTTACTGCCCTCTCTTCCCCTCGGCTATGTTTATTTAAAGCTCCCACCGCCACGGGAGGATGCAGGCCCAGGATGTGAGGCAGGGCTCGTGGAACCATCAGGGTGCAGGCCCGTCACTGAGTGCGGGGACCACAGCTGTCACGAGCACGGGCCTCGGGGCCCGAGAACCGGGGAGCCTGGCCAGGACAGTAGGAGGCGTCGGGAAAGAGTTGTTATTGTGTCTTTGGCAAATCCTATAATTATTGTGTTTGCTGTTATGATTTCTGTCTCTATTGCCACTGCTTTTGGCAAATCTGTTCCCACTGTGCCTTCTACAGAGAGACCTCTTTTAAGAAATGTATTAGATAGTCGGGCCACTGGGTTGACTCCTCAAAGAACTTTGGGATTTACGAGGGGCTTGTCTCCCTGGGCTAGCTCAGGAGAGGGCAGAAGAGAAGATAGACGCCTCCAGGGGAGATGTGCATTCGTCAGCAGGACCAGGACCTCAGGCGGGCTGCCCTGCCCACCCTCTGTCCTTTGGCTCAACTAGCACCTCCCAGTGGATTCACTGCCACAGACATCTTACAGGCAGAGTGTGTCCAAATGCACACGGAACCCTCCCTACTGCCCTCTGCACATTAGCTTCTGCTCTATTAAGAAGTGAGAAGGAGGAGGGAATGGGGCCCAGACCCTCTTTATGCTCCCAGCAAAGGGGCCCAAGCATCCCACCTCACACATCTTAGGACAAAGGGTAAAGCCACAAAGATGTCCGTGACTTACAAGAAGCAGCCAGACTGTTCTCTCCCTGTAGGAGTCTTCAGCACACAAACAAATCACAGCCCAGATCTATCCGATCCTCACCTGGTTTCGTTCCCGGGGCATCTTTGTTTGCCAGGGGCAAACATTAGTAAGGCTGGGCTTTACTTTAATCTTTTTATTTTTTCTTTTCTGTTCCCCCAAGAGAATCTCCAAAGGCAAGCAGGATTGAAGCTTTTTAGAGTTAGGAAAACTGTCTTAATAATGACCATAGAGTGCTTTCCAGACCAGGGAGAGAAAAAGAAACTTATGCTTAGATCTACAAAGATGATATGATTCCACAGTGGTGAACAGATATTCAGTTACAGCCATGTTCCGCCTCAGCTTTTTCTCATCAATTTAAAGCCAAATTCGATTTTTCTGTTCTTATCCTACAGGGGGCTGGTGAGATGTTGGCATTTATAAAAAGAGGAGAGCTCTCATCAAAGATAATTACTAGGGGGCATTCCTGGTGGCGCAGTGGTTGAGAGTCCGCCTGCCGATGCAGGGGACACGGGTTCGTGCCCCGGTCCGGGAGGATACCACATGCCACAGAGCGGCTGGGCCCGTGAGAAAAAAAAAAAAAAAAAAAAAAAAAAAAAAAAGATAATTACTAGGTATTTGTAAACTTAGTACCAACTTTTTTTCCCCATTAAGACTAATAATGCAATAAATATATCCTTACATATAGCTTTTTTTTTTAAGCTGAATTTCTTCCTTGGAATAAAGTCCTAGGGTCAATGTTACTGGGTCAAAGAGTAGAAACATCTTTATGACTCCTGATAGATATATATAATATACCTATTATCTCCTCACACTGCTTTTTGAAAGACTTGTACCAAATCACAATGCTACCAGCAGAGTATGAGGTTATTCGTTGTTCTAGAAGGTCACCAGCACCAGTCATTACCACTTGGTATTAAATGGTATCTCAGTTGCAGTGTGTTATTGTATATCCTTGTCTAGTATCTGGTGGAAACAGATTTCCACCTTAACTGCTCTTCTTGCTCAAAGTTGTCTTTGGTTACATGCCCCATTATTTTTTCCAGATGAATTTTGGGGAAAATTTTTGGTAATTTCCAGGGCAAGAATCCTATGGTTATTTTGATCAGATATGTGTATCTATACATTAAAATTATAAATCCACAAATTAACTTTAAAAGTAATAGACATATAGAAACATTCTGTGTTCCCATTCAAAAACAACATCCATTTATTCTTTTGATTTTTTTCCTACCCTTATCATGTCTGCAGCCACGTTGGCAGTTGTCGGGTATGACAGAGAAAGCCCAGTGGTCTCCAATAAATGCGTTTCTCCTCTCCTTTCTGGGATCTCCCAGGAAGAATACATGTTCCAGTGTCCCTGCAGCCAGGAGTCGCCACGTGGAGTGGCAGAGCTCTAGGCAGTGGAATATGGGAGAAAGTGTGTGCCACCTGCAGGCTTGGCCTCTAACACCCCTGGTGAGACCCTCCATGCCCACTGCTTCTCCTCCCAGCTCGATGTAGAGGATCTGGGGGGCAACCACAGGACGCCTGAAAGGTGGCAGAGCCACTGGGTAGAAACCTGGTTCTCTAATTCACCATGGAGAAAGTCAACCTGCCAATATTTTGTTGGATCATGATATGTGGGAAATAAAAATTTTAACTGTGTCCTACCCATTGAGATTTGGGTACTGTTACTCTAACTTGGTAACTTCGGTAAGTTACTCTAACCTGAGTAACTTACTCAGGTAACTTACTCTAATGCAATAGTGAAACTTCCTACCTTACAAGCTAAAGACTCAATTTAATTAAAGATTGTATTAGTTAGGTTCTCCCTAGGAACAAAACCAATAGGACGGAGAGAGAGAGAGATTTTAAGAACTGGCTCACACACTTGTAGGGCCTGGCAAGTCCCAAATCTGTAGCACAGGCTGGCAAGCTGGAAATTCAGGTAAGACATGATGTTGCCGTCTTGAGTCTGAAATCCACAAAGCAAGCAAGCAGGCTGGAAACTCAAGAAGCTTACCATGCTTCAGTCTTGAGTCAGGATTTATGCTTCTTAGGGAAGCCTCAATCTTCGCTCTAAGGCCCTCAACTGATTGAATGAGGTGCATCGAATAAAGAGAGGGTAATCTGTTTTACTCCAAGTCAACTGATTATAAATGTTAATCACATCTAACAAATACCTTCACAGCAGCTACAAGACTGGCATTTGACTAAACAACCAGGCACTGTATCCTAGCCATAAAATCAGTATCATAGAGACCAAAGCAATAACACTTAAAAAAAAAGAAAAGAAATTAGAGGCATCACGGTGTAATAAAAAAGCAATATGGAGTTTGCATACATGTGGAAGTATTTAAGTCACAAGTTCTTATCATTGCCATGCCCTCAGTCTTCTCATTTATAAAATAATGATAATATAATATGTTATGCAAGTTTGTACTAAGAACAAAAGGAGACCATGTGCATAAAGCTGAGCCCACAATGCTTGTCACATGAGAGCAATGGTTCTCCTCCCCTTCCACTCAGACGGGAGGGGTGCCCTCTCTTCCAGTGGCAGCCTTAGAAGGAGAGCTCTGCTCCTCAGCCCTCCACAGCCCATTCCTCAGAGCTGATTCACTGGATTTTTCCAACCACTTAGTACACGTAGTCCATTTAGGCTACAAAAGCTACTTCATTATAACATGGGGAATCACAACAATTCAAGAACAGGAAATCTATTTACAGGTAGGTAAATTACAGGGAAGTAAAATTCATGAGATCTTTCACTTGACCAGCTTACCAAAAATGTATGTAATTCATTTCAAAAGTCCACCCTGTTTTACCCACTTTCCACCTGAATTAGATTCCTGGCACTGCCATAACAAAGTACCACAGACTGGGTGGCTTAAACAACAGAAATTTATTTTCTCATCATTCTGGAGGCTAGAAATCTGAGGTCAAGATGTTGACAGGGTTGGTTTCTTCTGAGGCCCTTCCCCTTGGCTTGTAGATGAACCGTTTTCTCCCTGTGTCTTCACATGGTCTTCCTTCTGGGTGTGACTCTGTCCTGATCTCTTCTTACAAGGACACCAGTCATAGTCTCCTCATTTTAATTACCTCTTTAAAGACACTACATCCAAATACAGTCACACTCTGAGGTACTGGGGGTTAGGACTTCAACATGTGAATTTGGGGTTGGGGGTGGGTGTAACTCAGCCCATAACTTACCCACTACCTGTATCCCAAGCACCCTCCCATGGTGACCCGCACAAACCTATCAGGCTCTGTTCTTACCCCCTGGCTTAAAGGGACCGGACGCTGCCTCGCCTGCTACCTACTGAGACCACAGAAGTGATGAAAGATCAGAAGGGAGACACACCCACACCCACACCCTTTGTGATCACTGTTCCATATCACAAAGTCAGAGTGCAAACTTTGACCATGGAACTGAGCCATCTAGGAACTGAACTGGCGACCTCATCCACAGAATTTGCTAACCACCCACAAATGGAAAGGGAGCATACTGCAAAATAATCAGAACAGGTCAGGGTTTCCTCTTAGCCTATTTATCGAGGAATACCAACCACATTGCATTTTACTAGGAATAACCAATACCTAAATTAAATGGTCTGGAGTGCATGAACTGTATCAATAAGGAACATGTATTTTAGATGAAAGACCAGCACTTAATTATCCAAAAAGTACCAAATGAGAACGCATCTCAAGACTATGCTAACAAAGAGGGCACTCTGCATTTTGAACAGGTTTCTAAATCAAAAAGGGCAATAAATCATGTTACTTATCATTTAAAAATAACTAGGTTTTAAGAAATGAAATTAGACAAGTGATTAATGCGTCAGCTTCAGCCAGCATTCCTTTGATAGTTGGAAGAAAATAAAAGCCAGCCAAGAAATAAACATTTCAAATTCAGGTGCTTTGCAATCTGTGCTCCAAATGTTTCCCCTGAGCTCGTGAAGAGGTGGCTTGCTCTGGATACACAGCAACCAGATTGCTGGCACCAGTCAATTATCCTCAGAATAAGAGCATTGGCACAACAGCATTGGCACGAGAAGCCACAGCCACCATGGTCAAAAGTCCATTTGAGAGAAATGGTCTTGATAGTCAAAGGGCAGGAAGGCATTGGGGATGGGGGAGTGCCACTGGACAAAGGCGGGGGGTCTGTTAAGGTGCTGTTGAGAGAGGTTTGGGTTTTTTTTTTTTCTTGCTATTTCCATTTATATTGGGAATCCAAAGATGGAGTAGAGTCTTCCACAGTGAAACTGAAAGATGTCTATGATAGAGTAAGAAAAAAATGTAGGTGACAGGACAGCGTGTGCAAAGAGAGAACGAGAGAGAGGCAGAAGTACGTGGTAGGTTAGAGCACGCGCCCTAGGAGCCCCACTGCTTGAGTCCAAATCCCAGCTCAGCCGCTTACGGGCTGGGTGGCCTTGAGCACTTTAACTCTTGATACCTCAGTTTTTCCATCTGTAAAATGGAAATGATATAAACAATACCCATCCCATTGGGCTATTATGAGGATTAACACATGGAAAGCACAAAGATTCTATAGAGTTATACACTAAGTGCTGTAGATGTGTAAACTCATCTTATTATAGTATGATGTTTTTTGTTTTGTTTTTTTTTTTGTAGAACAAGCCAAATAAAAAGCTTTTTAATAAAAATGTGTGTATTCCAGGGCCAGGGCTAGGGAGAGACAAATGAGGCAGGAGAACAGCAGAATTCACCTCAGGCACAAAATTTAAGGGGTGCCAAAACGTTCAGTGATCCAGATAAATAACATTTCAATGTAATGTTTTAAAAATCAAAGTAATGCCAAAAAATCCATGAACAAAATATCAAAATTTTAAACAAAGACAAGATCAGTATCTTTGATTTTTTTCCTTCTGCCTCAGGCTTCAGTATGGGGTGTATTCATTCATATCATAGTAACATATCTAGAAAGTTATACCCCAAATTTTTCTTTCTGCAGGGAGAAACTACATCGTTTCATCTTCTGTTTTATGTTTCTGTATATTTTTAAATTTTTACCATGAGAATATATATAATAAAACAAGTGAGCATTTTTAAAGCTTAATTTCTTAATGAAATCTTGGAAGAAAAACATAAGATGATACTAAAGTAGATCTAGGCAATTGACTGATAAAAAGAAAATGAGGCCACACAGCCCACAGAGAATCCACTGGCAAACTATCGCCCTGCATTGCAGAGATCATTCTTTAAATCTACAAAAAGAGAAAAGAAAGAAGAAACTGGGGATATAGGAAATAAGAGTAAAATTCACTTAAGCTTGCTGGGCCTCATTTTCCCCTTTTGTAAAAGGAAGGGGTTGGGGAAAGCCCGCAAGCAGTAGCACTGGAGGTTCTAACCAGCAACGCCCTTGGGTTGAGTGAGGATTCGCCTGGTCCTGTTTCCAAGGAAAGCGCAGGCCTTGGCCTGCTGTCCCGCTCCATCTCACCATGTCCCAAAGCCTGGCAGCCCGAGGGCCCTGCAGAGCCGCTGGCTGTGAACACTGGCACAGGACGGGATGGATACGTGCCTCTGAATCCAAAGGCCTGGTAATGCATCCTGGACCCACCCATACCCCGGCTGCTAGACTTTGAAATTATCCCTTAACCTCTTTGATTCTGTTTTTTCATCTGTAAAAGGGAAATAATAACACTCACTTCATAGGGTGACTGTGAAGGTAACGTGAAAGAATATATGTCAAGCATTTGATGCATGGTTGGCCCTCAGTACATGTCATTTCCTTCCCTTCTCCTTTCCTTGTGGGGTACAACTGTGAAACTATTCCAATTCAAAGGCCTCTTTGCTCTTTCAGGGAAGTAGTAACATGTCGGTGCCCAGCAGCAAATGATGGAAAGATGATCAAGATTTCACTTTGGAGAAAGGTGTGTAGCTTCTCCTTTGCAGTCCTCCTAATCACACATCCTCTGAACAAATGTTAAAATTCTCTGAAATTTAATGAACAGGCTGAAGATCTGAGGTGACCTGGGAAGTGGGCCGTGATTAATAATTTGCTATGTTTAAATCCCTAAAGCAGATCAATAGAATGTAGATAGTCAGAAGTTGATAGTAACCTCTTTTTTTTTTCTTTATGAACTATTTCCAGGAAAGAGAAGGCACAACATTTCTCCAAAACAGGTAACCTTCAAGAAAACTTTACAAATCAAAATAATACCAGAAAAGTGGGGACAGGACCATGGGTTATGAAACTTTATAGAATTTTTTTATTCAAAGATCATCAATACACCACAACACACTGAAAACAATGAGAGAAAGTTAACCATAAACCGCTAAATCTCTCCACGTACATGCAGCCCATTACCCCTCGTGTTTTTTGTTGCTGTTCCTTTTTTAGAACTTTTTTTTAATTTTAATAATATTTATGAAGATTTTCATCAGAAAAATTAAAAGTCAAAGTTAAAATGAGGCATAATCCTACTATCTAGGTAGCTCTTGCTGACATTTGAACAAGAAAATAAGAAGCAATGTTTCCACATGATTAGAATATTAAATACAGAAAGGTGTAAAAGTAAAATAGAAGTTTACTCTCAACCACCCTTCAGGCTCATCCAGTTTTTTTACCCCAAAATTAAGTGTAAGAGTTCTTTGGACAAATTTTCAATGCATATACCAGCCTTTATGTATCTTAAATTACACATAAAAGATTATACTAATCACAAGGTTATCCATCCTTCTTTTTCACCTGTGTTAAGGTATGAACTGTGCTCCCTCCAAATTCCTATGTTGAAGCCCAAATTCCTATGTTGAAGAAGCCCCAACTGTGAAGACCTCAGAATGTGACTGTATTTGGAGATGGGGCCTTTAAAGAGGTAATTAAGGTAAAATGAGGCCCCTTGGGATGGGCCTTAATCCAATCTGACTGGTGTCCTTATAAGAAGAGGAAATTAAGATCCACAAAGAGACACCAGGGCTCATATACACAAAGGAACAATCATGTGAAGGGGCAGCAAGGGGCTGGCTGTCTGCAAGCCAAGGAGAGAGGCCTCAGAGGGAACCAAACCTGCCAGCCCCTTGACCTTGGACTTCCAGTCTCCAGAACTGTGAGAAAATATATTTCTGTTATTTAAGTCACCTAGTCTGTGGTATTTTGTTATGGTGGCCCTAACAAACTAGTACCACATATCAGTACAGTAAGTCCCCTACATACAAACCTTCAAGTCGCAAACATGCGTTCACGTGTCCAATCACGTTAAGTTAGTTCACGTGTCTGGCGTACAGTCACATGCGTGCATTCTCTACAAGTGGCTGTGCTTTTGTGTACTTTACTGTACAGTACTGTATAGAGTACAGTAGTACAGTATCTTTATTTCAAGCTAGATCTGCAAGAGGACGACTTCATTGAACTCCTTGCTGTGCGACACAGGAGCTTACTAATGAAGACCTAATGGAATTGGAGGCCCAGAGAAATGACGAAGAGAGACAAGAGGAAGAAGAAGTAACTGAAGAACCGAAGAGATTCACGACACAGGAAATGGCAAGGGGATTTTCTTTATCTGAGGAGGCACTGTTAAGTTTTTGAGGCACAGGACCCAAACGTAGGACAGTACGCAAAGGTTGCAGCAGCCGTTCTGAATGCAATCCAGTGCTATCATGTCATCTATGATGAGAAAAAAAAGAGCTACTACCCAGACATCACTGGATCGTTTTTTCAAGAGGGTAGATAGAATTGAATCCAACAAGGAACCAGAACCTGTGCCATCAGCGTCAGGCGTGAGTGAGACTGCAGCTCGCCCTCCGTCTCCTATTGCTGAGGACCCTTCAGCTCTACCTTCTCCCACCTCCTCTTCCCCCTCCAGTTAGTAACTCTTCTTGCCTGTTCACTCGGTGCCAGCCCCTGTGTGCCAGCTGTTATACCGTACTACTGTACTTTTCAAGGTACTGCACTGTAAGATTAAAAAGGTTTTTTTTTTATTTTTTGTGTTTGTTTTTTATGTATTATTTGTGTGAAAAGTATTGGTATTATAGTACAGTGCTACATAGCCGATTGTGTTGGTTGGGTACCTAGGCTAACTTTGGTGGACTTACTTATGAACATGTTCTCAGAACAGAACACATTCGTATGTAGGGGACTTACTGTATATGTTTGTGATATTCCTATATCAGTACTCACAGATCCACATTTCATCAAATTATCACAATTTCTTTAAACTCTGCCCTACTGATCCACATTTACATTGACTTTGGGTTTTTGACTAATTCAAACAATGTTGCAGTGAATATTCATGCACGGATATCTTGGCATAATTTTGTAAGGAAGTGAATTTCCAGAAGTGGAATCGTTGGCTCAAAGTATAAAAACACACATACTTAATTTCAATAGATATTGTCATATTGCCCTTCAAAAGTTTCTACTTCCACCAAAGGTGTGTAAAAACGCCATTTTCCCCACACTCTTGCCAGTACTAGATACCTCACTTTTTCATTTTTACCAATCCAATCGTTAAAAATTGGTGTATTGTTCTAGTTTCTACCTGTGGACAAGTCAGCATCTTAGAGAGTTGTCAAGAGTACAGGCTCAGGGGCCAAAGCCTGAGTTTGAATTCTGGAGCTGCCTTTTCCTAGCCGTGTGACTCTGGCCAAGTTGTCTAACTTCTCTATGCATCAGGCTCCTCTTTTTTGTCAAATGACATAGCAGTGGCAACTACCTTGTCATAGACTTCCTATAAGAACTTCATGAGTGAAGAGGCATCAAGTGCTTAGAATAATGCTTGGAATAGGGTACTCTCCAAATTAATGTTAGTTATTATTATTTAAAAATAATACATATTTACTGTTTGTATTACTCTTTGCGTGACTGCCCTGCATTACGAACTGAATGTTTATGTCCTCCAGAAAACTCATATGTTGAAGCACTAACCTCCAACGTGGCTGAATTTGAGATGAGGCCTCTGAGGAAGTAATTAAGATTAAATGAGGTCACAAGGGTAGGGCCCTGATCTGATAAAATTAGTGTCCTTATAAGAAGAGACACATGAAAGCTCTCTCTTTCTCTCCCCACGCTCACTCAAAGAAGAGATCATCTGAGCACACAGTGAGACGGTGGCCACCTACAAGCCAAGGGAAGAGGCCTCAGAAACAAACCTGCCTTGTGGGCACCTTGATCTTGGACCTCTCAGCCTCCTGATCTGTGAGAAGTAAATTTCCATTGTTTAAGCCACCAAATCTGGTATTTTGCTATGGCAGCCAAAGCAGACTAACACACCCTGTTTACATCTTTTACCCATATTTCTGTCCAAGTAGTCTATTTCTTATTGATTTGTATGAGTTTCTCTCATCCATGCTCCTAAACTTGATTTATAAGGACAGATGTGTTGACCAAAGGACCATGGTTGAGAAATGAGGGCAAGTGATATCGACTTCCACGAGGGTCTCCCAAGCAGGAGAAGACTGAGAATGTGAATCAGGCAGCATTTCAGGTAAAATTTGGGGGCTAAACAGTGTAGATTTAAGGAGGCATGTGTAAATTCTGGTCCTCGATACCAGCACAAGTATGGCATTCCACAATCTCCTCCAAAGACTATGAACAAGTACCAGGGCACCTTCCCTTGACTTTGATTTTCTTTTTTTTACACATCTCCCTCTTTCAAAGAAAAATACAGAGGGTATCAGTTACTTCTTACCCTTGTTCATTTCCACATCAAAGTCTTGGTACTGAAATGCACTTTTTCAAATTTAAATCCAAAATTGTAATTTAATGTAGAGCAATTATAAGTAACAGATGCTGGAAGGTTTTCACTTTTTGCTTCCACAAGAAATATACACATTGGATCCAAATTTTTGGATATGATATCCAAACTAACTTAGGAGCTAGCAGTGAGAGACTGCTAAATGTAAGCTCAAGCATACAAGCTTTAGAACTGGAAAGTATGGGGAAATTGGGAAACCAGACACATAAAAACTACACTGTATTTGACAGACACCTCCACCCCCAACTTGACTGGCACATCAGACTCCAAAGGTAAGGTGACAGCATGTCATGGTAGAAGCATAAACCTCAGAATTGAAGTGCCGTGAAACCCAGGCCTACCACTTAACTAGCTATATGGTCTTGACCAGGGTAATTTAACCTCTAGGATTCAGTTTCCCCAGCTACAAAATAAGAATGATGTTACCTACCTTACTGAGTCGTAAAGATTCTGTAAGTTAACGACTAGAAAGTCCTCAATCCCATGCCTGACGGATGCTAAGTGTTCTGCAAATGACTAAATGTCTCTAAGACTTTCTCTCAGTACCTGAACCCTTTTATTTCTGAGTTTCTGTGATCCGTCCAATCCAGTTCCATATTCACCAATCGACTGCTAAGTGATTATTGAGTTCTAAGTGCCTAATACCACCCATACGAGGAATAAAAGAATAAGACCCTCGAGAAACTTCCAGCCTCATTATGGAGGCCAAATGGGTACCTATGAAACAATTCATGAACGCTACAAGGCAGGGAAAATCAAGCATGTCAGACTATAAATGCCCGCTGGAACTTGAGCTGGGGGGTGTTTGGGTGGAGTGGGAAGGAAAGTGGTTTCAAACCGTCAAGGTGGGAATAAGTCCCCAGGTGGGCACTGCTAACGAGCTGTGGCCGGCCGCTCCATTGACTACAATACTCCATCCTCATCGACCACAAGGCAGGACTCGTTTCTCACAAAGAGAACCCAGGGCACCGAGGGGCAGTGTGGACTCAGGCCAGTTAGGTCCCCTTGAGTTTTCTTTTCCACGTGGCCTGGGAGAGGGAGGGTAGACATTTCCTTTCCTCTGAAATACCTCCTAGATGCCTTTCCTGTGGCATCACCATGTGCCGTCATTCCTTCTCCTTATGCACAGGCTCCCTGACCAGGGGCAGGGCTCATAGAGGCAGGGCAGGTACTCCCTCTTCTTTGACTCCCCAGTCAGGAGTCCTGGGCTCCTAGTAACTGTCACATCCATAAGTAAACACCTAAATAAATACATGAATGGATGGAGTTCCTATGTTCCCATGTGTCTGATGTCAGAGTGGAACAGGTAGAAACAGGATAAAATGGGAAATAAGGAAATACAGTTCCAAAACCTGCTTGTGGGAAAACTTGGACACCACTTACCAGTAGTCTATTCCAATGAGACTTGGTCACATCCTATGTTCTTTGTTTCCTCCATGGCTTGAGTTCCTCGCAATTAAGTTGCAGAAGCCAAAGAACATTCAGTATGAAACATGGAGTTTTGTTTTCAGAGGAAGTGGCAGGAGGCGGGGAGAGTATTTTTGTTGTCATTGCAGCAAAATAAGCCCCGCCCCCCAAAACTTTAGTGGTTTAAAATGACCATGTCTTCTCTTACACGGTCCTGCAGCCGGCTTGACCGGCTGCAGCCAGGCGCGGGTGCCTTGGGGACTCTTGTGCGGGTACAGCCAGAGGACAGCTGGGGCTGGAGTCATCCGAAGGCTCTACTGGGCTGCCTTTCTAAGACAGTTTCTTCGTACAGGTGTCTGCACCTCCCTCCTGTGCCCCTTGACCTCTCCCCAAACCCCACTCTCGCGTGGCATCTCCTCCTCCAGGGTCCCCGCGCACACACATGGCTTGCGTTTCTCTCAACTTGGTGATCACACAGGAGTCTCCCTCTCTCCACTGCAGCCGTCCTCCAAGAGGCTGAAAGTGGAGGCTGCCAGGCCAGGCCAGGGCTATCCTGGGAATGTCAGTGTCACGTCCGCCATATTCTATTGGTCACAGCACTAGCAGGCCCCCAAGGATAGGGCAATCGACTCCATCTTCTGATGAGGAGTGGCCAGTGCGCACTGAGAAGTGCGTGCAGGATGAAGATGCTTCTGCAGCCAACTTTGGGAAATGCAAACTGCCACTGTTTGCTCTTGCCATTGTCACTGTTGATGCTGTAATCGTTCCTAAGGATCCCTGCTTAGTGAGACTAATGCGAGAGAAGGCAGAAAACACCTCAAGCCCAAATCTCACTGCCATCGTGTTTGACGGCTGAATGACAGTGAGACAAAGATGCTCCTTGAAACAAAGATTCTCCCATTGGCCCCCAGTGCTCCTAACCAATGCCCTCCTCCAGCCGATGAAGCTCCTCTGTGTACATCTGACAAAGGTATCCCTTCCTCTAGGTCGAGGCGCGGCTCGGGAGGGCCGTGGCTCCTGGGAGGCACACCTGAACATGCCACAGCCCTCCTCCTAGCATGAGGCTCCCGATGCAGTTGATAATTCAGTGCATGAAGGAGCGAGAAATAGCCACACTTTCCTTGCAACGCGGTGGCCCAGGTAGTAGGAAGGGGAGAGCGACCAGGGAGCTGGATCAGAAGAGAGGACCCCCCCAAGGCCCTCAGCTCCCACACGGGCACCTGAGAAGCACGCCCCACAGTGTCCCCTTGAGGTGACAGGAACGACATTGCATTTACAGCGGAACAGAATGCACTTCCATTACAGCCAGGAAACCGGAACTAGTGGCAACCGGCTCACCCAGGAAAATAAAAGTAAGAAGGACTGTGTTATTTCTAACCTTAGTGAGGTGACAGGGCCAAAACAATAGTGTCTAAAGCATTACCAAAGAACATAATTTTTCAGATGCATAGCTCCTTTTTCAGAAACACATAATTCACTAGGGTGATTTTAAAACACTGCCCTTTGCAGCTGTAATTACCATTTGTAGGTGTTTGACTTATCTGTCGGCTTATTAAATCAGACCTTCACTTTCCCCTTTCCAAGCTACAGCTATCAGTGTATAACTAAACTTTGGCAGGGTGCTTGCTCTGTCTTCATCATGGCTCAGAAAACTAACCAGCTGCAAGTCGAAATTTCTAGAAGTTGCATGCCTTTAAAATTCCTTTTCATATAAACATAAAAATTAATCTTTTATTTATACATAGGTATATCTACATATAAATTCTCCCCCTACTCCTGTTATCAAAAACTTGAGGGACTATTCACTCAGACTATTTATTCAAAGTGCCACAGCAGCCTCTATTCAAGCTCTCCCAGAGCCAATGGTGTCTCCTGCACACTCCCACCCCCAACTAAAAATAACCTAAGCAGTAAAATGTGCTTTCCATCCAATCTATGTAGTATCAGTTTGCATCAGGTAAAGCAAAACCAGAATCCCCAAAGCCTCGTGGATTTGGAAATCAACCAAATCACTTCACTCTACCCACCCAGTACTTCTAGGTATGTAAAAATGTAAATATTTTATTTTAGAGTTTATATGGGGTGTTTTATAGAGCAGAGAAGTCAAAACACCCATAACATGACACCATAAACCCACCAGGCTCTTATATTGCTCGGCTGTATTCCTCTCTTTCTTCCCCTTATCAGGGATGAAGGGCAGCTCCTACACGCATGAAAGCTTTTGACATTCCTCACAGAAGTTCCTGGAGAAAACTGGGTCATTAGAGTGAGTGTGTGGAAGGGAAGAGCAAGTCTGGAGCCCTCCCTCTCCTAAACTTGTAAACTTCACCTTAGGAAGCTCACCTAGAATTAAATGCAGCATCTCATATGCTAAGTTGAGCCAGTGTTTTATCGGTAAGAGCAGAAGCTGAAATTCACCACACGCCAGCAACCTCTCTGTCTCCTTCATTCTCACACGGCCTATGAGGTGGGCATTAACGGCAATAACATCAACAGTAATAGCAAATATCCCTGCAGTGCTCATGCTGTGTCAGGCCCCATTCTAAGTGCTGCTTGTGAATCAACTTGTGTCATCCTTACAACACGCCGATGACGTCGGTAGAGACCATTATGATCATCCTTTGAGGAGGAGACAGGTGCGGCAAAGTGAAAGAACTTACTCAAGCTCACAGAGATAGTAAGTGACAGAGTCTGACTCTGAAGTCAGTGCTCTTCACTGTTATTCTACCCATTTCACAGATGAGGAAATCAAGGTACAGAGAGGCAATGAGACCTATGTTCACGAACCTGGTATGGGATCAGATGGGGTTCCACACCAAGTATGCCTGGTTCCAGAGCCCGAGTCTTGTTGTGACTGACAAATGGACACACAGATCAACCCAGCCTCCTCTTAGTTTGAGAGTGACTCCCTGGGTTTTGCTTCCTGGTACAGCTGCTGCTGTCGGCCTCAGCTCTGCCTACCCCGGCAGTACCAAGCACAGTATCACGAAGGAACAGCTATAAGCATGGGTGAGAGTGAGAGCTGCCTATGTTATATGAGTTCAAGAACATCTAAAAATATGTTCCTTCCTACACTTAAGGAGTCATTCCCTCGACTTTCAGCTTTGCCTCTTGCAGATGTAAAACATTACGCTGCATCAGTAATCTGTACCTCAAATGCCTTTACCAGACTTTTTCCTCAGAGAGGGAAGAAAAAATAAAGGCTTTTGGGGTGCGGGGGAGGAAACAGAAGACAGCCTCGGACCTATTAGGCATCCCAGACAGAGGCTAAGCGGTGTCCACCTCTGGGATTCAGATACATCTAAACAGATTTAATGAGCTAGTGGGGTCGGGTGCCAGTAGGACATTTGTATAAGGGAGTGACAGGCCTTCTGGGAAAGCTCTCACCTTAATTGGGAAGAGGGTCAGCAGACAAGCTTGGCCCAGTGACAAAGTCCTAGTCACAGGGAAACAGATTCAGTTTTGAGCACTGGGTTCTATCACTCACCAGTCTGTATCTGAGAGAGAGGTGCCTTGGGGAGGGGGCGGAATTAGGAAGTGCTCCATTTAAGTGGTGGCCGGACAATCCGAGGTGAAAGAGGGCTGATTCGCTACCCGTGGAACAGAGCTTGACGTAAGGTGGGGAGGGCTGTGCTCCCCAGGTGGCAGCTTGGATCCTTGAAGACCCCGGTTCATCAGTCCTGTGATTGGGTGAAAGAGACAGCCCAGATGGGCAGCTAGGTGTTGAGAGGAAGTGACAAGAGGGATGTTACCCCGTGATGTGGCAACCCTGTCCTGTGAAAGCAAGCACCCAGCCCAGAGAACTGGGATGGAGACGAGTAACAAGAACCAGCAGAACTCATCTGGGGGGTGACTGCCCAGCCTGTTAGCATAGGTCCATGCGCCATGGTCTGTTGACAAAACTGGGATGGGGGTAAGAAGACAAAGAAAAGTACCACAGGAAATTCTCTCTTACCCTGTCACAGTCCAACTGTTAGCGGAGGACCAGAACGGATGTCAACCTTCCATATGCATTCATTGTATCTATGATATGCACGTAGACAAGAGGATACAGCAACTCACAAGACAGTTGTTTTCTCCAAACACACCCCTTGCTCCCCACCCTTTAGCCGTATTAGCTTTCCTTCAGCTCCTTCCTTCACACAGGCTCCACAGCCCTACTCCTGCTGCTTGTAACACTTTATCCAACCTTCACCTTTGTCCTTGGTCTCAAAGTAGAAGTCAGCTCCTTGCAGAGGCGTTCCTGGCCCACCTATTAAGAGGGTCCCCTGTTATTCCCTTTCATATCACATATCACAGATTGTCCATAGGAACATATTTGTGAGTTTCCCTGATCAAAGCTCCACTCCATCCTCAGCACCAGCTTCGTGCCCAGCATGCAGTAGGAACTCTATAAATATCTGTCACATAAATGTTATTCACTGAACCCCATTTTATAGAGAGTCGCACAATAATAAACGATTGAACTCAGGATTCAAATGCAGACCTGATGGCATGTTATAACCCGATTCCACCTTATCGCATCACCTCAAGGCCCTCATAGGTTAGTTGTGAAAGAGACACATAAACAATAAGTAGAATCATGTGACTCGTGCTATCATAAAGCTCTGTCCAAAGTGCTGTGAATATATGGAAGACAGTCTGATGAATTTGGCTAGGAAATGATGAAAAGCTTCTAGACAGCTGACACCTGGTTGCAGCCTTGAAGGATGAGGTGGTGTGGAGGTGTAAAGGCATGGTGGCATTCTCACCCTTATCCCCATCAGTAAGCGTTGCTTATTCTGGACAGCTGCACAAAGATTCTTCACTTATTCATCCAATAAGAGTTGAATGGCACTTATCAAAACACAAATAGTCCCTGCCGTCTGAGGGAAAAGGGACAAATAAAAATGGTTAACCCATAGCGTCCATGGACAAAGTATTGAGAAGGTACTTGGAGGCCGGATCATGGAGGAACACACGGAGGAAAATCAAGGTGACCCTGTTTGCAGCCTGTCAACCCCCAGACAAGTGAGTGATGCTCTTCAAGATCAACCAGCCTCCAGTCTGCCTGCTGCTATCCACAGACACTCAGAAGAGCCCAGCAAAGATCATCTGCCCTTCAGCTCCTTGCCCAGACCAGAGGAGCCTCCCAGACAGTCCACAGAACCATGAGCTAAATTAAACATTTATTGTTTTTAGCCACTGAGTTTTGAGGATTATTTGTTGCTAATCAAAAGCAAAAGTATCAGTGTATGGTAGCACCATGCTAGATACTATTGGGGTGGCACACATACACAAAGCCCTGCCTTTGCTCACTTTGCTCCATCCTACCTCGTATTTACTTATGTGCAGCTCTGCTTCCTTATCAGCTCAAGAAGGAAACACAGTTGTACATAAATGAATATGAGATAGGATAGACCAAAATGAGTTCTCCAGAGAAGGACCAACATCTGCTAAGGGAGCATGGAGGATGAGATTAGCCCTGCCTGGGGGTGGGGGAGCACTTGTGAAGGAGACCATGTGATGGGGGTGCAGAGACACTGGTGTAAGATCATCAGGCAGAGGCTGAGGAAACAGGAGCCTCCAGGTGGTGAGAACATTCTGCTTAAAAACACAGGATGTGAGTAATCTGGGATGCTCAGTTGGAACATTTCTCATTTTCTGCCCCAATCTCTCCCCACACCAATCTACCCTTCCCAATATACTCCTTCAGGAGGTGTAAGCTTAGATTTCACTTCTTCCAGGAAGCCCCAGCTATGCACAGAATTGTGCACCTCCCCAAATTCACACTGAAGCCCTAAGCCCCAATGTGGTGATATTTGGAGACGGGGCCTTTGGGAGGTAATTAGGTTTAGATGAGGTCATGAGGGTGGGGCCATCACATTGTGATTAGTGCCTTTATAAGAAGAGATTCCAGAGAGTCCTCTCTCTCTCATTCTCTCTCTCTCTCTTGCCACTGTGTGAGGACACAGTGAGAAGGCAACCATCTACAAGCCAAGTACACGGTTCCCACCAGGAACTTAACTGGCCAGCACCTTGAGCTGCAATTTCTAGCTTCCAGAACTGTGAGAAAATATATCTCTGTTGTTTAAGCCACCCAGCTCTGGTATTTTGGCATGGTAGCCCTTGCCAGCTAAGAACCTTCCTTGATGTGGTCCCCTCCACATCTGAATTAGGCTCTCTCCTCTGTATTTCTTCTCTGGAAGTTCTTCCCACACTTCACAGTGACTCTCCCCTTGTCTGTATCTCCCACCAGACTGTTATCTCTATGAGGACAGGGACCTCATCTAGCTTCTCATGTTTGCTTTCTTAACTCTACTGCCTAGCACAGAGGTACATAGTAAGGGCTCAATAAATGTTTGTTGAATATGTGCTCCAAATTTGTCTTTCTGTGTGGTATCCCAAAGAATGCATGAAAATAAAACATTGGCTAACTCCAGATATAGTTGCAGAAATAACTCACACTCCTGCCCTTTTGCAAAGTTTGTTATTTCTCTATTATTTCAATTAAGAGAATCAGTTTTGGGGCATCTAATTGGCTGTTTATAAAGACAATAAATAGTTCACAACCTAAGCCATCTCATGGATGGAATATTTTGTCTGATGACCCAGAACAGCATGATCTCTAAATACTCCTGCTGGTTTTCTATATTCTTTATAAATACTCCCTATCAGGACTTCCCCTGTGGCACAGTGGTTAAGAATCCTCCTGCCAATGCAGGGGACACGGGTTCAAGCCCTGGTCTGGGAAGATCCCACAGATGCCGCGGAGCAACTAAGCCCGTGCGCCACAACTACTGAGCCCGCGTGCCACAACTACTGAAGCCCATGCACCTAGAGCCCGTGCTCTGCAATGAGAGAAGCCACCACAATGAGAAGCCCGCGCACCGCAACAAAGAGTAGCCCCTGCTTGCCGCAACTAGAGAAAGCCCTCGTGCAGCAACGAAGACCCAATGCAGCCAAAAATTAATTAATTAATTTTCAAAAATACTCCGTATCTATACAAATTTTACAGAACACTCACAAGGTTTCTGCTTCTGGAATATTGGCTAATCTTTACATCAAGCCTCATCAATCCCCCGCTTTTTTTTACTAGTTAAGAAATTTAAACTCAATAAGGCTAAATGACTTACGCAGGATCATCAGTTAGCAAGAGAGAAAAGGGTAGAGCCCAGGTCTTCTACTTATGAGCCCAGAATTTATTGGAAGAAAGAAAAATGGAAACTATACAGAATTCAGAGAACCCCTGATCTAAAAGAGAGACCACATATATCTTCCTGTTAAAATGGTTAAAGGTACACAAATATAAATGTATAAGAAAAGAAGGGGTAGACAGGGGAACTCCAGTATTTATTACCAGCATTTAGGTATGTTCTTACAAGACACAGAAACTGAGTGTCAGTGTCCATTCTCTGACATCTTACTGATGTCAGCACATGACAATTCTGGCTGTACCCAAAGGATGTCACCTGTCTTTCACTTGCTGGAGTAATCACTGTGTAGGTCTCCTTATATGACACATTGTCAACTTCACTTCTAATCTGCACCCCCTTAGATTTCAAGATGACTTGCTCCATGACTTCTGATCTAGGCAATTAGCTTGAGGGCGAAGTTATATATTTATATCCATAGGCACCATCTTGATTTGGAAGTAGAAAGTGGAGGTAAGATAAGGAGAGCCAAAAATAAAAAATACACAACCCTTCTTTTTGATCTGTCACACTCTAGTGTAGTGACCCATTCTCTCTGTACTGGTGTAAGGTCAGTGACTAAATTAGACAAAAATTTAGAACAAGGCAGCATGCCCCTAATATTTCCAGCAGCAGTAATGCTCCTGGGTTTCCTTTCTTCATGGGTTCGTTGCCAAGTATTTCTATCAGATGAGATGAGGAGGCTTCCTCTTAGTCAAATGCTTCCCTCTCTCCCCCAGCTGCCTGTCTGGCTTCTTTCTTCTCACAGTAAGTTCTAGGAAGCAACCCTCTTATTGTCAAAACTCACAGTCATAAAAGGGTCATCCTTTATGTGATTCAGCCAACAGTTTAGAAATGCTTGAGCAGTGCGGATTAGATTACCCAGTTAGGGTCAGATCTGAGAAGCAAAGCAGAGAGATGACTGTTGGTCTACTACGGAACGCATGGAGCCTAAGTGGCTGAATAAAATGATGTCTGCCAAGCACCAGCACATTGCCTGGCGTGTTCTCAACATGCCTCTCTGAACTCCAAATGTCAGCGCACCCAACTCTGTTACAGCCTTGCCTCTTGGTCTACACTATCTCTTCACTGGTGATTTCACGCAGGCCTGGGGCTCTAAATGGCCCCAATGCCTTCAGGACCCCTGAATTCACCATGTAGTCCTGACCTCTGCTCTGAGCTAGAGTCATATATGCAATTGCCTATCTGACACTTCAGCTTGTATCTCTAGCAGGCCATCCCAAATTCAGCATTTCCCAAAGAAAGCTCATGATTTCCTGCTCTGCTTCCAAAATCTGCCCCTCCTCCATCTCAGTAAAAGAGACCAGCATGTATCCAAAATCCTAGGAGTCATCTTCAATCACTCCCTTTCTTTCATCACCCCCTGCCCTTTCCATACACACATCCAATCTGTCATCTAGATCCATAGGTACGTCCTCCAAAATGTCATGAGCTGGATAACTTATATCCACCTTTCTGGTTACTCTCCTAATCCAGACCACCATTCTCTTTTCTCGTGACTATTATAAACTAGCAAAATGGGTCTCCCTGCTCCCATTCTTGCCTTCCCATGATCCACTCTCCACAGAGCAGCCAGTGCAAAATTCTAAAACAAAACTCAGATCATCTTACTCCCTTGTGTGACAAATGCCCACAGCTTCTCCTTGCACTTAAAATAAAATCTAAACTCCTTGTTCTGCCTCTGACTCATGGAAGGCCCTGCACTGATTAGCCACCTACTTCTCTCTCTCAATCACCCTTCTGCGTTCTCACTAGCTCCAGCCACGTTCCCAGCCCATCCTTAACTGGTGAACTTCTGCTTTTCCTTTAAGACTCAGATACTGCTTCTTCCAGAAAGACTCTCCTGAGACTTTCAGCCTGAGTTGGATGCTCTTCCTCCGATGTCTGGTAACACATGTCTCTCTCTCTCTCTCATTCCACTCACACTGCCCACATCAAACTGGATTTACTTCTCTGTTTAGGAACCATCAACCCACCATATTGTGAGCCACGTGAGGATGAAAATCGTGTTCTGTTCTTCTCTGTGGCCCCGCATAAGTGGTGTGCTATCAATGTTTATTGAATGTAAAGTAAATTCACCCCTCCTTCTGGCAATATGAACACCAGCATGCAGGAGCAGAAAATAGGGAGTTAGGTAGGCAGTACCTGCTGTTGCAGACTTTGCTTCTTTCCACGTGGCCAAGTCCCGATCGGAGAACCTTACCTCTTCCACAGGGCACACGTGCTCCACCCACAGGAGTTCTGGGTCTGGAGAATGCTGGGTAGTCATTGAGCCGAGGAAATGTGGGCAGACCCTATGCAGCTTGAGTCTCTGAGTTCCACCAGGTGCTCTGTCGTGCTCTGCGGATCACATGTAAGGCTCAGAATCCACAGTACACAACACATGTTTCTGTCCCCCATCTGCCTTGCAGCAACCCTGACTTAAAGGAGCAAGCAGAGAAACATATGGAAATCCAACGATGAAGAAGTAGCCACAATGCCGGTATTTGGAATTTGCATAAGTTCTCACTTAATACAACTTTCTAGAAAACGTCAGTGAGCTTAGCCAGCAATCCTGTTGACTCGCCCCCAAACAAATGTGGAAAAAACAGGTAATGCCATTGCTTTGATTCCATGGTTTACCTTTAGGGCCATGACTATCAGGTTCAAGGACTAGACCTCTCCCCATCAAAGGGCACCTCGATTGCTTTAACTGCATGGCTCAAAATCCACTGCAAAGTCATAAGAAATGGAAGATTCAGCCATGTCAGTCCCCATACAAAGAATGTACCTATCTCCCTACATTCTATAACAATACAAACTGGATGCACACAAGTATAAATGATATTTCGGATAAAAAAGAATTGGCAAAGGATCAATGCCAGGTGTGGCGGCCATGAGAATATATCTTGTAGACCTCTAACTATTACAAGGAGCATAATTCACCAAGGGATGCGGCTCTGAAATCCACTGCTGCATTTGTGCCGAGGCCACAATTCCTGGGAGCTGCTGGTGCGTTAGGGATACCAAGGCCAACCTATCTCTGGGAAACACGGGTCTCCTGTGATGGCTAACAGTGGTTCAGAGACTTACCAGCAGCCCTGCCGGAGCTTCCTTAGGCTAGACAGTAGGCTAGGACATTTCCGCCCAAACTTCCCTCCCTCTTTTCTTCACTTGAGTCAGACTTGTATCACAGTCTGTCAACTCTCCCGAGCTTTTCCAGCTCCCTCCCCATTTTCTCTAATACAGGCGTTTCTCCTAAGAAAATTCTTGCACATTTAATACTGTCATGGCATCTAGTCTTGGGGAATCTGGACTAAAATACCAGGCAACATCAAATACCATGTTCGAGAAAAACACCAAACTAGAAAGTTGGAAACGTGTCATTATCCCAGCTCTGCCTCTTTCCAGTGCGTCAGTCCACTTCTAAAAACCTCATTACCTCATCTTCCAAATAAATCAGCTAGAGTAGATGTCTCTAAGTTCTCTTTTGGCTTCCATATCTTGGATTCTATAGCTCCCATCCTGCCATTTATGACCACAGGATTACCAGCATCATAGGTGACAGTATCTCTCAGCATAAGGATGTCTCAGGTGAGGAGGTACATTTCCACACACTGCCCTTGTCAAGAGAAAGCTAAGAGTTAGCCAAGCCCTCAGCAGCTAATGTAAGGGTGTCCTCGGGCTGGGCCCCACTTGAGAACTGAGTGAATGGAACCTACATTTTGTAGACCAAGTTGCTGTGTGAGAGCCTCAAAGCAATGAGCTCACCTTGAAACTAGAACACTGGTATGCTACTCAGCTCAAAGAGATTCTACCCACCTCCAGAAGAAAGGAGATGTGCCCCCTTTTGACCCCCTACAACACCGTGTCAGACCCATCTCTAGGCACTTAGCACTTGGACCTCACAAAGACCTTGGAGTCTGACAGATCCAGGCACACCTCGGAGATATTGCAGGTTCAGTTCCAGACCACCACAATAAAGCCAACATCGTAATGAAAACAAGTCACAAGAATTTTTTGGTTTCCCAGGGCATAGAAAAGTATGTTTACACTACACCGTAGTTTATTAAGTTTGCAACAGCATTACGTCTAAAAAACAATGTCACAGGAGTAACGTCAAAGATCCCTGATCACAGATCACCACAGCAAATATATTACAATGAAACGTTTGAAATATTGCAAGAATTACCAAAATGTGACACAGAGACACAAAGTGAGCAAATGCTGTTGGAAAAATGGCATCTATAGACTTGCTTGATGCCGGGTTGCCACAAACCTAAGATTTGTAAAAAATGCACTGCCTGTGAAGCACAATAGTGAGGCACAATGAAACAAGGTTATGCCTGTAAAAGTTAAAAATCATTGGTGAGCCAGTGAGAGGTTACATCGGTTAGAATTAGGTATGGCCACCTGTGAGAGAAAATCCAAATTCTAGATTTTACTCTCTCACAGAAAAAGAAGTCCAGAGGTAGACAGTCCAGGGCTGATAGAGTGATTCTCCACCTTCAGGACCTAGATTCCATTGGCCTTCTACTCTACTACCTGTTGATCCAAGGTGGCTGCTAGAGGTCCAGCCATCACATCTGAGTTTCAGACTACAGGGTAGAAAACAGAAGAAGGGACCACTTTCTCTCTTTAAGCACATTTTCTACAATTTTCACCATCACTTCCACTTGCATCTATCTTATTGGCCAAAACATAGTCATATAGCTGCAAGGGAAGCTGGAGAATATTGTCCTTTAGCTGGTAGCAATGTGTTCAGCTGAAAATCAGGGTTCTTGTTACCAAGGGCAAAGAAGAACTGGATATTAGGAGGTACCTAAGAGTTTCTGTCACAAAGACTGATGGGAAAAATATACCTGGAGGAGTGGGAAGAAAAAGGGTTCACAGAGAAGGGGAATGAATCTAACATGGAAAAGAGGTATCCCTCACCATTTGTGGGGGCCATAGTTTGTGCCTGTCTTGAGTTTTTATCATAACCAAAAAAGAATTGGCAATATTTACTCTAAAAACAAGAATGAACATGCCTTATATTGTACAATACATGGAGCTATTTCAAGTCCCATATTATTTTTTGTTGTTATGATTCAGACATATTTTTATAGTGCTTTCTCTCAGAGTAAAGATGTAAAGTCACAACACAGGTGGGGCAGATCTGTGGTATTAGAAGCGGACAAGAGCTTCTCGGCACACACCTTACCACCCCCACCTCTCCCACCAGTAAGTGAGATGCTCTTATGACTTAGATTTCCCCAGTCCTCGGGTTCTTCACCCGCAAAATGAAGATAGTAGTGCCAGGATGGGCTAGCATGAGGATTAAAAGTCATGACTGAAGAGCAGCCACTGCAGGTCTGGCTCATGGCTAAGTGCTCAGTAAAGGCTTTTGTGAGCTCTATATTGTGATTTCTGGTCTCCACTTCTAGATGGAGGTTCCCAGAGAGGAAGAATCTGTCTTCTTTGTATCTCCTCCTTTTTTTGTTTTTTGAATCATAATATTGCAGAAAAAATTCTATTAAAAAGAACTTGTTGTGTCCCATTTAACATTTTTAAAGCTACATGCACGAAGAAACTATCTTCAACAAAACACAAACAGGCTTGGAAGGGAACTGTTGGGATAGTTACTCATTTGTTCATTTATTCAACATTTATTTGAGAACCAAGCATTGCGGACACAAAAATGAAAATGGCACAGCTCTGTATTCACAATGATTAACCTAAGAGAAGGCACAGGCAGAACAAATCATGAGATGCAATAATAACTACAAAGAAATGTAAATGCTATTGTGGGAGCACAGAGGAGGGGCCAGTGATGCCCAGGAGACTCAGAGCTTCCCCAAAAAAGGTGAAATTTGCACTGGTGTTTTGAAGGATAAATAGGAGTTTACTAGATGGAAGAGGAGGGATTAGGAACTAACCTTAATTAAGTATTAGATCTAGAAATCATGAATAATCAAGAGGGAAAATGTGGTTAATGCACTGAATCAGCAGATAAGGAGAAAGAAATCTCTTCTAGTTAGAACAGTATGGAAATGAAGATTGTGCTTATCATCATCACCATCATCACCATCATCACCATCATCTCTCTCTCACACCTCATGTTTTGGAAGCCAAGCTGGTGGTACCCAAGGCAGTTAGCCCCTCACTAGGAAACAGCACAGGGGCTGAGTTATTACCTGCATGGTCTGAGTGCTTGCTGGCAGACTGAGAAGAAAAGACTCTTGAAAAGAACTTTCAAGACCATGCCAGGAAAAGACTCACAGTTAAAACATCTTCCCACTGCAGGTTTCAGAGATCCATATAAAAGCTCCAGCCCACCAACCACCTGGTAGCAAGAAAGAAGAGCATGGCAATGATAGATGGCCTCCTCCATAGTGTGATCACTGGGTTCAGAAATGCGTTCCCACTTCCATAATCCCCACAACTCAGAACACTGCATTGGAGTAAGGAGTAAGGAAACAATCGGAGGAGACCAGTGTGAAAACTCCTACATCCTCTTTGAGAAGAAAGGCAGTCCAACCAATTAACACACATTCAGTGATTTGTCATATCAAACCATTGCAGCAACTTGTGAAAGTAGAGGAGGTTCTCTGGAACTAGGAGCCAAGACGGTGCCACCTTACAGAATCTAGAACTCTGTAATGCAGAAACACCTTTCCAGGAAAGCCCCTATGCAGTGGATATGGCACACTTGGGCCAGCAACCCCTCTCACTCTAGCACAGGGTTTATCAACTCGAGACTACAATCCCTTAGGAAATCTAAAAGTCATTGATCACAACAAGCTTTTTTAAAGTCGTGAAATAGAATGGAATGGGGCGGAATGAAACATGATGAATGGCATGAAATAGAAGAGCATAGAACTGGATAGAGTAGAGCTGCATCGGGTTGGGTAGGGTGGAGCAGAGTTGAGCAGAATAGAATAGAATAGAACGTATACAAGTGCATTACATATAAAGTTAATACTGTTTTGTAAAATGTGAACCCATGGGTGCACGTGCACACACACACACATACACAATCTGAGTGCTGATTAAAATGTATTTTTAACTTTGGTTTCCAGGCAAAAAAGTTCTATGCCCGCTATCTTAGCATGTCTTCTAAAACTGCAAAGACTGAAAAAACTAAAAACGGTATTTCCCATCATCTATTACAGCTAAAGTTTGAACATGATTTAGGTTGGCCAACCATACATAACTGCATGACATTGGTTACATGTAATGAAGGTAAAGGTCTCATTCCAGATCCTTCTGATGCTGCTGCTGATCAACTTCATGGCGGCACTGGGTTTCCTGCAGTAGCAATGCCAGAAGTCCCAAAATCCAGTGGCTGCCTTCACGGAGGTAAGAGGAGGAGGTTTAGGGTTCCTGTTTTGCAGAGGTGGATCTGGAAGCTGTGGCACAGTTCTGAAGGCAGTTGTTGCTGTTGTAATCTCTGCTTGGATTACAACCCAGAGAGTGTATTCCTGGACCCATCATTTGCTGTGTCAGCTTCCTGATTTTCTAGCTTCATGACTGAGGCTGAGGTGGTAGCTACCCAAGCAGGATGATTCTGGACATCACTCCTGAAGTCTCAGCCCACTCTCCCAACCATTCAAGGATTTTATGAGCACCTAATTCCCTTTCTGATTAAAAACAGCTAGATTGGCTTACGTTAGCTACAACTAAATCCTGTCTGATAATGGAAAACATTCAGAGGCATTAAATAATTCACCCAAAGTTTCATCTCCGAGTTGAATTCATGGCAAGGCTGGTAGTAGAACCCAGTTCTTTCAACACTAAGTCCTCTGTGCTTGGTATCCACTCAACTACATTTTGTAGGGATGGAAAGGGGGAATGAAATTAAGCCTAAGGAAAGGGCTTAGGTTTGGGATCAGGTTTGGTACCCAAATCTTACTCCCAACTCCCCCTCTCCTCTGGAGTTGTTGGCTAAGAAAGCATTCACACAGCAACAACTATCAAATAAAAACAAAACATTATTCTTTTAAAAACAGAACAAGCCTCTGACACTCCAATAAAGTGGCTTCTAAGGTCAATGGAGGAGGTGCATGAAGTTTAGGCTTCTTCCCCTTCCAACAGAGACGGTGGGATCTGTGAGCAGACCCCAAGCTTCTGACCTGAGCAGCCAAATGAATGAGGATGGCCAACCTGTAACAGGGGCCCTTGGGTGTGGTTACCACCTGGGGGCAGGACCCGTAGGAGAACTTATCATGTACATGGGAAGCAGGCAGAGAGAGAAAGAACAATGAGTTCCATCGATGTCTCAGGACCTGACCACCCAGAGTCATAGCTCTTTCTCTCGTATTGCGGTGAGAAAAAGGAAGCTAGAAAATGGGTGGAGAGAACAATGGGAGGACAGGCAGAATTCTGCACCCTTATTGGGAAGAGGTGAGAATATGGGCAGAAGATCCTGAGCATCCTTCTCCCTCTACAGAAAGCAGACCTGATGGGGAACTCCAGGTCCTGGAGTCTAGGGTATCTTGACAACAGGGGAAGCATGAGAGTACCATATTCTGGAAGAATTGGAGGAAAATTTGAGGAGAGAAAGGTTAACAGAAAGATACAGGGCGTTGCAAAGATCCCTTGCCCTGTTTCACCATTCTGCTCAAGAATCTTTCAGAACTTAGAATTCTTACATCACATGGCTGTAAGAACACATAAATGTGGAGATGATCATCTCCTCCAGATTGGTGTTGAGGAATGCAAACGTCTTACATCTCTTGCTGGGCCAGCTTAGCTCCATCCCCTTCTAAGTGACATTTGTTAATCGGCTGGCATTCATCTCACTCAGGCGAGTTTATTTTATCACAGACGCACTGAGGGAAAAAAAAAATTTGCAACTTACCACAATAAAGTAAATATCACAAGATAAATGACATTGTTGGAATGGAAACCACTTAGGCACTCAGAATGGTCAGATGCAAACAGTTTTTAGACTATTAGCTGCTAAAGGTTATGCCTTACGTCACCCAGAAGGGCTTTCCCCTAGATTTATAGCATAATCTCCAGGAAAATTTATTGCCTTCTTAATTTTTTCCCCCATTTTAACTTTATGAACCATCAGCCTGGAATTCCTCCTAAGTCATTTAGGAATGAAGAGTTGCTGGTTTTTAAGAAATGCTTGTGGTACATTTTCTGCAATGTTAATATTCTTACCATGAATCAGATTATGATGCCCTTGAGTAAGAACCAAATCATCTTCCATTTGCTTCCCCAGATTTACTCTCTAACGTTTTCCACCCTGCTGTCTATCCCAGGAAACTGACGAGCAAAGATACAGAGTAAGCGTTCTTGCCTTTGGTTTCTAGTTGGGTACAGACACAGGAAGAACTGGCCAGAGACTGGACGGAGGGAGGCATTTATTCCCCCATTTCCCTCTTCTGTGCTCCATGGCGGACTGCTCCGTCGATGCAGTCACCGCTCCTGTCAGGCAGCCGTCTCCTCATAGCTCTCTCGCTCTCGCTCTCGCTCTCTCTCTCTCTCTCTCTCTCTCTCTCTCTCTCTCTCTCTCCGGGTTCCAGTAATCACTCCCTCCCCGTGATCGACTGTACCATTTGTTCACAAATTTTCATTTTCACTCTCAAGAGTATAACCCTCACCCTGCTGACTTTTTTGGACTTGGCCATTTGCCTTGCTTTGGTCAATGGAACATAAGCAGGATGACATTCATCTCATCAGAGCAGAAGCGTTACATGTGTTCTTGCACGGTTTGGCTCCGCCCCTCTTATTCTGCCCTCCATCATGAGAAAAGTCTCAGTGAAAGACTACTGTCAGCCTGGGTTCTCAAATGAGAAGACATATGGAGGTCACCCAAGCCTAGCTAAGCCCAGCCGAGCCCAAGTGAACCCAGCTGCGGCCAGCAGAGTCAAGCAGAACCACCATCAGCCTACACCCTTCAGGTAACATGCACAAGGAATGAATGTTTGTTGTCATAAGATACTGAGATACTGAGGTTGTCTATTACCACAGGAAAAATCAACTGATACCCTCTCTTTGCCCCTCCAGACCTAGGGCTTTGACCAGTACCTACTGCTACTTGGTTCAGAGATTTGCAACACTCCTTGTGGTTGCCCTACATCCTTCCCCAGCCTTTATAAACAGTTTCTTTATTAAAGACTCCTCAATCTACACGATATGATTATGATTCCTACTGAGACCCTGACTGGTACCTGTCATGTTTAGAGCAGAGAATATTAGAAGAAACCACAAAGAAGCTTGATATGGAGTAATGTTTACCAAACGCTAAAAATAAACAATAGTAAGGAGAAAAAGAAAAACAGGAGGAAAGAAGAAGAGGAGGAAGAACTCAAGGAGAAGTAGGAGGAGAAGAAAAAGATGAAGGAGAAGGAGGAGGAAGGGGAGGAGGGGAGGGAGAAGAGCAGAAAGGCAGTGGCAGGGGAGGGAAGGAGAGATAATAATAATGAAGGAGAAAGAAGAGGTGGAGGGAGGCAGGGAGGGGGAGAGGGAGAAGAAAGCAGTTACTGAGGTTTTACTCTGTGCCAGACACTGCACTGAGAACTTAAAGATAACCTCATTCCATTCCTACAACAATCCTAGGTACTATCAATTATGCCCATTTTATAATTAAAAAAATAAGATAAAAAGAGAGTAAGCAGCTTTTTCAAGGTCACCTCCAGAAAAGTCCAGACAAATTGCTCCACAGCCTCAAAAATAAAGGAGAACACATCTAGTAATGGGTGGTAGGAAGGCCTCCTGATGACAGCATCTTGAAGGATGGTGGAGTGAGGCTGGTTATCCAAAACTCTTGACCAATGAATGCCAGAAAATCTTGCCAGCCAAGGGAAAATACATCAACAACTTTGCAAAATAGCAACAGATAAGTAAGTCAGTTCTTGCCTTTACAAAATATGAGTCTCTGAGTAGCTTGATTCATTTGGGTTCTAAGAATTTTGTGAAAGAAGCTCCATGAAACTGCCAAATATAGGCACAAGTGAGCCCCTTGTAATGCTGGGATCATCCACGGTGTTGCAAAACATAGTGAATCCCCGGGCTCTCTTCTGAGTGAGGGATTAACAAACAAGTTCTCGTTGTCTCTTAGCGTTTTATTTCTGCTTCAAGATCGACCTCAAAGAGGTGACTGTTTGAAAGAAGGCTCCAGCTTGCACTGATCTTCCAGTCATGTGCTGTCCATTTCCCAGCCTTTCATGGAAGTCTGCCTCTAGAAATGCAGGCAGATGAGCCACTGTTCAATTCTAACAAGCCTTTCGGAGGAAGCCGCGCACAACTCGCACTGCTGCATCACCAATGACCGCTTACAATCAACACTTTATCCACCGGCTACCGATTCCACTGTTGGATCCTCTAATTTTTCATTCCTTTCAGTTTCATCTCCTTGCTTGTAAGGACTTTCAATCACCTGTATATCTGCCAAACTCCTTCACCTTCAAGATGTGACCTCTTCTCTTGTTGAGTCCTTGCTGAGCCGGGATGAATGGCTGGTTGAGAAACATAACATTTATTGACCGCTTGATATGTGCAGCCCTGTATCTACATTCTCCCTTGATCCTCAACAGCCCTGAGAGCATGATATTATCACCCCCACTTTACCAATGAAGAAACAGGATCAAGGGTTAGGTAACCCCATGGTAACACAGCTCCTGGTCTTAAGACAGTCTTTCTGCCTCTCTTCGCATCTACTGTTCCTGTCCTGGTGTAGACCACCTGGAACCAGCCATGCACCAGCCACACCCAGGGCCGGATGATCTCAGGGAAAGGTGAAGTCCCATAGAAACCTCTTCGTTGCCTGTGTTCAGATATATTGATATTCAAAAGCATTTAATGCCCTCCCTGGGGGAAGACTTACATCCCTGCCCCATTGGCAGCAGGCTTGGCAGTGCCCCTTGATTTTGCCAGAGAAACATGAGCAAAGGAGATGTGTTCCACTTCCAAGCAGAGACTTTAAGAGCCAGCTGAGAGTTTGCCATATTCTGTTTTTCTTTCACTACAAGCAACATGACTTTCAAGGCAGAGGTTGTTCCATCCATCTGAGTCATGGACTGAAGCCACCCACAATGGACACAAAGCATGAGTGCAAGATAAACCATTGGCTTGTAGGTCACTGAGATGGTATCCTTTGTCACTGCTGCATGAATTAGCCTATTCAGGGCTCTGAAACTCCAAGGGGCAGATCCACTGCCCAATGTTTGTTAGCTTTTTAAATGTATGATAAAGAGTCGAGAGGGCCACGGGTCTACACTCAGAACGAGTTGTGTTTGAATCCTGACTTGCCATTTACAACCTAGCCATGTGTCCTCTTGGTCAGTTGCTTGACCTTTCTGAGCCTTCATTTCCTCATCTGTAAAACAGAATAATGGGGACTTCCCTGGCGGTCCAGTGGCTAAGACTCCACGCTTCCACTGCAGAGGGCACAGGTTCGATCCCTGGTTGGGGAACTACGATCCCACATGCCATGCGGCGCAGCCAAAAAAAAAAAAAAAAAAAAAAAAATGAGAATAATGCCTGCCGCATACACATTTGCGGTGAGATCTAAGAGATAACTAATGTAGAGGTCCTCACTTTGCTTCTGGTGCTCTATAAACATCCCTCCAAGGGCTTCCCTGGTGGCGCAGTGGTGGAGAGTCCGCCTGCCGCTGCAGGGGATACGGGTTCGTGCCCCGGTCCGGGAAGATCCCACATGCCGCGGAGCGGCTGGGCCCGTGAGCCATGGCCGCTGAGCCTGCGCGTCCGGAGCCTGTGCTCCGCAACGGGAGAGGCCACAGCGGTGAGAGGCCCGCGTACCGCAAAACAAAAACAAAAACAAAAACAAAAAAAACCCCTCCAGCCTTCCTCCATCTCTAAGTGCTGCCGCAACACACAAACCGATGTGTACACATACGCCCAGCACACCTTTGCCAAGTCCTCACTGCATTTCCCCACTCCCTGCGAGCCCTTTCTTCCCGTCCTGTCCCCATGACCAGTGCTCAGACCATCCCCTACCGCCCCCTACACTCCTGGATGTCCTCTCCGGTTCCCCTTCCCTCTCCCCAGCGCCCTGCCGTCCCGCGCACCCACACCCACACACTCATCTTCCTCCTGATGCCTTCCCTCCTTCTCTCCCTCCTCCAATGACAACTGTCTTACTTGAGAGCCTCAACCTCCTTGCGTGCATCTGTAGTCATCACTGAAATGCTGAACACAGCTTGATTTTCAAAGCCAATGGTTAATTGCAGGGAGCCAAGGGTGACCCAACGGCAGTTTCAAGTATTTAGAGTGTGAAGTAATGAAGATGCTGGTGAGCAGACAGCCTGAAAATCAGCATACAATCCCCCCGAATAGTTTCCAAGGGTTCTGATGAAAGTGCCTCTCCCCAGCTGGTGAGGCTTGTGCTCGAGCCGGGAGGCAGACAAGAGCCAAAGGCCACCCCAGGGAGATGCACGGCGGGGAGGGTGCATCCTCAGACCTACAGGAGGATTTTGAGAACTTCCCCAGTTACCATAGCAGCTGGGCTCAGAAAGGATTACACAGGAACTAAGCAGCAAAATCTTTAATGAGGTGATGACCTTGAGGGCCAAAGTCTCCCCTCACCAGACATAGTGGTCCCCTCCACCCCATCACCATTAATGAGTGACCCCATTAACACCCTTCACACAAAGAACAGGCCTACCCTCCCCCATGGATGAAGAGGGAACCTGATCAAATACGTCATATCCCAGCTGAGAGCTCTGAAAACCTTGAGAACAGGCAGTCTGTGCCCCTATCATAACTTTCTTTGCCTAATCCACAAATATTTAGACCACAATGGGTAGATAATACCCAAGGAGTATGACCATGTTACTCTATGGGCCATCATATGGTCGTATGGGTTGATCTGAATGGAGGGAAGTTTCCTGAAGAGTCTTCAACTTTTAAAACGCGGCAGTGTTTTAAGTATTTACTCTACGTCAGCCCTGGGGACAAAGCAATGGAAAACTTAAGGCCCCTGCACTCAAGGAGGAGGAACAGAAACAAACAAGCAATTTTAACAGTGAGGTAGGCCCAGGAAGTGTGGGGAGTGGGGAATGAAGAAAAGTGCTTACCTTGTGACAAGTGTTTGATAAAAGATTTAACGTAAATGAATTTTTTAACTGCGGAAATAATCAATAACTGGAACAACACACCAGGTACCTTCCTACGACAGGGCATTTGCACCTTCTGTTCCTCTGTTGGCAATACTCTTCCCCCAGTGACTACCGTATGAGTTTCCTGTTGCTGCTGTAACAAACTTCTATAGACTTAGCAGCTTAACGCAACATAAATGCATTCTCTTACCCTCCTGGTGGCTGGAAGTCTAAAATCAAGGAATCAGCACGGCTTCATTCCTTCTGGAAGCTTCAGAAGAGAATCTGTCTCCTTATCTTTACCAGCTCCTGAAGGGCACCTGCATTCCTTCACTCCTGGTCCTTCCTCACATCACTCCAACTTCTTACTTTGGTTGTCGTATCTCCTACGACTGTGACTTTTTGCTTCCCTTTTATAAAAATCCTTGCGATGACCTTGGGTCCACCAAAAAAAACTCAAGATAATCTCCCCATCTCAAATCATTAATGACATCTGCAAAGTCCCTTCCACCAGGTAAGGCAGCATAGTCCCAGGTTCTGGGGATTAGGGTGTGAATACAATTGGGGGGCCATTATTCAGCTTTCTGAAACCCTCAGGACTCCCGTTCTTAACTTCTCTGCTTAGACACTACTTATTTCTGAGGTTTTCTTGGCCAATGTAGCATCAAATCAACATACTACCTGTACCTATGGCACTCCCTGTCTTCCTTACCCTGATTGATTTTTCCCCCTTTATTTATTCCCATCTGAAATACTATGTCTTTACTCATTTACTATGTATTGCTCCCCCCACCAATAGAATGTAAGCTGCATGAAGGCAGGAGCCTTGTTGACTCTGATGTCACCAGAGCCTAGAACAGTACCTGGTACTTAATAAATATGTGTCAAATAAATGAAAACCTATAAGCTATAGAGGAGATGGCACTGATGATGAGAACTTGGCCAGGCAAAGGGCTAGGAAAGAGAAAAGGGGCGTAGGGAAAGTTCCAAAGAGAAAACATGCACAAGGCCAGAAACATCATTAGTTCCAGAAGCATAAGGAGATGAAATATCACTCTAAGGTGGACACTGTCGGTTGCCCAGCAGTAATCCATTCTCCCATTTCTCTTCAAATGGAACCCCAGTTCTGAGCATAAGCCCACTACTCATGTACAACACCGCACATACACTGACCTGATGCTTTGTCCTGTATCACACAGCCCCTGGCCCCCATGGGCTGCATTTCCCAGGTTCCCGCATCAGCCACTGACTTGGCCCATGGAGGTGCTGGTAGGAGATAGGAAATGTAATGAACTATATTATGTCCCCTCAAAATTCATGTTAAACACTTACTCCCAATGTGACTGTACTTGGAGGTGGGGCCTTTAAGGAGGTAATTATGGTGAAATGAGATTGAAAGGGTAGGACCGTAATCTGATAGGACTGGAGTCCTTATAAGAAGGGGAAGGGACACCAGAGTGTGCTCTCTCTCTCTGCACACACACAGAGGAAAGACCATGTGAACACACTGCAGGAAGGCAGCAGTTTGCAGGCCAGAAAGAGAGGCCTCATCAGGAACCAACCCTGACAGCACCTTGCTCTTGGGCTTTTAGCCTCCACGACTGTGAAAATAAATGTCTGTGGTTTCAGCCACCCAGGCTGTGGTATTTCCATTACGGCAGCCTGAGCAGACTAAGATAGGAAGGAAAGAGAAAGAAAAAGCCAGGCTATTTCTCTCCCTTCTTCCCTGACTCAGACAGCTCTGTCTCATCAGTGGCTCCTGCTGGACAGGCCCACGTGGTCCCTGCTTCTGCCAGGTGACCGAAGCCCCATCTGTGGCCTTTGTCCCTACACCTATGACTCTCTGCTGGCTAATCTCTGGGTGCCCACATCATCCCCTGATGGGCTTCTCAGCCCTTTTTTGCCTGTCTGATCAATTCCCTGCATTTAATCCCCTCTGTTTTAAGAATTCACAAGGGTTCCTATGTTCCTGGTGGGACCTTGCTTGACATCTCTTATGGCACTTAAGGTGTGTGTGAAGGAAGCTGCACCAGAGGATGCTAGAGGGTATTGCGGGGGCTGGTTCACCAGACTCCTTGCCCATCGAATTGCCGGCGGCAACGTCAGAGCTCAAGGTGGGGTGTATCCAGGGAGTAATAAAGGCCAACACAGAAGCATCTGTAGCAGGGGGAGGACCATTTTCAGGGCTCCACTTTAGAAAGATCATGTCACAGAAGTCATCTACCTGCAGCACCTGGAGGATTATTATTCTCTGGGGTTCCCACTTTCCACATGGTTTCTCGAATGCTGTATAGACACTACCTAAGATTTCTCTCCCAAAAGGAATGATAGTGGGAAGGAGAGGAGAGACAACACAATGATTAGAAAGCGAGAGCTGGCCCTCCCACTGTCTCTGGACCTAGGCATTCTGACTCATAAATTGTGTCTAACTCCTAAATCTTGACTAAACTACAGCTGACATGGCTGGGCATGCAATGGGAACAACAGTGTCCCCATATCCACCCTTCCTCCCTTTACAAACCCCGAATTCTCGTGCTTAAAAGCCAAGAACAGTAGGGGCTGAAAAATGCAAGCAAGAAACTCCCCGATCAGCACTTTGAATACAGGATTTATCGGTTCCAAGTAAGGGTGTCATATGGGTGATACAGCAAATACCAGCTGGTAGCTGTAACTCAAAGGACCAACATTTTGATCTGTACAATCAATCATATGAAGCAAGTAGAGGCCTATTTGTTCTTTGTCATCCTTCGGCAAAAGTTCTCCAGTTGATACACTTTTCTCCCTCTTTCCTCAGCTCTTCCTCATTTTTTTCGTTTGTTTGTTTTTTTAATATTCTTGGAAATGCTTTTCTGCCAATCACTGTCAGCAGCTCCTCAGGCCTTGGTAAAGCAACAGCAGATGCACATGAGATATACAGACTTGGAAATGAGCTACGGAGGGTGCGTGGGAGGGAGTCTTCCCCACAAAAAAGAGCAGATAAAACACTAGATGCTAATACAGCCTAAGACAAATTCTAATCTAACAAGAAACATTCTTCAGGTGCACAGACGGGCAGAAAACGGAATTGAATGCTTCATCATGCAGAACTGACTTCTTTTAATATTAGAAATGTTATTTTCCTCCAAAGGAAAGCTGCTGAGATTTATACGTATTGCTAATATATTTAAGGCAGAAGAGGACAAGACAACAGCCTTCAACAGGATCACGGGAACTAAATGGAAACAAACAACATCAGAGCTCAAGGTGGGTCCTCCTGTCCCGAGAGGCCAGGAAACATCTGAGACGCTCTAATGTCAGGTGCCCTTGATTATCAAGGTCAGAGGGTCCAGCTGGGGTGAATAAAGGGAAACAGGTTTTAAGGACATCAGCCTGTTTTAGAAATCAGCTAAGGTCTGAAGAGTTTAAGAAAAGCCACGGATTTCAGAAGTCTCAAAAGAAATCTGGACGATCTCCTGGTCCCTCTCACTCAGCACCGTTCTGCACGAACCTGTTTGTCAGCGTACACGAGCCATCCTCTGCCATCTACACAGAGCCACCCACACACTGAGGACTCAACCGGGCCTATGGCTAGGAGGTAGCAGGGTTGGGTGGATAAGATGCCATCGGCCTCATGCTTGGACTCTTGCTGTCAGTCTCCAAACATTAGCGTGTCATAGTGTGTCCTTGAGATACACTCCCAAGACTAATTTTATAACCTTTTATAAGCATTTCATCATTTTTTTAATACAGTAGAGATCACTGGGATTTCTCTTAACACCGAGAGGCCCTTGGTATCAAGGATTTGATAAAGTCTCATCAATAAGACCTGCATGTCCCAATGCCCCCCGAGAAGCAGATAAACCCAGACTTCTTTGATACTTTATGTACAAGGTCTGAGTTGGGTCTCCTTAGAATGTATGCTTGGGGTGGGAGTGGGGGTCTTTTTCCTGGAAAAAAAAAATGGAACCACTGAATCCCAAAGGAGAGAACATGAGGGAATAGGAATAATTCTTTTTTAAACCCCCAGAATTTCTATGACAATTTGTCAGACATCATCTCTGCTACCTCTACCCTTCTCTCTTCTATTCTCTCCCTCTCTCTCTCCCGCCGCCCCCCTGCCGAAGGTCCATAGCCCCAGCCTCTCACTCTCTCTGGAATACTCTTCTAGCCCCTCTTTACCTGGCCAACTGCTGCTTGTCTTTCCACCCTCAGCCCCAGGAAATCCCTTCCTCCAGGAAGCCTTCCCGACTTCCGTAACAGCAGGCTCTCTGTGATACCACCCTGTGGTCTCCTGTACTTCTCCTCCGCGGCTCTAATCACAATTGGAAGTCACTGATTGCTTACGTGACTATTTGTTTAATGCCTGTCTCCCCCTCCAGACTGTCCGTGCCAGGAAGGCAGTGTGGTAGCCCCTCAGGTCTCCTGCTGCAGGGAGGGTAAGTGACCGCTGGCCCCAGCCGCTGGGCCCATCTGCATCCACCATGGTGTTGCACCAAGGCCTCGCTTCCCATGGGCTGTTCCCAGCCACTGACCAAGGTCAGCACGAAATACTGGTCGTTCCTGCCAGATGTGGGACTCCTCCGACAGACGACTTCACTTCAAGGGCTCCCTGTTCACCTGGCCAAAACTTTCTCAGAACCGGGCTACAGTCTGAGACTCTTGCTACCCTGTGCTCCTCCCTGCCCTCTCTCCTTCACAAGCCCATCGGAAGTTTCTCCCCACCCCTCCAGCTCCCTCCTCTTTCTCTCTCGAAGGGCATCTGCTTCCTAAGGACCTGGAGGACTCGTACTGACACAGGCAGTAATTCCTGCTTATTCCCCACTGTTTCCCCAGGGCCTGGAACAAGGCCTGGTGTATATATAACAGGTGCTCAAATATATGTGTAAAATGAATACATGCTCGCAGACATGGTGAAGATCAGTTGAGAGAGTGTAGATGAATCAAAGCATATCTAATTCATCCTCTGGGAAAACAACAACAGGAACATGCCCTATAGAATCGATACCAGTACCCCATTCCTCAGAGCCTTTGTATTGTGAGAGTGACCATACCCATGGCTGGAGCAAAAAGCTGTTATCAACATCAACTCCCAACACTACACTTTACTGAGCACCTTGTATGTGTTAAGCATTGACCACACAATTTCTAAGCATTAATTTATTGCCTTCTCACAATAGCAGTACAGGGTTGATCTTACTCCCATTTTACAGATGAGAACACTGAGGCTAATCAGGATAAAGTTTTGGTGTGGTGATAAAAACCCTCAAATCTCGATGGCTTAAAAGTATTGTATTCAATACAGAAATACAGGTTCTGTTCCTGACGTCTTGTTCCTCCTTCTAGCCTTTCAAAGAAGGAGCTGATAAACCTTTTGAACCGTGCCAGGGGCTGTCTGACCTCTGCATCCTGAGTTGCTGAGGTCCTGGTTAGCTTGGACCTCGCATCACCAGGGAATATCTGTGACTTACTTGCTGGAATCGGGCTTCTGGGACCTGAGGTCATAGTGATAGACATGCTCTTGCACTGACACTCCCGGCTCTCACCAGTTCCAGCAAAACCAAATCAGCTTGCTTTCCATCCACAGTGCAAAGTCCACTCGCTAACCTTTCTTGTCTGTGATGAAAGCTGGTATCAGCCCTTCCAAAGACGAGGCATTTTTATTATTTTTAGTCTTCACATTATCGCTGTGACTGTGTCCAGAATCCCCTTACTCTGAGCTTGTTCTTTTAGCCAGGCAACTAAGAAAGAGTCTACTTTTATTTCAGCCTTCTTTGATAAACATTAAAATCTCCCTATCTCCCAACAATTTTTAGACTGACTAGTTATCCCAAGTGACCAAGAAAATTTGACTGAGCTTCCCTTTTGGCAAGTGCCAAGATGGGCAAGTTACAAAACCAACAGATTCCCTTTTTATTTTAATTTCCCCAAATACAAAATTAAACCATAATATTAAAAAGTGCATTCAAACTAAACCTAACACTCCCACTCCTCCAGCCCTGCTGGGGACACTTCTGGAGGTTCTGCTGTGCCCTCCCAGTTGGTTACTACTGTTCAGTAAGACTGCAAGAGACAAATGATATCACAACCATCTAGATGGGAATCTATTTGGTTCCAGGATACTTCTCCGGAGAGACAACCTCAATACAGGCCACTCAAGGGACGGAAGAAACTAGCTCATGAAAGAAATAAAAGAGACCCTGTTTCCACATTGCGCCGCTTGTCTTTGACAGACTGCAGCCTTCCGACTCACAGCTCTGATGCTGCCAAACTTCTTTCGCCCTGAAGCAGCATCTGGTTTCCTGATTCAAGTCTCTCCTTTGTGAAAACGGGTTCTCTCCCAGCAGGGTCTCAGGTCCCTCTAATGCCTCTTAAGCCTAATTGGAGTCGGGGGTCTGAGAAGTCTCAGCCACTTTGGAGAGTCAGGTAGTCCCTGGGAGAGAGACCTTGTCCCATTCCTAGGACCCGCCAGTTGTGTTGGCCAGAGTCCTACGTCCGTGATGTGAGCCAATCCCATAACCAGTTTCAGTACCTCAGTTTCCCCACTCATAAAACTTAGCTCTGGGACTTGGGAGTCTTAATGAGCATTGGCCTTTCCTGGAGAAATGAACCAGGTGCCGGAAACATCTGTGGCTGGAAGTGGATTCTGCTGTATAAACAGAATATAGTATTCTTATACACAGGACTGTAGCTAAAGCCCAAATACCAACTAAGCCTGACTTCATCTAAGTCCTATTTAGTATGTCTCTTGGGAAAGGCAATCTCTTCTCCTCTGGACTAGGTTATATTTGAAGAACTCACCTTCTCATTTAGCATACTCTCTTCAACTCAGGACAAAGGGTCTTCTGGAAAAAGTAGAGGAATCAATAATTTTTACATCACCACTTTCCATTTAAATCCTGTAACAACATTCCAGAAATAAAAACCCCCATGAGAATGTGTGTTCCATATGGACATAGACAACATCTGTCTTACTTACCACGATATCTCCAAAGTGCTGATTCACAGAGGATACTAAAAAAGGATTTTTTGAACAAATGAATAAACGCACAGATAATCCCCCTAAAAAACTAATACTATATGTTTGCATAGGTTTTAGACTGCCTTTATGGCATCTCCTTCCATGCTGTCCTCAGTTTATGAGCTTATTAGGGCAGAAAATACTTGATAAAGGCTCAGAGAAGTCAACTTGACACAGCCAGTAGCAGATCAGGTCTCCAAATACCCAATTCTGTCTTCTTGCTTTTACAACCCACTGCTTTTCTTTGTCTAAAGTAAGGGTCAGAAAACTACAGCCCTGGAGCGAAATCCAGGCCATCGCCTGATTTTTGCAAATAAAGTTGTATTGGAACACAGCCACACCTATTCCTTTCCATATTGTCTCAGGCTGTTTTCCCACTACAACAGCCCGAGTTGAGTAGCTGCCGTAGAGAACACATGGCCCACAAAAACTAAAATATCTACTATCTAGCCCTTTACAGACAAAAGCTTGCTGACCTCTGCTCTCTAGCAAACTTCGCCTGGAATCCCGTCAGTCCTGGAGCTCTGTGGTCACACTGATTCAGTCACATAGCCCACACAACCAACTGGCCCTTCAGGAATGCTTGCTCCTCGAAGTGCAAAGAGCTTCACCCATGCTGACCTAAAACAAAGAGACCGCCAGTTATTTGTCCAGCAAAAATGGGTTTATTTGGGATCAACAGAGAATTGCAATTCTGCAACCATACTAAGCTGTGTGCAAGTCCCCACATAGCAGGGTGAGAACTCTTTTTAAAAAGGGAAAAGGCAGTTGGGAGGGCAATAGTGAACAGAGTCCGTTGGGGCAATGGAGAGTTCAGAGTATAGCGGCTTTTCACTGGCTGAGCTGTGACAGTCTCTTATTGGCTGAGCTCTTGCCAGGCAAGAAGAAGAAGTCTTTCTTCCTTCTGTTGGTCTCTGCTATCGTAGGGATCGGCTAAGAGCATAGGATGTGAGAGCGCCCTCTTCTGGCCTCCTGACTCTATTTTAAGTGAGGGTTCTACTCACTAATTTTTATACCCACATTATCCTATTTAATTCTCCCAACAATCCTATGATGTATGCATTACTGTACAAAGACATATTGTGCTAATAGCATTGGACTAAGCAATAAGAAACGGCTATTTTTTGGTAGGTCAAATACTGGCAATTTCAGGTAGGTCAAGCTAATACTATTATCTCCATTTTGAACATGAGAACACGGGCAACTGGCCCATCTGCACTCAGTTAAGTGAAAGTGCTCAGATACTAACCAGATCTCTGCCTAGGGCAGCCACTAGCTACAATGCCTCTTCTTAAACCTTCACACTTCACTTTGTGTATTAAAGGTTGTGCTAATATTGAAGTAAAAAACTAGTCTAAGGCTGTTTAAGCAAGCCTTTTTCAGATTTATTTGACCAGAAAAGTTCTGGGGTTCCCCCGCTCCCCCAAGTAGCACCTACTAATATCCCACAAAACCAGTCTTCCTTGGCAAAACACATTTTGGGAAACACCTCCACTCCCTCCCTCCCCATCAAAGAGCCTGCAACACTTCACAGGCATTGTCATCCTCAGTCCTCTGGCTGCAGCCACCTCCTGCCTCCCCCAGAATGCCCACACAACTGTTCTGGGCATGCGCAATTTGAGACACACTGCACCTTGCTCCACTGGCAAACGGAACTCCAATTTCACTAAAATAACCTGAATAGTTCTTGCTGTTGCTGCTGGCTAATTCCATTTACAGGAATAATGAAGCTCCATCCTTGCGTGGCGGTGGATGTTCATTTAATACACTTTAACCATCCCATACCTCCCATTTGTAATGCAAATAAACTGCATCTTCCATCAAAACGGCTTGCTCTCCCTCTAAATCCAAATTCTTCATAGAATTTACGTGCCGAATCAGTTTCAAGCTTTTTTCCAATGGCAGTACCCAAAATCTGAGATTGCCTTTTAGTCCAGGTCAATTAAACAACATGTATATATACGCTTAGCGGGTTTATTTTTTTTCCCTCCTTTTTAAAAGAAAATAATGGATGGTATATATAAAGTTTACAGTCAGGACCTCATTTATTACAAATTTTCTTTAGGAATAATATAGGTCCATAATTGTCATATGCATCCTCCCCTGCCCCCTCCTAAAATATTAATTTGGTGGGGAGGTTAGAAATCTATCATAACCAATGACAGACATCAGGGCACAAAAATAGCGAGCCTCGAGTTTAATATTTTATTGCCATATTTAGAAACAACTGGTTAGGCAGATGCTACTGTTATCTTCCAATTACTTCTCATTTTTCCAGAGTTTTAAATGCAAGCTGTGACAAATTAAATCTAAATTTCTATATGCTTTTCTTTGAAAAAAAAAAAGGCAATTTCAGAAAACACTGCAAAAAAAGAACTGAAACAGAGGGGAAGAACGGGATATTGACAGCAAGCAAGATGAGAACTCTATTCTCAATGCCTCCAATGATTTGTTTCGATGGCCTCAAGGGATGCAGATACGCCTTCCCCACGCAGGCCACACAGTCTCCATCCCAAAAAGATTCTTTGCACCCGAGAATATGCGGTTGCTAAAAATGCACTCTCCCTGCCAATTTTATAAATGTGCTGAAGAAGAAATCCCATCACCGAAATGCCGAACCTCTCTCGTACTCTGGTGTAACACCCTACCAGTGGTGCCCAAATATACAAGAAACCTCTCAAAAGATGTAATGGGTCATATTTGGGAGCTATCAGCTCATACAGAATTGCGCACGATTTAGATTGACCACGGAGACAGCATACAGTGTGATTATTTTTTTTCTAACGCCAACGTGCTTTTCACCATAAACTACGGGGATGGCGTTCAGCAACTACATTTTTGCTAGAAAAATAATATATATTTGAATCGTCTCTGATTTTTTAAAAAATCTGACTCCTTGACCCTAATTAGGGGGAATTAGGGGTGACGGTAGAAGGCAAAATGTCACAACTCCCTCTCCTTTCTGCTGCCGGGATTCAAACAGATTTCAAAACAGAACTCATGTCACTCAGCCTTCGCTCAGTTCAAGGATGTTAAGTGGCACACGCTGGTTTCCTTTCTCTGCAGTGTTAACACCGCTGCCTCTAGGTGGCCGCGGCCATCAGCAGTCAGGTAAACAAAGCCCTGCTATGGCTATTGTCTCGGGTTCCCCGCGCACCTGCTTTGAAATGCTGGTGACTCTCAAGAGAAGGCTCTCTGGATGCGTGACCCCTTCGCCTTCCCCGTCCCTCTCCCTCTCTCCTCGCACTACCTCCTTCCCCTTCTCTCCCACGTCTTCCTCTGTGCTGGTGTTGGCCAAGTATGCCTGCAAGCCTGCCTGTACACTCTGTCTGGAATCCTTCTCCAGGACTTGACATGACTATTACTCTTAACCTCTAATAGAGGTGACTACTCTAAAATAATTTATTGCATTCTGTCCTCCCAAAATTAGCTTAAAAAAAGAAAGAGATTCCCAGGCCTATTTCAGACCTGACTTTAAACTCCCCAGGCAATAATGACACACAGCCAGATTCAGGGGCCACTGTTCCAGAGCAATCTTTCACAAGCCTCTGAAACACCTGGGCACTTGTTAAAGCACCGGTTAGGCTCCACCCTCAAGGCTTCTGATTCTGTAAATCTGGGCGGAGGCCCAAGAATTTGCATTTCTGACAAGCTCACAGGTGATGCTCCTCCAGGGACCACACACTTACGAGAACCACTGCCCATGGGTAAGTCCCTTAGGGTCAGGACTGCCTGCAATTTCAGTCCCAGGGTTCAGCACCCTGTGTGACACATTTGTCTGCTGAATGACCACCAGAAGGTGCTCCAACATTAATACGTATCGTACGGAGGAAAACACACACAACAGTTAACCATTTAGAAAGCGTTAAGTTTGTGATTCTACTTTCATCCCACAGTGATGCGCCATTTGCAAAGCTAAAACCCACCTGCCAAGTTAGACATAAAGAGAGACTCAGAAGCACTGAACTGACAGAGTCAGCAACACTCAATTCTTTTTAAGGAAAAATGCTGCTCTTAATTGGTTGGTTGGTTGACTTTTCTTCCTAGAAGTAATGAGAGACAAGAATCTACTACATAAGAGCATCAGGAGAAAAGCCATCTTGTGGTCCCAGTGCGCTTAAATTGGGAGCAATGACTTACTGCTCACACTAAACATATTCAGAATCCAGCGAGGATTTACATGGCCAGCCTCTACACTTTCAGCAGAGCACCCCACAGCCGCTACCATCCATCCACACCAGACGGGAGATTGTCATCTGAGATTTGCCACATCAGGGCTTTGTCAAAATGCAAAATCAACACCTCCCCTTTCTCCTTCTCCTACCCCAGATATTTCTGAATTTCTGTACATTTGTGAATTCACAGAAGCATGAGCAGAATGGCATGAACATCACAAATGCAAATGTCTTTGTTCCTAACAAACTGCTCCAGTTCCCCCCTCCCCTAAGTTTGGGAAGGGGAGGGGACGCACTCCACAGGTCACTTCATCCCAAGTTTCAAAGGCAGAGGCAAAGGTGAGTCACAGCATTCCAACATGTTTTGTCAGGAGGATCTTTTAAACACACACATACACACACCCCATCGAGTATCCTTTTTCCCAATGCTGATTTGTACTTCGATAAAACTGACATCTGCATCTCTAAAGAAATATTTCACTGTCAAAAGAATCTAACTTAATTTTGTTTGCTTGAAATGTTTTCATCTCAGACCAAATTTAGAATACCCGGCCACCTGTTTACACCACCAATCTCCAGCAAAGCAGCAAAAGCTCACCTCTTCCATCCTCTTCCTAGCTGGAACAGTCAGGGTGAGGAGGAGATAAATTACAAAAGGTTTTTAATTAGCCCCTAACATCTTGTTTTTTCTCCAGGGTGTGACCTTTGCGCTCCAAATGCTTCTGGGAACACACCTCAACTCCAGGGGTTTGTCAAAATGCAAAATCAGAGAGCATCTCAAAAACAGAAAGGTTCAGCATGAAGGGATAACACTCAAGCTCTTGAAGAAACGCTGAGACACAGAATAATACAAAAGAAGAGCAAATGATCTAGGCTATTTTGGAAACAATATTTATAGCTCTTGAAGGCTGTTTCCTCATCCGTAAGTAAGAGTGTGTGTGGTGCCACTGCTATATTTAAATGGATAGCCAACAAGGACCTACTGTACAGCACAGGGAACTTTGCTCAATATTCTGTAACAACCTAATTGGGTAAAGAATTTGAAAAAGAATAGATACATGTATATGTATAACTGAATCACTTTGTTGTACACCTGAAACTAACACAACATTGTTAATCAACTGTACTCCAATATAAAATAAAAAGTAAAAAAACAAATTAAAAAAAAAAAGTGTGTGTGGTGGCCAACAGCTCAGGCTGGGTTCCCTCCTGCTCTAAAATGTCATTAATGTATTTGCAAAACAACTTTGATTCTTCTATTGCCTGGTAAGGCTGTACCTTCTCTAACCCATTCAGGCCTAATAGCAAATAAGCCTTAGTATATACATGAGTTGGATTACGCATTTTTGAGGTTAAAAGCAACAGAAACCAACTCAAATTTGAAGGGGAAAAAAAGGCAGTGTTATTAAGAAGATTCAAAAGTGTTTTTCTAAGACCCAAGGGCAGGAACACAAACAGGCCCCAGAAAGGGACTGGAAACAGAAAACCCAAGTGTTAAAGGAACTTGGAAGCATTCTTCCACCTTTGTACCTCTCTTGCTTCTTCCCCTAAGTTCTTCTCTGCTACTCAGCCCTATATTACAAAATGGTTCACAAGGTTAGATATTCTCTTGGCAAGAAATGAGCCCAAATGGACACTGGAATCCCTTAATCTCAATTCTTATTTATCAGAAAAGGCTCACTAATCGGGTGAGGTGTCCACCCTGCCTAATTGTAAACATGGAGGTTGGGGGCTCACCACTGGGATCCTATGAATTTAGGGGGTGGGCTGAATTAGGGGGCAAAACAGTTCGCCAAAAGTGGTAGGAGGAGGGGAGAGAGGGGCTCACCACAGAAGTGAAGCTTTCATACAAATGGGAAGCCGTGCTGAACTGAGAACTATTTTCCTAGAGTTGTGTTAAGGAGGGAGATTGTGCCGAGTACTCCTAAGAGAAATCAAGGCCTGAGCTCCAGTCCTGGTCCTGCCACCTAGCAGCGTGGGAGCTTTAGTTAATCGCACCTTTTGGAAGTTTGGTTTCATCATCCCTGAGCAGGAATTACCAAGTACCAAACACACTGGCTTCATAACACATCCATACTCCTTTCCAATCTCAAATGAGAAAATACACGAGCAAGTACTTGGTGAACTGAAAAACAATGTATTAATGTAGGAAATCGTTCTTCAAAGAGCTGTTTCAAATGCAATGTGATTAGTCTATTCACTTTCCTTTCCAAGTATCTGGGTCTTTCGCCTCCATAACAGGGGTCCCCTTCCGCAGGTATGGAATATCAGACGGACTCAAGCCAAAATAATACCACCCATCAAGACCAGACTAGATACCGTATGTAGGCAGCACATGCATTTTGTATCTCTTTGGCCCACTGCCTCCTGAGAGTGCATTTCTGTTACAGTACGGTGGGCCAGAAGTAGAAGTCATCAGCTGTAATTTCTCTCTGTATCTCACTAGAGGTCTAGTTTCCCACCTTTCATTAGCAGTAATGGTGGCTGCATGCATCAGAGAGAAAAATAGACCCTCACCGTTTTGACCAGGAGATGAGGTTACTGGGACACCTGCCTGCTTGACTGGACAATTATGACATTCAGAGAGGTGTGATTCCATCAGGGAAAAAATTAAAACCTTTGTAACTGTTTAAGAAGAATGAAATGCAATTTAAAAGCCTCAAAATGGAGAAGGGCAAGAATCAAAACTAAAGAATCATAGGCCGACTGAATCTAAGAATGAGTTAAGCAAGTGAAAGCCAAATGACAAGATAAACAAAGGCGGGGAAAGATTACCCAGGGGATCTGACAAAACAAGAACTGTTTCCAATACATACAAAGTAAAACATTGGCAAGAAGAGACTCCAGTCCAAGAAGAAAAGGCAAGGACCATTTACCGTCAGAAGCAGTAAACACTGCTGAAAGTTAAACAAATCCTTTGCCTCCAGGTCCACAAAGGAAGATGGAAGATGCCAGAAATGTCTGTGCCCTGGAGAAGGGTCAATGAAAAAAAATATTACTGAAGGAAATAGAAATGACACCTGGGTTTATGTCTTGAGGTTGACACAAATGCTAGAAGCAATATTTTCCTACTGCAATCAACTTGACTGTAAATAAGGACACTTAGAAATTGGTCACCCTGCACTAAGGGTCTTAGGAAGTGCTAGAGTCCTTCACTTTTGTCCAAATGTAAAAACAGTAATTTTTGGATTAAAAGAAGAGAAAAATCATTTTTACATTTCTTTACAGTACAGCATCCGTCAATTAAATTCTCCTATACTTCTTTTTGGAGTAGGGGAGAATGCACATGGAAACTAAATGTGTATCTGCAAGCTACTGAAAAGGACTTCCAACAAGTCCTAGGAGAGAGCATGGATTCAGCACCCCACCTACTATCCACTCAACTCCTGAAGGTTCCACGGAACACTTTTAAGTTAGTGAGACTCTGAGACTGCATCCAAGCTTTGGTAGTCTGCTAGTCATTGATTCAATGAAAGGATTGAAAATGGGTTGCCTAACTCAAAGTTTTACGAAAATGCAATTGACCTCAAAGCCAATCCCACCAAATCAAATTGTGATTCTAATAAACTGATCATACGACAATTCATGCGAGAACTTAGTCTCTGAGAACAAGGAGGATACAGGTATTTAAAGAAATATCTAGGACAGACCAAGCCCCTACAGAATGACCCAAACTCCCCAAGCTGGGGGTGGTGGCTCTTGGAAACCATTCCGCATCCGGGAACTGTATTCCTAAAAATCACTTACTGAGGCTTCAGTATAGCCATTCTGGGTTATGCTGCAGAGCCAAGCAGGCTTAAGGTACATTATAGGGAGTGTGCATCTATGTAAAACGGAAGCTGAAGGCAACGGGTATTAGGCCACAGCTGCTTGCTCCAGCAAACGGTAATCTCCCAATAGCTCTGGCTCCCCATTCCTCCTTCCCTATCTCAAGTAACTTGGAGTCAGATCAACCCCTGGTCCAATCCATCCAAAGAGGTTCAGACTCCAATTTGGGAGTCACTGCCCAACAAGCAGGTTTGCACTCCACTGCACATTCTTAGGCTGTGGGATGCAGAAACCATCTACTGCTTTGCTCTCATCTTTGTCAATATTAACAGACTCAGATCTTCACCTGTCCCTTCATTACATATCTACTAACCACTGTCCCCCCCACTTCCATACATGCCAAATAAAGAAGGAATCCTCTGTTGGCAATGACAACTTGATCCTGCTTTCTATAGACGGGCACATGAGTCATTTGCTAAAATAAGCCTTTATAGGCATTTGGTTTGACCCAATTTGAGTATTATCAGCCCCATCTCTATGACATAACTATCAAAGAAAAAGATGCCTAATGAAAAGAGAAAACTGATAAATGGTATATTATGTATTTAATTTGAATGAGAAATGTTTACTATAAGATGGAATTTACAACTTAGATAAAAAATTCTTTCATAACATTCTGATATCCACACCAGAGTTCAATGCCAGCATGGTTTGAAAGTGAAGCTGACATAGGTTTTCCAAAGAATGTTGTAAAAACATACTGTGAACAGTGTAGTAACATTTTAGAAGACACTAAAACTTAAATATTTAGATGCTGCAGATGAGAAGTTACACCGAACTCCATGAATGACATTAACATTAGATAACCACATCTCCATTTCCAAGCTTCAAAAGATGGAGAAAAAAGTTCCTTTAGTTTACCTCCATATTAAAAGAATAAGGTATTTGGGGGAGGCTAAAGATTCATTCTCAGGTATTTTCAATTAAAAATAATGTTACATTATCTAGAAACATAAAGTATTATCCATGATTATGGGGTTAAATATCAAATAGGTTTTACTTTTCTTACTTTGTAACATTTAATTTTCCATTAGGTTAACATGCTAGTTTTTTCTGTTCTTTTTGTTCTTGGGTAAGTGAATGATTTATCAGACTTGGTACTCAGTTTATGAGCTTTTCTCCTTTCAACTTGAAGAAACTGCAAATATTTACAGAAGATGAACCACATGTATTTGTTCCTGAAGGTTGTCAGAATATAGCACTCAAATCAAATGCCGAACAGAAGCTATTCCCTAACACTACATACTGTGGAGATTTAATTTCCATTGACATGTTTTCCTAAACAGTTTTTCCCACTACAGTAATTCGTAACTCAAAAACTACTGAAATCTTCTGTTAAGTGTGTACTCACATATTACTGAGTTATGAGGACCTAAACAGTCATACAGAATGCAGAAAGAGCCACATCTTTAAAAATACAATTGAATCCTGTTAAACATATACCATGAGGAAAACCGTATATAAGATTGTTTGAACTGACTTTCCTTCCTTCTTTTTAGTTTGCTCTTTGATACTTCAAGGGCCCTTTGTTAATTCACAACAAAATTCCAAATCTAGGCAACCAGAATGCAGGGAAATGAACCAAGAGTATACCATCCACAAAGGCAGGGACCGTGACCAGCTTCGTTTATCAATATATCCCCTCTGCCTAACACAATCACACTCAAATGTGTTCACTCTAATAAGGAATCACCATGGGCAGGAGTGCAAATCAGTATAACCTTTCTTGAAGGCAACATAGCAACTAAAAGCCTTAGAATTATATATACCCTTTGACCAGTAAGTCCGCTTCTAGGAATTTATCCTAGGAAAATTAACTACATGTGAGCAAGGACTTGAATTCTAGGATGTTCGAGGGCCAGATCTTTTTAAAAGCAAAAACCTGCGAACAATCCAATACCCTGGACGGAGGGGCCCAGGACGCGCCCTTCGTCACAGCTCACTCTGAGGCTGCTCCACACCAACCGCTGCTCCCCATGGACTCTGCCAGCGCCCACAGCGCCCTACACTGGTCTCCTTCCCTCACCCCCTCTGCACGAGGACAGTGAGGCACGACGTGTCTCAGGGCCCACTGAAGGGAAAAGGGCCAGGGTGCAATCCAGCTGACTGATCCCAGAGCCCAGTCTTGCCTCGAAAACAATGTTACTGCAAAAGAAAGGATTTCTCAGCTCTTCTTACCCACCACCCATTCCTTTGATCATCTTCCTAGGAGCCGTGTCTTCAAAGGGAAAACCATCCATAAGAGTCTCATAGGCACACCTCCGCTGCCTGGTAAATCTCACGGATTTGGGGGTTATACAAATGGCAGGATTTTTTTTTTCTTTCAAATACAATATTATTAAAATAGACTTTCCCCCCCCCAGTGTAGCACTTGTCTCCCAATTCTTCTTTCCCCACTCATAAAACTTGTTATTAGCATAATTATATTTCATGGTATAAAAAAAAACATGAAGCCCTCAATTAAAAAGAAAACACACACACAGAATCAATTTCATTTTCATACAAAAACATGGTCCTTTGGTGAAATGATTTTTTTTTTTTTTTAATTCTTTTGCCCGATGAATGGCCTATGAGCACGGGGACTTGGGCAACCATCACCTGAAGAAATGAAAAGGCGGACCCATGGGAAACACGCCAAGCGATTCTAGGCCTGGGGACCAGGGGTGCCAGGGCAAGCACAGAAAGCCTGGGGCTTCAGGGGCACTCACGTGGGAGCGAAGAAGTACTAGAATTCACAGTAGGTAGCAGGGCCTCTGGATGAGGCATCGGAACACGCAGCACTGGACCCGGTGGTGGAAAACGTGGCACCACAGAGGTATAACAAAGGTGATGGAGCCTGTACGTCTGTGCCTGGTGACGCTTCTGGTCAAGGCTGCTTTATCTTTGGAAATACATAGGTATAAGCTAAATAAAAATAAGAAGCTAAATATAATATGTCTAAAACCAAATGAGCAAGCAGTCGAGATTGTTTTATTATTATTTTATTATTTGCTAGAAAGACTTTTCAATATGCAAGTGTGTTTCTTCTGAGAATTGCCCCAATGTGATCTCAAGAGTCCACGTTAACTCCTTTTCTGGAAACTTCCTTTTCTTAGCTGTTGTATTCTTGAAGAGCCTGGGCCATGAAGAGTTTGCCTAAGTTTTGAGCAGTGAACTCCTTGATGTTCTGGCAGTAAGTGTTAATCTGGCCTGTGCATTTGGGAAAGTGAGAAAGAGAGTCATAATGTTCCACAAACTGTAAAATGACCCAGAATACTAGTCAAACAAGAAAATCAGCATAATACAGAATCATCAGAATTTTATTTTGTTATGTTTTGAATCAAAAACAAAAACGAAGCAGACACAGTTATAGCGAACAAACCAGTGGTTACCAGTGGGGAGAGGGAAGGGGGGAGGGGTAATATAGGGGTAGGGAATAATAAGAGGTACAAACTATTAGGTATAAAATAAGCCACAAGGCTACATTGTACAACACAGGGAATATAGCCAATATTTTATAGTAACTATAAATGGAGTATAACCTTAAAAAACTGTGATTCACTAAACTGTAAACCTGTAACATATAATATTGTAGGGCAACTATACGTCAATAAAAATTTTTTTAAAGAGTTAAGAATTCTATTTGTTCATAAGAGATTAATAAAGAATATAAGTTTTGTGTTTTTTTTGTTTTTTAAATAAGCTATCTTCCACTCTTGGTTACATGGATAATGAAGAAAAACGACAACTTTTAAAAAGATTATCAGCAGTTAAGCACATATTAGCTGTCAATCAAAATGTACTGACTGTGCAGACCAGACCAACACTGTAACTAAGACAAGTGAGAAAACAGCACTAGCTCTTCTTAGCCAGGTAGAAAGGAGATACCAAATCACAGAACTGTAAACTAACCAGACCCACCTGACCCAGATGTTAACTACAGCAGTTTTCAGTCCGTGCTCCGGAAATATTAACAGCCTCCTCCTGCACCCCCAGAGCCCAGACAGCATGAGCAGGGAGCCCACGGGGGGAAAGGGCTCCACCACTGCATTAGTCTTAACACTAATGATCTAATCGGATGCAACAGCTACACATTTCTTGAAAGTATAAGAAATACAATTCTGCCTGAAGTGGCCCTTAAGCAAGTAAGGTGTCTCAGTTTCCCGAATCTCATTTATACAGGTACCAGAAAGCTTTAAGGAATTTGGAATTTCCCCCCACACTAAAAATATATCAACAGAATTGAGAAACTGCAGAAGACCCGCTTTTCTCTGAGTTGGATTTTCACTCTAACAAATCTCTCAGACAACTGGCTGACTGAATCAAACAGTATTCAACAACATTCATACAGAAATAAGGTGATTATAGCTAAATAAGGGCATGAATGTTATATATTCAAAATCAAGTCCTAGCATAGGACACAACGGCTCTACTACCTTAAGGCAGTGTTAAATGTTTATCCCCAGAGAAAGTCCATGGAGAGTTACGTTCGTGTTGCTACAATACAAGTCAAAGTAAGGGAAATACTTCTTTGAATCAAAAACTTCAGCTCAATTCAAACACCCACTTACAGACTGGGCTCAAGGCTAGGCTAGAACATCAAAAGTAAGGGGTTTGAACTCAATGGTCTTTTGCATTATGAGATGATAAACACTTTTTCTCGGTTTCCATGAAAGATGACTCACACAAAACCTTCCCATTTTAGAAAGTTTATATAATCCCATCTCAAAAGTGTTTGTTTAGATAAACACAGAGTGAAGCACTGAAAGGACCTTAGAAATAACAAAGACTGACAAATTCTTAAATTTCAGAAATTACAGGTGCTAGATTCAAGTCCATCATTTAACCATTTTAAATACACTAACTTTTAGATGTCTCACCCTGTGAATCTCTCACTGTCTTCTGCTTCCTAAAGAATAAAGAAAACCAGCCGTGCTCTGCACTGGCTAACAATACCTGCAATGAGCAGAGAATCCATCCTGGCAGGGGGTTGATGTGGTTTGAAGAGTTTGGACAGATCCTCCTCAGGGAGCGGGGGTTCTCCTCGACTCTGGCGCTGCATATTCTCCTGCTGGCGACGCTGCTGATACTAAAATTCAGAGAGGAAATGATTGGGTTATTTTTCTCTACCTGGGGAGAAAAAGGACCTCCCTCACTTATGTGATCAAGCAAAACTCCACTGCTTTGAACTCCAATCTCGGTTTTATAAATGTAACCCTTCATAACTCTTGCTTCTAAGAGGCTAAATATGGTAACAGTCAAAGAAAACTTCCTTGTTGTAAACTCTAGTGTCACTCTGAGCTCTAAGATTATATAACTAATGATTTAGAAAAACAAAACTGGTTATGTGAGAAACATGGGGCTTACAGGCAAAGAAGCTCAAGATTCACGAGCGAAAGGGAGTAACTTGACCAATTATGACAACGGGGTAAATAAACAGCACTGCAAGTATGATTCATCTTAACTTGAAGAACTAAGTAATGAAATACCATATTGGGGAATTTTTTCAGCTTTATCTTTATTGACCAAAGTAACAATAATACTGATGATGTTACTATTATAACGTCATCATTCCTGTTATTATTATAACAATAAATACTATCAATTCCTAACAACAGATAATCATCTGTGCTTCAGCTCTATACCGAAGAATGAATATTAGCTCAGATAATGCTTCAAAAACTTTCAAACTCTGGATTCTTAGGACTCAATGCAGAGAAAGTGGGGTTATATATAAAGGTATATATCAACTGTAAACTTATAGTTCAAACTACAATCAAGACGCTAATAGCTGTGGATTGCTTACAACAGCAGAGGAAATAATATCCCCCACACAGCCTTAAAAGGTCAGGTAACGGGAAGCCAGGGTAGGCCAGTAAAAATTTTAAGTCCTTAGATAAGGGAAGTAACTTGCTTTGCAAAAATTTCTACTCATTATGGGGTATGAGAGTAGAAGTGAGACAAATCTAAAAAGGGTTATGAATGGTGCTAAGTATGAATAAATGTCAAATGCAAAAATTTATGACATACTAGAATTCTAAAAAATATCTCCTAAGATTGGTTTCCAGAATCAACTGTTTCATTGGTGACAGATTTTCAATTTGATCCTCCAGTTGGGTCTTTTACCTACAGGAAGAACCAGCAGGGTAATGGGATCAAGCTGGTTTTATTCTCCCCAGTTTGTAAGAGATTTTCACCATCACCATCTTCACCACCATCTTTTCAGTTAAAAAAAAGATACTTTATAGATTTATATGTGTTTTAAAAATTCTACGTGTGTAGAAACACAGTATTTTAAATTTCACTAAATATACAAACATTGGTATTAAATTAATTTTTTAAATATGATATTCTCAGAACCACTTAGTCGTGCTTAAAATCCCCCAGTTACCAACTTCTAGTTTAAAGTACATTTTAATGAACAGAGTAATCAAACACTCACATGTATGTACATTCTGGAATCAACTTATCTACGAATCGAATGCTAAGAACATTTCAGAGCAATATAGTCCAAAACAGTATTCCAGGAACTGTGAAAATCATGTGGCCTTCAGGCAACACTAATAAAGATTAAGATTAAATGGCCAGGGCTTCCCTGGTGGCGCAGTGGCTTGAGAATCCGCCTGCCGATGCAGGGGACAAGGGTTCGTGCCCCAGTCCGGGAGGATCCCACATGCCGCAGAGTGGCTGGGCCCGTGAGCCATGGCCGCTGAGCCTGCACGTCCGGAGCCTGCGCTCCGCAAAGGGAGAGGCCACGGCAGTGAGAGGCCCGCATACCACAAAAAAAAAAAAAAAAAAAAAAAAAAAAAAAAAAAAAAGATTAAAATGGCCAGAGCAGTGTGGATGTGCATATGAGAATATCCAGGTAATTCCAGGTAAATCTGTATTATACTATCTATTTCACAGCAGTTGGTCTATTATTTCCTATCAAAATTGCTTGCTCTTAATCACAATTGCTCATTTTTTTAAATGAACTGAAGACTGCTAACTGTACTGCAATGAGCCACTAGCAAACCAATTATACTTAGTAAAGAAATGAGCTGTGACCCTCTAGAATCTCTCTGCCTCTGACTTTCTCAATAAATGTATCTCTTTTTTGCATAACCTTGGCATTACAATCTGAGCTTAATCTACCAGCTCTCTTCAAGATAGGTATTTTTAAGTACAACTTGTAAATAATATATTAGGAACATACTATATGAAGAATAATCTTTTAAAACATGATAGAGTTACTAGCTAAGAGTCAATGCTTTATCAAAGATAATTTAGATCGTTTTGAAGATGACTCTTGAAGCACCATACTTCGAAAGGAATTCTATGTTTGTTGAATTTTCCCATAATACCAACCTGATGTTTCTGCTGCTGCTGTTTACTCGTGTTCCTCATGTATGTGTTATATTTAACTATATCTTGGCTCATTTCATCCACTCTGTCCATCAGCAACTGGAGGGTCTTCCCCAAATGATTGCTGAAATATAAAGTAGGTATACTGACATGTCATACTTTAAAGTTATACCTCTGCCACTGCGCTAAGTAGTTTTGAGATATTAAACTGATCTGCCATTTGCTAAAAAAAAATGAAAGCACACACATATAGGAAAGCAAAGGCAGAGGAGAGAATGAGAGAGTCAGCTTGTTATTAAACTTTCCATGTCGAACCCACAACTATTAACTACAAGGGTATCTGAAATAGCTCAATTTCTTAGTGTCAGAGCATACACATGTCAGAGTAGAAAGAGTTAAACATATCTAGCAGGGTATCTAAAATGGGTACTTTGTGAACAACCAAGTTTAACCTAGGCTCAGTACTCCTGAACCCGTTTCCTGAGCCCCGCCTCCGCTCTCCCCAACTGTGCCCCAGAGCATTCGAATCAGTAGCCACAGAAAGGAAGAACCGGCAAACAGACTGAGACTTCTGGCACATGATTTCTCTACCTAGCAGGTTCTGAAAGAGTAACAATAGCATTTATTCTGCAAGGCCAAATGAAGAAAGAGGGCTCCTTCCCCTCTGCCCTTCCTAGAATCTGAAGTACAGTCATTCACCTTTCTTTTCCTCTCCCTAAATTTCTACTGCAGCTTACTTACCAAAATCTTCTTACAAAGCAGTGCTAATGGTCAGTACAACACCCACCATATTCACTGATTTCTGCCCACAACTATCTCCTACCATGTTAAGGCCCACTACACGTATATGTACTCTAAAAATAACTAGCTGACAAACAGTACTCATTCACTCCTTCCACACAGGTATCTACTAAACACCTATTATGCTCCAGCCTCAGTGTTAGCAAATAAGGAGACACTAGTGAAGGGGACATTCCTGGTCTCGGTCTTCACTGAGCCTACAATTGATGGGGACAGGGGAGGAGGGAAGGGGGGAGATAAGACACTCAGACAGTGTGGTCAGACTACCTCTTTTAAAAGGTGACAGGCTGGAAGCACAAGATTAGAAGGAATCAGCCATGCAAAAAGTATTCTAGGGGAAAGAAAGCCCAAGTGCTGAAGGCCTGAGGTGGGTAAGAACTAGACAGGTAAAAAGAGGAGGCCTGGCATGGGAGGAGCACAGAGACAGGCTCGGGAGGCCAGACAAGCACATACGAGGAGCCATTAGCTGCCTCACACAACACCCCAACCAAACGGTCACTTCGTGTGAATGAGAACCTGCGACTCTGACATGAATCCCTGGTGACATGTCTTGCCTGAAATTTTTAAATGATTTAGCCAGGCTGCTATGCAGAGAGTACACCGGAGGGTAGCAACTAGGAGAAGGTTAAGAGTCCACTGTGGAGTGCTGGCAAGAATGTGGAGAAATTAGAATACTCGTACATTGTGGGGAGAATATAAAACGGTGCGGCCACTGCGGAGAACAGTTTGGTGGTTCCTCAAAAAGTTAAACATAGGGTTACCATATAACCCAGCAATTCTACTCCTAGGTATATACTCAAGAGAACTGAAAACTTATGCTTACACAAAAACTTGTATATGTATGTTAATAGCTGCATTATGCAAAACAGACAGAAATTGGGGGGGCGGGGGGCGAAAAGGATGAATGGATAAACAAACTGTCATTTGTCCATAAAATGAAATACTACTGAGTTATAAAAAACAAAGTACTGATATATGAATGAAACTTAAAGGCATTATACTAAGTGGAAGAAGCCAGACACAAAAGGCCACTTACAACATGGTTCCATTTACAGGAAATGTCCAGAAGAGGCAAATCCACAGAGACAGAAAGTAACTACTGGCTGCAAGGGGATGAGGGGAGGAGAAGTGACTACTTAGAGGCATGGGGTTTCTGCTTGGGGTGATGAAAATGTTTCAAAATTAGTGATAATGATTGCACAATATTGCAAATGTATTAAAAACCACTGAACTGTATTCTTTAAAAATGGTTAGGGCTTCCCTGGTGGCGCAGTGGTTGAGAGTCCGCCTGCCGATGCAGGGGACGCGGGTTC